>NC_079351.1:1391385-1691385 GCF_029582105.1 Oenanthe melanoleuca
AACAGCGACTGTTTGCTGCACCCTGTCCTGGCTGACGGCGAAAATCAGGATTTTTCCCTTTTTGGAAGATCCCTTCTCCCTGCCCGTGTCCCAAACACAAATCTGAGCCCGGGTTATGGGGAGCTCTCACCTGGGCAGTGCCACAAATCCGGGGGTTTGAGGAGGGAACGTTCCTGGGATGCAGGAATTCCAACCCTCAGAGTTTCCTGCTGAAGAGGAGCCCTTTGCAAAGCAGTTGTTGCTTGGGTGGGTGCAGGAGCAAACACAGATTTTCTGCAAATTCTCCAACTCCACGTGCTCTAAAATGTATAAAATAGACGTAGAAAACTCAATTAATTTCCTTTTAAAATGTGATTTTGGGGTGTTTTTGATTTACCATTCAATATCAACCCTTTAGGGTGTGCTCCAATAATCATGGGAAAAAAATAAAGATTTTTTTCAGCAGCCACAGAAATGAATTTTTTTATTTTTGAGCCAAAGCCTAAAACTGGGGTTCAGTTGATTCCCCTGCAGAGGATTTCAGGAGAGCTGCTGGTTTTCAACAGCCTCCAATTAATCCTGGGAACTGGCAGTGCTGGGATGAATATCTGCAGTGTCCCTGCTCCCTCCTGCACCCAGAGGGACACTGTCCCCTCCGGGCCTGCTCCAAGGACGTGATTTGGGAATTTGTGAATCCCCCAGGACCCACCTGGGAGTGACCCCCGGAGGGTAAATCCGAGCTGGGCTCCTCCCCACATTCCCCTCCTGCCTTTCCTCTGAGGAATTGGATTTATGGAGATAAATTTGGATCCCAAAGTGATGGGGTCTGAGGGAAGCCCCTGGGGCTGGAGGGGCTTTGGAGGGTTGAGTTTTGTTTTATTTCTGGGTTGTGTCTGTGGGGAGATGTGGTGGCAGCTCCAGAATCCCAAACCCACCCCAAAACTGAAGGATGTGCTCCCAGCTGGGATTTTTAGGGGCACAGAGGGCTCAGGAACGTGCCCTGACTCTTCCTCACCCCATCACTGAAACGTGCAGGGCTCTGAGGCGCTGCTGCCACTTTGAGATTTTTTTTCCTTCCCCCAAAGCCCCGAAGGAAACCCCCAGAGGGTGTCTGGGGCTGTCATTCCATAGCCAAGCCCTGAGTCAAAATGTGGGATGGAGTCCTGGAGCACAGCCCTGGCTTTCCTGCCCTGCCTGGGAGCCAACACCTGAGCCTGAGATCATTATCTGCGTTTATTTTTAGAAATTCCTGATCGATGCTGCGAGGAGGTGACTCATGGGTGGGAAAGTCTCTTCCCGAAGCGGTTTGGAAAACAGGGAAAGCAGCAGCGGGGCTGAGCCGTGCCGGGGATGCTGGGGGTGCTGGGGGCAGCCTGACCCCTTGGAGAGGCGTTTTTTGGGACAGGCTGGCTTCTCACAGAGCCTGGGATGGCTCCGGGGGTTGGCCCGAAGTTCAGAGCTGTGATTCCGGTAAATCCAGGAGAGGATGGTGGGGAGTGCTTGGAGGGGCTGGGCAGGCTCAGCTGAGCCCTCCTGGAGGGTCACAGCCCCTGGGAGTCCCCTGGAGCCACCAGAATTCCCCATTTGGATGGAAAGCCATGGATTGTCCTTGTCCTCGTCCTTGTCCTTGTCCTTGTCCTTGTCCTTGTCCTTGTCCTTGTCCTTGCCCTCCTTCCCTCCCCACAAATCCCCTTTTTCCCTTCAGGAGACCCGCAGGTGAGGTGGGCACAGCCAAAACCTTTGGAATAATTCTGGGCACTATCCCTGCCCCTTCCTTTCCCAGCACGGGCAGGGGAAAAAAAAAAAAAAAAACCAAAACTCCGAGATTGGGGTTGATATCTCAGCGCCAAGACCTGCGGCGGCTTGTGCCGAGCGGGGAATGCCCGCAGGTGATTTATCCCGACATTTACGGGGATCACGAGGCTTTCCTCATTCACAAATCCGAGCCGGGGGGTGCAGGGCTGCCCTGGCTGAGCTCCGCGGCTGCTGCGGCGCTTTTGCAGCGATCCTAATCGCTTCCGGCCGTGCCCCGCTGCGCCCGGGGCTTTCTCGGCGTGGGGAGCGATGTGGGACAGCAGAGCAAACCTGTCGGGCAGGACCGGGGCTGGCAAATCCTCCCCCTGCCCCCGGCCTGTGAGCGGCGGCGAGGGAGGAGCTGCGGGCTGGCAGCGCTGCGCTGCGGCTCCCCCCGGCTTGGTGTGCGGGAGGAATTGGGTTTGGGGAGGGCTGGGCTGATGGAGAAGCTGCTCCGGGCAGCTGGAGGAGAAGGGAGAGTCTGGATCCAGCCTGGGAGCAGAGATTCGGGAGTTTGGCAGGACAATCTTGGCTGAAAATCAGGGGTGTTGGTTGGGTTATCCCAAAATCCACAGTGGCACCCTGGTATTTTATGGTGTGTCAGCAGTGTTATCATCCCCAGTGCCCCTCGAATTCAACCCCAAATCTCATCCTCAGTGCACTCTAATCCAATCCCAAACCTCATCTCCAGTGCCCCTCAAATCCAGCCCCAAATCTCGTCCCCAGTGCCCCTCAAATCCAACCCCAAATCTCGTCCCCAGTGCCCCTCAAATCCAACCCCAAATCGCATCCTCAGTGCACTCTAATCCAACCCCAAACCTCATCCCCAGTGCCCCTCTATCCAATCCCAAACCTTATCTCCAGTGTCCCTCCAATTCCAAATCTCTTTCCAAACTGTAGCAGAACTCTGTGATCAGCAGGTGGGATGTGCTGGAGAAGCCTGGAGGTCTCCATCCCATTCCCAGCTCCAATCCCTGGGAATGGAGGCAGCTCTTGGGTGGCAGGGAGGGAAAAATGTTCCCTGGAGAGACCTCCTGGTGTTTCCCAATTCTTTGGGATGCTGAGCTGCAGGGACAGGGACGTGTGACAGCTCACAGGGATCTCCTGGAGCTGTGCTGGGAGCAGGACAGGGCCTGGCCCGTTTGGGATCTCTACAGCTTGGGCCATTGGCTGCCTGATCCCCAAATCCCATTTCTAAAGGGCCATTGGCTGTCTGATCCCTAAATCCCATTTCTAAAGGGCCATTGGCTGCCTGATCCCCAAATCCCATTTCTAAAGAGTAATTGGCTGTTTGATCCCCAAAATCCCATTTCTAAAGGGCCATTGGCTGTTTGATCCCCAAATCCATTTCTAAAGGGCTTTTCCTCACTGCTGCCAGAATAGATAATAGATAATAGATAATAGATAATAGATAATAGATAATAGATAATAGATAATAGATAATAGATAATAGATAATAGATAATAGATAATAGATAAGCGCCAGACTCGGGACAGGTTTGGTATCCGGCTCCTCAGCCCGTGGCATTGCAGGGCTGGGGGCAGTGGGCGATGCTTTGGGGGGATGAGGAGCTGGGGGAGCAGCTCTGGCTCTGGCTCAGGCTCAGGCGGACCCAGCCCAGCAGCCAAACCCGCCCTCCCCAAGCCGGAGCCGAGCGGGACCCGCCCGTGCCGCGCTGGCCGGGCCGGGTGCTGGATAAACAGAGAAACCTGCCTGGAACTGTCCCCGGCTGATAAAATTCCTGCGCTGCCGATGCCGATGCTTTCCCGGGGGGCGATGCTGGGCTCGGCTCGGGGCTGGGGGCACCGCTACCGCCTCCAGGTGCCACCTTGCTGTCCCCGGGGTGCCGCCACCCGTGCCCTGCGCCCGGCCGGGTTTTGGGTTTTGCTGCCTCCCCTGGGAGCGGCCGAGCCGCAGTTTTGGCAACAGCGCGGGCAGCGAGGACAGCGGGGACAGCGGGAAAGGCTTTGCTCCCTGGGAAGGTTTCAGCAGCGGGTTAATCTAAAGCCCGGCTGAACCCAGCGTTCCGTGGCTGAGGGGGTGAGTCACCCTTGAGTCACCCCTGCCGGGCAGGGGACAGGAGAGGGGACACTGCTGTCACCCAGCCCGTGATCCTGGCGCAGGACAAGCATTCCAGGGTGAAAATGAAATCATATTCCCTCAGCAGCTCGTTTCTCTGAAGTTTTTTCCTCAGGATGAGATGCTTTGAACACGGCAGGAAAACTCAGGGAAATTTAGAAGAGATTTTCAATGAAGCTCAGATAATTTTCTTGGAACTCTGAAAAATACATAAAATCATGATAGAGCACAGAGTCAGGTCATAGGGAGAGAATTAATAAAAAAGGAAACAAAGGAACATTAAATTCACAACTTAACTAATTATCTTTATACATTTGATTCAGGGGCATGTCTGGAGGCTTTGCTTGGAATGTTGAAAGAATTCAGGTTAAACAACAAAACAGAAATCAAAATCATTCTGTAATATAGAATTTATACTCTTAATACAATAGTTTTAAAATTAAATACAGAAACTAAATTTGAGCATTAAAAATAGAGCTTGTAGAGAAATACTGGTTTTTCTAATATATATAAAGGAAATTTTGACTCCTTCCCAGCGTGCTCCCGGTGCTGCCCGGCAATGTCTCTGCTCCCCCTGCTCCTTTTCCTGTTCCCTCCTCTCCCTCCCGGTGGCCTCGTGTCCCTCCCGGTGCCACCTTTCCCTGCTCCGTGTTGTCCCGACACAGCTCCTGTCTGGCAGCATCACCTCGTGTCAGGGCCCAGCCCCTGCCCGAGCTCGGGGTAAAATCTCAGCAAACGGGAAAAACAAAAAGAAAATCTGGCCAAAAATCTCGGGGTGCTGCTGTGAGTGTGCGCAGAGCCCGGTGGGATGGCTTTGTCCCCCTGTGTCCCCCTGTGTCCCCCTGTGTCCCCCTGTGTCCCCCGGGGGTCGCTCCCGCCGGGCGGGGCCGGGGGGGCGCGGCCATGACATCACCTCGGCGCGCTGCCATTGGCTGCCCGGCCGATGACGTCACCGGTGCATCGCGGCGGGATGCGGCGTTGCCATGGGAACGGGATGCGCGGGACCGCGGGATCCGGGCTGGGACCGCTCCTGTGCCACCGCTCCGGGGCTGCCGGGGTGGAATTTGGGATGTGTGGGCTCTGCCCGGCTCGTGCGAACCTTTCCCGTGCTCAGCCCCTTCATTTCTCCACCGCCAAAAAATCCTGAATGAAATAATTAAATAATCCTTATTAAACCCGCTGAAGGAGAAAGCCGAAAAGAAATTTTCCAACGTGACAAAAGAAACAGTTTGGTAAAAAAAACCAACAACATTTCAAGGGTGAGGGTGTTGGAAACGCCCGTGGGAGTTGGAAGCAGCTGGTCCTGGGAGCAGAAACCGCGGCTCTGCCTCCTCCAGCCTCCTCCAGCCCCGAGCCGCTCCCGCCCGCCGCTGGTCACACGCGATTCCCAAGGACAAAACAAAACCCTTTACCCCAGGCTTCAACTCTGACCTTGCTGTGGCAGGATTAAAACCTGCTGGAGATGGACAGCGCGGTGGCAAAGAGTTAATTCCCCCTCCCTCCTTCCCTCCCTCCCTCCCTCCCCCTCCTCTCTGTTTTTTGCTCCCTTTCTTTCCGACTGGCCTGGTTTGCTGCGGGGAAATTGGGAAAACAAGCGGCCCGTGGAGCTGGGGGGTGCAGGAGGCACAGCTGGGGTTTTGTCTTCCCCCCTCCACATTTGGGGCTCCCCACTGGAGTGTTGGGGCTCCCGCCGTGTGTTTGGAGCAGGAGGGGCTGCTCGGAGCCTGTGAGCTCCCTTTAGCCTCCTGTTCTCGGGAGAGAGAGGCTTTTCCTGATAGAATCCCTCCTGTTTTCCCTATGAAACTTTATCACGTTTTTATTCAAATCTGGGGTTAGGAACAGTTTGGGTGAAGAGCTGAATTGTGTACCAAGTTAGGTTTGCTTTGTCTTTTTTTCTTTTTTTTAAATTTTATTTTTCTTTTTTTTTTGTTGTTGTTTAAATGAAAGACACCTCCACTTCCCAAAATTCCAAGCAAACTTTAGAGGCAACTTTGTAGCACCCGCTGGTCCTTTCTGGAACTTTGTGCAGCTTCCTTGGCTGATTTCCCTGCAGCGGGAATCTCGATAAAATGCAAATTTCCCGCTGAGCTCAGAGCTCTGCTCTGGGCTGCTGTTCCCGGTTCTGCTCCCTCCAGCAGAAACCTGGGAAAAACGGACTGAGGGGAGAGGGAAAGGTGGGATCGGGGGAAGGAAGGGGTCTCCTCGCACAATCACAAATTTCATGGAGCTTTCAGAGGCTGAAATAAGTGCGAGCCCGCTTTGATCTCAGACCTCTCCTGTGCCACGAGCAGGGGATAAATAGGGCTGAAAATGCGTTTTTTGCTGCCCTGGAGCTCGGCTTTGTCCCGTCCCCAGCGCTGGCTGCGGGCAGTGCCCTCTGTGCCGCTCGGGCACTGGCATTTCTCATCGGTTACATAACCCAGTGTGACCGGCAGGGCCAGCCAGGAGCTGGAACAAACCCTTCCTCCCCCGAAAGGCTCCCCCGAGCTTCCTGAGGCGGCTGCACGCCGTGCCAGCCCTCTGCCCAGGAGAGGGGCTGCGAGGGGTGCCCAGGGCGGTGTTCGCAGCGCTGGGAGCAGATTTGGGATGTCCAGGAGCCGCTCAGACTCGGGGGACGCTCTGAAGTTGGGGCCAGCTGGGCTCTGGCGCCGGGCTCCCTTTCAGTCAGTGGGATCGGGGGCTGTGCCAGCCGGGCCCTGAAAAGCTCCTGACCCGTTTCAGGCCGGGCTCAGGGCGATTGTTTGCTGCTCGCAGGTTGCCAGGAGCCCCTGTGGCCGCGGCGCCGGCGTTTGGCCGCTCCTGGGCGTGGAGGAGCCTCAGCCGTGGCACCAGGAGATTCTCCGTGTCCTCCCGAGCTCCCAGAGCTGCTGGAACCATCCTGGGATTCCGTCAGGGCAGCCACAGGACCGGGAGAAGCTGCTGCAGCCCCCGGAGAGGGGCAGCAGATGCAGGGCAGTGCCCTGGGGCAGCCCGGCTTCGGTGGGAGATGTAAATCCTGGATTTTGGGCACTGGGCATCACAAACTTTTGGGAACGCCCTCAGGAGAAGGGGAGATGGGCAGAGCCGGCTCCAGGGGAGGGATGGGGAAAGGATCTGCACATAAATCCAAATATCAGGAGCAGAACTCGGCTGCGGGTCGGAGTGATTGTGGTGCAAATCAGCTCTGCCCGCCCTGAGACTCCAATCCCCTTTGAATTTCCTCGCTGAACCCTGTGCCATCCTCTGCAGCCCGGGGAGGACAAACCCGCTGCTCTGCAGCCTGGCATTACCAAGCAACCATGCCCTAAAATTCACAGCCCAACGGAGAGAACTTTGTTTACCAGGAAGAAAACCCTTGAAAAGGGGAATCTTTGGCGGAAGCATGACGGGATTAACGCCGGGGTTTCTTTAGGCACCGCTGTTGTTTTTCAGCGCCTGACCTCAGTGCTCTGATTGGTTTTTGCCAAGCCACTCTTTCCCTGCCTAATTTAGAGCAGGGCTTTGTGCAGGGCTGGGAAGGGGGGCGGCAGGGCCGGGTTTGGCAGCGCAGGCGGGAGCTGGGATGATCTGCTTTGCAGCAGAGGAGTCGGTCATTAGATGCTGTGCTGCCGCAAATCCCGCCGTAATTAATTTTCTCCTGAATTAATTAGAGGAATTGTGACGGCGGGTTGGGCCGGGAAGGTGCTGGGGAAGTTTTTCCAGGGTGATCTATGGGTTGTTGGCAGAGCAGGAATTAAATCTCCTTCCTCTGCCTCCCAGGGCTGGCTGCTGGAGCTGCTCTCGGCACAGCGTGTCCCTGGGGAAGCTGTCCCCAAATCCCAAATCCCAAAACCCAAATCCCAAATCCCAAATCCCAAATCCCCAATCCCAAATGCTGCTGCAGGGCATTTCCCTTTTCTTGGGGAGTTCTGGCATTGAAGTGGAGGAGGTGGGACACACAACCCTGAGGCTCCTCACCCTGGGGGAGCAAATTCAGCCTCAACTCCAGGCTCCAGCAGAGAGGAGGATTTAGGGGATTTTGGTTTGTTCTTGACCTTTACCCCGCTGGCACCTCCGTGAGCTGCTGGGCAGGTGGGACAAAACATTCCCGGGGAGGAGGAGGAGGAAAATTCCTGCTGCTTTTGGCGTGGCTGTGCAGCACCTCGGGATCTCACCTGCTCCAGGTGGGCTCTGCCTGCCCCTGGCCCCCCTTCCTGCTCCTCCTGCCGCTCTGGGAAGGGCAGAGTGGGAATGTGGAGCCTTTTCAGCCTTTTTCAGGAATTATCGAGCTCAGTGCTGAGCAGGGGGAGCGGGCAGCCAGGGAATACCCATGGGAAAAGGAGATTCCTCCTGCTCCTCCCTCTCCAGGAAAGAGAGCAGGCTGGGGGTGAGGGGAGGGATGCAGGGATGACATTTCCTGCAGAATCCTCCATCCCGTGCTGGGGGTGAAGGGGATGTTCTGTTTGTCCATCTGATCCCCAGGGATGAGCCCTGAGCCTGTGCCTTGGAGTCAGGGTCCCCCTGGCCCCTTAATTAACCCCAATTAGCGCCGGTGCTCTGGGGCACAGGTTGAGGGGGGCTGGGCACAGCTGGGGGCTCCTCGAGGCTCCTGTGGGACCACAATCCACGGATTTGAGCTGGAAATGGGTCTGGCACAGCCAAACCCCAGCTGGAAGTGTGTGTGTCACCCTGTGACAGCTGGGGACAGACACCAGAGGAGCTGAGGAATTAGAAGGAATCTGCAGATTTCCAGAAGGATCTGCAGATCCCTCCATCCATTTGGGACCTGGATGCATTTGTGCTGCTGGAAATGCAGATTTCGCTGCTCCTTGCCCCAGGTTTTCTGTGATTCTCACCTGCCCGTTCTCCCAGCTTGGTCTCACCTTCCCAATCCATCTCAAATGTCTCTTCCCCTTAAATTCCCTCAGAACTTTTATGAGCAGGGATTTGGTACATCCTTCCTTCCTGCCAGGCTCAGGAATGTTTCCAGCTTTAATCCCACCTGGACAAGCTGCGGCACATCCTTTGGCTCTGCCTGTATCCTGCCCAGACCCAAACTCTGGGATCACAGAGCTCTGTGTGCACCCAGCGCTCCTCATTCCCTCATTTTTCCTCCCCAAATCTGGGAAATTTGTGAGATTTGTGAGATTTGTGATATGTGTGATATTTGTGAGGTTTGTGATATTTCTGATATTTCTGATTTTGTGAGATTTGTTATATTTGTGATGTTTGATGTTTGTGATATTTGTGATATTTCTGATATTTGTAAGGTTTATTATATTTGTGATATTTGTAAAGTTTATTGTATTTGTGATATGTGTGATATTTCTGATATTTCTGATATTTCTAAAGTTTATTATATTTGTGATATTTGTGATATGTGTGATATTTCTGACATTTCTGACATCTTTGAGCTTTGAGCAGGTGCTCACGTTGCATTTCCAGGGGTCGGGCTGTGGATGCTCAGTTTCCCCCTCGCTTTTCCAGCATCCCTGCTCCTTTCTGTGCCCGGAATTCCTGCGGCGCTGCAGGTGCAGGAGCTGCTCCTGTCCCTGCCGATGCCTTTGGGGCTGCAGAGCCGAGGGAAATCAAAGCCCCGAGCTCCCTGCGCCCTCTGAATGGGAGCTTTGTCTGCCAGAAAAGGAGGTGAAAGCGATCTGGGGGAAGGCGATTGTTATCTGCAGCCTCCTGAACTGTTTGGATCCTGACTTTGTCAGGGATCTGGTAATTTAAACTTCAACCTGCTTATTAGAAATTTGAGAGAATAGTTTAATAATAAAAAGCAGATTTTTTTTCCCCCCTCACCCCTTTGTTCCTGTGCTCCTCTTTCTCTGGGCTGCTGGGGATATTTAATCGTCTGATACCCCCCAGTCCCCACCTCCCTCTTGGCTTTTAGTTGTTTAAAGAATGGGATAAAATGGCAAGAGGGTTCTTTTTGAGGGCTGCCAGCAGGGCTGTCCCTGTGGTCCCTGAGCTTCTGGGAACACTGAGGCTGAAAGGAGCTGGAGGGAACCTCAGCTTCCCGGTTGTCCTTGTTTTTAACGAGCTTTACAAATCCATCCAGGTGCAGGAATCCCCTCCGAGCAGGACCCTCCTGGCTCTGCTCGTTGGAAATGATGCAAAGGTTAATTTATTTTTTTTAAATTTATTTTCTTCTCCTACAAAAGCTGCGTTGAGTTATACACAGTATACCACAGTATATACAGTGCTCTGCTGCTGCTGAGGATTCCAGGGGAAAAGGGGAGCAGATTCCATGCCCTGGAAAAATCCCAAAGGAAAAGGGGAGCTGGGTCCATGTCCTGGACAGTCCATGGGAAAAGGGAAGCAGATTCCTTGTGAAGGGGAGTTCTGGGGAAAGGAATTTCTATTCCAGGTGAAAGGGAGCTCATTCCAAGTCCTGGACAGTCCCAAAAGAAAAGGGGAGCTGATTCCAGGTCATGGAGAATCCCAAAACAAAATGGGGAGCTGATTCCATGTCCTGGACAATCCTAAAGTTTAAGGGGAGCAGATTCCATGTCACGGAGAATCCCAAAGGAAAAAGGGAGCTAATTTCATGTCATGGGCAATCCCAAAACAAAACGGGAGCTGATTTAATGTCCTGGACAATCCCAAAGTTAAAAGGGAGCCCATTCCGTGTCCAGGACAGTCCCAGAGTTATCGGGGAGCCCATCCCGAGCCCTGGACAGTCCCGAAGTTAAAAGGGGAGCTCATTCCGTGTCCAGGACAGTCCCAGATTTATGGGGAGCCCATCCCAAGCCCTGGACAGTCCCAGAGTTATGGGGAGCCCGTCCCAAGCCCAGGACAATCCCAGATTTGCCGGGAGCCCGTCCCGATCCCCGAGCCCCGGGCGGCTCGTTCCCCGCTCAGGGGAGGCTCCCTGGCTCTGCCTTTCCCTGGTTCTGCCTTTCCCTGGTTCTGCCTTTCCCGGGCTCTGCTTTTCCCTGGCTCTGCCTTTCCCTGGTTCTGCCTTTCCCTGGCTCTGCCTTTCGCTGGTTCTGCCTTTCCCTGGCTCTGCCTTTCCCTGGTTCTGCCTTACCCGGGCTCTGCTTTTCCCTGGCTCTGCCTTTCCCTGGTTCTGCCGTTCCCTGGCTCTGCCTTTCCCTGGCTCTGCCTTTCCCTGGTTCTGCCTTTCCCTGGTTCTGCCTTTCCCTGGCTCTGCCTTTCCCTGGTTCTGCCTTTCCCTGGTTCTGCCTTTCCCTGGCTCTGCCTTTCCCTGGCTCTGCCTTTCCCGGGTTCTGCCTTTCCCGGGCTCTGCCTTTCCCTGGCTCTGCGGCTCCGCTCCGGCTCTGCCCTGGATGCCGCTGCCCTGACATCACTGCCGCGGCCAGCGGAGGAGGTGAGACACCCGTGAGCGATTATCTCGTGCAAATAGCCCTGGGTAAACAGCCCCGGGGCGCTATTGACACGGAGACTGTTTCTCTTCCCAATTTCCTGCTCGGGGGACTTGGCCAAGCCGCCAAAAATGGGGTTGGGGGGGCGGGAACCCAAACTCCTCAACCCAAAACTTCCAGTTTCAAGTCAGGGCAGGAGCTGCTGTCATGCAGGTAAATTGAGTTTGCAGCTCCTGGCATAACTTCCAGGTGGGAGTTGAGTCCTGGACTCATTTTGGGAACTTTGGGCTCTTTGGGGCAGCTGGGATCTTCCTCCTGGATGGAGCTTTGAGGTTCTCACCTTCACTCTGCCAAAATGGGGGTCCCTGCCTGGATGGAGCTGATTTTCCTGGGATAAATTCTCCTGGAGAAATGTTAGAATAGAAATATTGCAGCATTTTTTATTAGATAATAGTTAAAGGAAAATATGAAGTTCAATTCTATGTTATGCTTCTGCTTTTGCTTTGCTTGGTTTTAGTAGCACAGATTTGTAAATTAGCCAAATTAAAATAAGTGTTTAAGTAACTTCAGCTGTTGTATTGAGTTTAAATACCAGAAATCTGTCCAAAAACTCTTTCACTTGTTTAGCTATCCCTAATATTATATTATATTATTAATAATAAAATATTATATATAGAATTATAATATTATTATTATATTATTAATGCAAATCTGTGTGTGCTTTGCCATGTGAGTTTTCCCAGGCTGGCTGAGGTGGGGAAGGATGGCTGGGCTCTGGAAATGAGGATTTTCAGGGCTGCTCCTGTCCCTGGCAGTGCCACAGCAGCTCTGCTGGGACCCCACGGCTCAGCAGCTCTGGCTGAGCACATCCCCAGGGCTGGCAAACTTTAACCACCACAGCCCGTTTGTTATTAACCTGGATTTCCTCCCTCTTCCCCCATTACCTCTGCAGAAAAGAATCTGACCCCGAGCTCTCAGCATCACCTTCAGGGTTTGTTTTTTTTTTTTAAATTTTTATTTTTTTTTTTTTTTTTTTTTACATTTCCCCCCCTCCTCCCTGCTGCTGCTTTGTGATTTTGGGTGAAACTCTGTCCCTCTCCCTGCTGCCTTTGTCAGCTCCTGGGAGCGCTTTGGGGCTGGCACAGCAGCTTTAAGCCCGTCAGAGGAGCCTCTTAATTAAATTTGAAAAGCGCAGGGCTAAGAGGGTTTGCTGAGGCAGTCAGGTGCTGGCCATGGGGCTGAGGGGCTGCCACAGGCTTGCACCACCACCCACAGCCCTGATCCCGGGACATGTGCACAGATTAGGGAGAAATCCCTCCCAAATCTGGGCATTTTAACCCCTTCCAGCTCTGGGTTTTTTGGTTTTTTTTATTGCTCCCAGAGGCAAGTCCTGCCTGGGGGGACTGGGGCAGCACAGGGAGAGGATTCCCAACATTTCCTTGGGATGGGACAGGGGACAAATCAGGAACATCCCCCAGACAGAGATCTGGGATTTGAACTCAGTACAATAGCTGGAGTTCCTTAAACACTTACTTTAATCTGGCTAATTGACAAATCTGTGCTGCCAAAAGCTGCACTAACTCAGGGAGGTCGGGCTCACTTTGCAGAGTGGGACAGATTCCTGTGGGCAAAGGGAAAATTCCCTTTCTCCTTCTTTCCTCCCAGCCCATCCCTGCCCAGCTTCCCAGAGAGCTGGGAAATGCAGAATGTCCCCTGGGAAATGCAGAATGTCCCCTGGGAAATCCAAAATGTCCCCTGGGAAATGCAAAATGTCCCCTGGGAAATGCAGAATGTCCCCTGGGAAATGCAGAATGTCCCCTGGGAAATCCAAAATGTCCCCTGGGAAATGCAAAATGTCCCCTGGGAAATGCAGAATGTCCCCTGGGAAATGCAAAATGTCCCCTGGGAAATCCAAAATGTCCCCTGGGAAATGCAAAATGTCCCCTGGGAAATCCAAAATGTTCCCTGGGAAATCCAAAATGTCCCCTGGGAAATGCAAAATGTCCCCTGGAAATGCCAAATTCAGACAAAAATAACCAGGGCAGTGCTTGGAGCCCTCCAGCCCAGCTCAGAGCTGTTTTCTGGTGGAATCCACTCCTTCAATCCAGCTCAGAGCTTCTAAAATAAAGAAAATTTTCTCCATAGCCTCTTAAAGGGAAAAAAAAACCCCAAATTTGAGCAGCCCTTGAGGTCCCTGGATTCTGTCTGTGAGTTTTTACAGGGAGGTTTTCCCAAATGCTGGATCCTGGATGGATTCTCAAGGTTTTCCCTTTGGTTTCTAAAAGTCAGGGGTTTTCTGGGCTGGGGGAGAGCTGGAAAAATCCAGGTAGGGCTGCACCCACAAAAAAAAAAAAAAAAACAAACAAACCAACAAAAACCAACCAAACAAACAACACCCATAAAACAAAAACAAAACACAAAAAAAAAGACAAAAAAATCCCCAAAAAACCACGGGTGGCACGGGTGACAGAGGTGACACGGATGACACAGGCTGCAGCCCTGGGTTGTGCTGTGGGATTGCTCAAGGTGGGTTCAAGGTCAGGAATTTGGGACTTTCTGGGCTCCTGGGCTTGCAGCCAGCCCTGCTTGTGGGTGAACTTCCCAAGGGAATTCTGTTTATTCCAGGGAATTCTGTTTATTCCAGGGAATTCTGTTTCCTGCAGGGAATTTTGTTTCCTCCAAGGAATTCTCTTTCCTCCCTGGTTCGGTCATTCCCCCAGGCAGAGAGGAAACCACTCCATTGTTCCCACCAAAGAACGGGGCAGAATTTTTCCCTGGCTGTTCCCAGGTCTGTACCTGCAGGTGAGGGCTGGGGGACACTTTTTGTGCTGGAACTTTCCATGTTCTCCTGGAAAACTCCAGGAATGCCCCTCTGGAAGCAGCCCTGAGCCCACCCCGTTTCATTCTGGTCCCAGCTCCTCTTTTATTCCAGCTCTGGTGGTTTTGGGCTCCCAAGGAGAGCAGGGAATTGTTTGGATGCTTGTTGGCAGCTCCTGGGTGATGTTTGGCAGGGCTGGAAGTGTCCCTGACCCTCACCCCAGATTGGAAATGTCCCTCAATCCAAACTGGAAATGTCCCTCAATCCAAACTGGAAATGTCCCTCACCCAGACTGGAAATGTCCCTCAATCCAAACTGGAAATGTCCCTCAATCCAAACTGGAAATGTCCCTCACTCCAGGCTGGAAATGTCCCTCACTCCAAACTGGAAAGGTCCCTCAATCCAAACTGGAAATGTCCCTCACTCCAGGCTGGAAATGTCCCTCACTCCAGGCTGGAAATGTCCCTCCCCCCAGGCTGGAAATGTCCCTCACTCCAGACTGGAAATGTCCCTCACTCCAGGCTGGAAATGTCCCTCAATCCAAACTGGAAATGTCCCTCAATCCAAACTGGAAATGTCCCTCATCCCAAACTGGAAATGTCCCTCACCCCAAACTGGAAATGTCCCTCAATCCAAACTGGAAATGTCCCTCACCCAGGCTGGAAATGTCCCTCAATCCAAACTGAAAATGTCCCTCACCCAGACTGGAAATGTCCCTCACTCCAGACTGGAAATGTCCCTCACCCAGACTGGAAATGTCCCTCACCCAGACTGGAAATGTCCCTCAATCCGAACTGAAAATGTCCCTCACCCAGACTGGAAATGTCCTTCACTCCAAACTGGAAATGTCCCTCATCCCAAACTGGAAATGTCCCTCACCCAGACTGGAAATGTCCCTCACCCCAGACTGGAAATGTCCCTCACCCAGACTGAAAATGTCCCTCAATCCAAGCTAGAAATGTCCCTCACCCCAGGCTGGCAGTGCCCTGTCCCTGTCCCCTGTCCCTGTCCCGTCCCTGTCCCTGTCCCCGTCCCTGTCCCCGTCCCTGTCCCCGTCCCTGTCCCCGTCCCTGTCCCTGTCCCTGTCCCCGTCCCTGTCCCGGGGATCCCGGGCTCCTCCCCAGATGCAGCAGGGAAGGAAGGAAGGATGTTTTTTATCAAAGTCAGTCCCTGCTGTTTGAGTTCCTGCTCTGCATTTGATACCATCTCAAAACCAACACGGCAGGTAAACAATGACTCTGCTTCGCTTTGAGTCCTTTCTCTTTCCCTGTTATTTAACTTTTCAGTTACTCCAACTGTGGCTGAGCCCGCAGTCCCAGCTGTGAGGATGTGCTTGGGGGAGGTTCTGCCCTTCCTGCAATCCTGCAGAAGCCGAAAAGAGCAGGAAATCTTTTTCTAAAGCAGCCGAAAGGAGTCGTCGTTTAATAATAACCCAAGGTGTGAAAAACCCCTCAGGTATTTATGAGCAGATGTGATTCAGGACTAATAAAGACCTGAGAACCTGTCAGGAGGTCACGGCGATCGATGAATCATCTGCCAGACACGGGGGATTTATCAAGCTGAGCTCATATCAGGCTGGAACCGATGCTGGTTTTATGGTGGAGTGTGGTGGCAGTGGGGACACTGAACAGCCCCAGGTGTCCCCAAGAGGAGCAGAGACCCGGCGGAGCTGCCAGGGCTGCAGCTCTGAGGAGGAAATAAATGGATTTTTTTCTGTTGAGCCCTGCAGAGAAAACAAATCTCACCCCCAGGAACCGCCTTCCAAGGGAAAAACTTCCTGCCCTGGGAGCTGCCAGGGCTGGGGGAGCCTGCGGGGAGCCAGGGCTGGTTTGGGCTGGGAGGGACCTCAAAGCTCGGCCAGTTCCACCTTCCCGGGCTGCTCCTGGACACTCCAGGGATCAGCTGCTCTGCGATTCTATTCCAGATTCTCTGGGGAGAATTCCTTCCCAATATCCATCCAAATCCAAGCTAAATCCTTATCCTGACATGGTGCTCCCTGGTCTCTCTTCATTTTGGAAATTTCCTGTTGCTTTTACCAAACCCTTTCCTGCTGCTTCTCTTCCTCCCCATGGTTTTCCTCCTCTGCTTTCTCCCCTCTCCTCTCCCACCCTCCTCTGCTTGAAATCCATGGAAAAAATGCGCAGCCTCCCCAAGAAAACGTCTTGGCAAAGTCATAACTTGTTAAGCGCAATTAAAATATTTCTCTCATTAACTTGGAAATGATGTTTCTTCCTGAATTATACCGGAGATTTTTTTCCCCCTCACTAATTAAATTGCCAGTTCCAACAAAACTGCTCCAGATCCACGGGATCCCAGGATGATGGAGAACCAGCAGGGCAGGAAAATCCTTCTCCAAAGGGACCTGTCCCTCTCTGCCACACGGAGCATCCTGGAGCAGCAGCAGGACCCAAATGTTCCCAGCTCCTGGGAGTTTTAGGAAAAGGAGGAATATTTTCCCGGGGTTTTGGTGATTTGCTGGCTGTTGGGAGTTTTCCTTGCATGGGATTTCCTTTCCTTTCCCATTCCCATTCCCATTCCCATTCCCATTCCCATTTCCCATTCCCACTCCCTTCCCCATTCCCATTCACATTATCCCCATTATTCCCATTATTCCCATTATTCCCATTATTCCCATTATTCCCATTATTCCCATTATTCCCATTCCCAGGACTGCTGTTCCTGCCGTGCTGGGGGTGCAGCTCAGAGCCAGCACAGCCCTGTGCCCTCATCACCCCAGTGACATTTAAGTAAAAACCTTCCAGCAATCCCTGCATATTATGGGCTGTTCCCTTCGCCCCGGGCTCCGGGAGCACCGTCCTGCCCTAATCCCTCCAAACCTCTACCTCGCCCAGCTTTATTCTTACATTATTACCTTTTATTTTTTATTTTTTCCCGGTCCCCGAGGTGTCCCCGCGTGTGAGCAGGGTGGACCCGGCTCGGGCTGATTCGAGGAGCCCGGGGGCTCTGGGTGGCCCCGGGATTTAGCGAGAGCGTCAGCGGGGTTAATCCCGCCGAGCTGCTGCCTGAATGTTCCGGGGCCGAGCCTGTCACAACTGATTTAGGGCGGCGGGGGCTGAGGGAGCTGAGCTGAGTGGATAAGTCAAGCCACCAGCCTGGATCTTTATTTGAGGATGGATTCAGGCTGCCAGCTCTCCTTGGGCTCCCCAGGGAACAGCAGGAGGAGGTGACGCCCCTGCCTGGGGACATTTTCCTCTCCAGGCAGCTGTGACACTCCCTGGCGCACGGGTGGCGTTAATTTCTCTGCTCAATCCTCGTTTTTGATGAGATTTTCTCAATGTTTGAAAGAGCAAAGCCCTGTTAAGAACAGGTTTTTAAAGTCCCCTTTAAAGACCCGTTTTTAAGGGGTTTTTCCAGCACAGGTTGGATGAGACTCAGAGCTGGGGTGGTGGAAGGTGATGGCAGGGGTGGAATGGGATGGGATTTAAGGGCCTTTCAAACCTAAACCAGTCTGGGATTTTGTGATCTCGGACCCAGTGGGTGGCAGGTGTAGCCCGAGCTCATGGCTCACTCGGCTAAAAAGGGTGTTTTACAGATCTGGTCTTCTTTGGGAATTCTCAGGAAATTTCCTTAAACTCTGATCTAAGTGTGGTGATGGAATGATGCAACTTCCAGCACATGGCAAAGGGTGTTTGATGTCACTTCTGCGGGGAAAGGAGGGAGAGGAGTGAATCTGGGAGAGGAGCGAGCTTGGGAAAGAATGAATTTGGGAAAGGAATAAATCTGGGAAAGGAGGGAGTCTGGGAAAGGAATGAATTTGGGAAAGGAGTAAATCTGACAAAGGAGTAAATTTGGGAAAGGAGGGAATCTGGGAAAGGAATGAATTTGGGAAATGAGTGATTTCGTGAAAGGAATAAATCTGGTGAAAGGGAATCTGGGAAAGGAAGGAATCTGGGAAAGCAGGGATTTTGGAAAATGAGTGATTTTGCAAAAGGAATAATTTGAGAAAGGAGGGAATCTGGAAAAGGAAGAATCTGATAAAATAATAAATCTGGGAAAGGAGGGGATCTGGAAAAGAGGGGAGTTTGGGAAAGGAGAGAATCTGGAAAAGGAATGAATTTGGGAAAGGACTAAATCTAGGAAGGCAGTGAATCTGACAAAGGACTAAATCTGGGAAAGGAGAAATAAATCCCCCGAGCCTTTGCATTGCTGTTGTCAGGGCCGCTTGGAACTCGGATTTTTCCCAAGGAGCTGCTTGGCGGCTCCCAGAGCCACCACAAAGAGGTAGCAGCGTGTCCAGTCTTGTCCCTGCACGGAGTTTGCTCCCTGGCAGGAGCAGCGAGCCCAGGGCCACCCCGGGATGGAGCAGGGCTTGCCCTGCCTTGCCACTGCTGGCCACATTCCCGCCTCTCCAGGGACAGCTGGTGTGAAAATCTGATTTTCCCCCTTGCAGACAGGCGGGATTTTGGAGTGTAGCCATGGAATCAGCTCCCACCACGGGTTTGTCCAGCTGCAGAGGGTTGGTGTGGCAGTGCCAGCTCAGCTGGAGGAATTTGTTGGCTCTGCTGGAGCCTTTTTGAGGCGAGATGTTTTTGCACCCAGGATTTCATCACAAGCCCTGCTGTCAGTCACCTGTAGGCGAATGACTCTCCAAAACCCAGCCCTAGATTGGAGGAAATGATAAGCGGCTCTTCTTGTCCTAAAACCCTGAGCTTTTTTTCCGCTCTCTTTATTTAATAGAACACCGGGTAAATAATGATTGGCCTCCCATGGCGTGGAGAGGGCGTGGAGGGGCAGAAAGCGGCCAGAAAATGGTTTCAGTTCTGGATTTGCTGCAAAGCCCGAGCTTTCCACGGGCAGCCAGGACTGCCCCTGGCGCATTCCTGCAGCTGGGGCTGCCGGGGGGGGGTCCCAAAGGTGAAAATGCCCCTGAGCTGCTCCGGGATGGGAATTCCTGTCCCCTCCACACCTCCAGCTGCTGATGGACAGACCCGGGGGGATTTCTCTGCAGCAGCAGGGACTGGGAGAGGCTCCTCCCGGCTGGAAACGGAGCCTTTAATTGGGAACGAGGCATCAGGGCCCGAATCCCGATGGCAGAGGTGCCTCAGCGGGGGCAGGTCCCTGGAGGGTCGGCTCAGGGCAGAGGCAGGAGCTGAGCAGGGCGAGTGATGCCCAGAGACACCCAGCAGCCAAATTCCCAGGGAAGGGAAGCGTGGGGGTTTAATTTGGGTTTCAAGCGCTGCGAAGAGGGACAGAGTAAATTCTCCATCCCTTGGAGGCGTTAATGGGAGCGGGATTCCTGAAATCCCTGATCCGCGGCACTCCCGACCCTCCCGGCCGCAGGAATTCCTGGAAAAGCAGCTCCCAAGGAGGCTGGGGTCCATCCTGGGACAAACCCTGGGATTCCGGGCCGCTCCCTGGGGCTGGCTCTCCAGGAACAGCCCGGTCCCAGCTCCTTCCCCACCCCCGTGCTCCAACCGCTGTCACTTCTCTCCTTTTCTCCCCCGCTCGTTTCCGAGTGTTTTCTCCGACAGTTGCTTGTTATAATTGGGATTTTTCCCCCCTTCCCTCCCTGGCTGTTGTTACCTGTCCCAGCCCTCGGGCAGCGAGCTCGGAAATGCATTCGCTGGGGTTTGCCCCGGCCTGTCCCGCGCATCACCCAGAGGATGGTGCGTGCATCTCTTTGGCATCCAGGGATCGTTGCGGCTTGACAGAGCTTCCTCCCGCTTCTCCTGCCTTTTTCCCCAAAATTATCCGCTTGAAATAGCAGAGGAATGAGTGGGGGTGACGCTCTTTGTGCCCGCGTGGGGACACGATGGGTGCTCACCCTACAAACCTGGTTTGGAATCTGCGCCCGCAGCTTTGCAGGGCTGCGGGTGGGATTTGTGTGATGCTGGGTGTTTATTTATCAGCTGAAAACGAGCCTCAGACTACCCCAGGCAGGTTCAGGTGGGACATCGGGAGGGATTTCTCCATGGAAAGGATTTTCAAGCGTTGGCAGGGGCTGCCCAGGGAGGTTTGGAGCGCCCAAGGAGTGGATTTGTCACTTGGCTCCGGGCTGGGGACAAGCTGGGCAGAGCTCAAAGGCTGCGATCCGTGATCCTGGAAGCCTTTAACACATTCGGTGGTTAAATGGAGAATTCCCACCTTTCCCCTGGGAATATTCAGCTCCCAGCCAGCTCAGGGCAGACAGATTTGTTCCCAGCGCCACGGATTTTTCCATCTCCGCATAATAACATCTTGAGCGGTGTGTAATTAACTGGGGAGTGATAGGCTTGTAATTACCCTGGGAGAAGGATTTGGCTTATCTTTATCTCGGGAACTTCATTATTAACTTTTATCCAGGAGGTTCGGGAATATTTCGGGATGTGTTGAAATGACTGAAGCGGTCCTGGAGCCCTGCAGGGTGTCCCAGGAGAAGATGGACGCGGGGACAAATCCACGATTCTCATCCTTCCTCAAAACTCTTGCTTATTTTTTTAAAATTTATTTATTTTTTTTTTTTTTAGGAGGGATTGGAGAGGTGGGAAGGAGAAAATCTGTGCTCGACTCAAGAAAAAGGCTCCTAAACCACCTCCAAAATGGGAAACAACTGCTCAGCCCCGCAAATTGATAATTGAGCTTTCTCCTGTGTGGATGTGAAGGAACCATCCCAAATTTGGGATGTGCGTCGTGCATTCTGTAAGAATATCACAGCAACGAGGGGCTTGGCTCGTGGGGTGATAAATTTATAGATTCCGGGATTTTTGGTGTTCACCTCTCAGCAGTTTATTTTTGTTATTCCTCTGGCTGGGAAACACGAATTGGGTTGGTCAAAGGGAGACAACTGCGAGCGTTTTTCAGAGGTTTTGAGGCAAATAAAACCCTACAAGGTTAGAGCCGGGACTGAGGGCAGAGGTTGATGTTATTTGGGGGATTCCTGCCCTAATTCTGCTCTCTGTATCCCAGGAACAACGTTTCCTCTTGGATTTGTAGGCAGGGTGAGCTGGGAGATAGACACAGCTTGGAGAACAGAATTATTGAATTTTCCTCTTGGAGATTCGCTTAAAGCGGATCTTGGGGATCATTCAGAATTGACCTGGTGGTTTGAACTCGGAAATCTTGAATATGGGGTTTTGTGTCTGAGCCCAGGACTTTTTGGAGACTCGCTCTGAAAAGCTCCTGGGCAGGTTGGATGCAGGATTCAGGTACAGGATGAGGTGGGAATTCAGGCTGGGTGCAGGATTGAACTGAAAATGAGGAGAGGATTCAGGCTGGGTGCAGGATTGAACTGAAAATGAGGAGAGGATTCAGGCTGGGTGCAGGATTTAACTGAAAACCAGGTGAGGATTCAGGCTGGGTGCAGGATTCAGCTGAAAATGAGGCGAGAATTTCCCTCCAGGTCCAAGTGATGTCCCAGGTGTCACCCATGGGTGACTCCAGGTGTCCTGTGAGCATCCTAAACCTCGGAACAACGAGGTGGTTGTAATAAATAAATGGTTAATAAATGTGAAGGTAATTGAGGAACGAGGGAAAAAAAAAAACCAGGCTGGTTAAATGATTGATCTGGTAATTAATTATTTTTGTCCTGTCGTTTGGGGCGTTAAGGGAGGAAGAATGGGTCATTGATTGGGCACTGCTCTGGAAAAGGAGCTCGGGTTTGGAAAAATCTGGGAGAGCCATTCCATCTCTTCACGCTCCTGGTGTTCTGAGGCTAATTATAATAAATTATAATGATGTAATTATAATAAATGCGGTAACTGGAGTGTCTCATGGGGAAGTAAATACCTTGTAGTCCAAGCCGAGTATTGATTGTATTAGGAGTCAATATGGGAATAATGCTGACTACAGGGAAATGGTGGAATTGGAGAATATTCTGCATTGAAGGGACACAAAACGTTTTGTTTAATTGGTGTTTAGACACTTCCAGCTTGAATTAAGTGGTTTGTGATGGTGCTGTGCAGGTGGAGAGGGCCAGGCTGGGAACATGAACCCTCCTGGGCCATCCCAAAAGATCCTAATGAGCATTAACAGCTCGAATTTATGAACGCTCTCAAGTTCAATGCGTGTTTTTATCAGTTATTACCCCGAGGAATGGAATCTTTGTCTTTTCCAGTTTTTTATGTCTCCCAGTCCAGCCTGGGACCATCTTTGTGTCCAGACCTTGTTGTTGGGCTCACTGAGGGATGGCGACCTCGGAGAAATGAAAGGAGGTGCTGAGGACAGGATAATGAGGGGAAAGCTCGTGAAAATGAGATTTTTACTGCTGAAACCACACAGCTCCATCATGACCCAGAGTCACAAAAGTGCCCTGGAAGGTGCCAGAGCTTCCAAATCCCAGCACTTTGCACCTCCCAAATCCAGGTGCTCAGGGAACCGAGCGCTTCCGTCTCTGCCAGAACTCTGAATTTCAGAGAAAACCAACAACTTTAGAACAAAATTCCAGCAGGACTCTTTGTGTTATTTTAACTCTTTGTGGGGCAAAACCCTCCCATTCTGCCCCGTTTATTTTGGTCCCTGCAGTGAGCCCGGAGCCGTGAGGAGCTCGGGGTGAATCGCGGTGCCACCTCCAGCCCTGGCTGTCCCCTGCCTGCTCCCAGCCTACGTGCTGAGCCGGGGAGTTAAAAAGGTAAAAGGCGAAACCTGATCCCCCGGTGACCTGTCTAATCCTGCTCCGAGCTGAAATTCTCGTCCTGCCAAACAATGACTCGAGGAGACGACAGGAGGAAGATGAGAATCTGCAGGGATTTATTTTGATTTTTTTTTTTTTTTTTTTTTTTCCCCTCAATTCCATCTCCTGTCTTTTTTGGGGCTGAACGCTGCCAGGGGAGGCGAGGAGGAGTTTGGGGTTGGATCCTTCTTGGTGGGAGAGTTGGGAAGAGAAACATTTCACATCCACAAAATCTGCTGGTTATTGTGGGTTTAAACCTGGGGAGTTCCCAGATATTTCCCTGTTGGGCTGGAATGGAGTTTTTGGTGTTGTGCTGGGAGAGGCTGAGCTTTGCAGGCTCCTCTGGGACAGCAGCTCTGCAGTTTTTGGGTTGTTGCCGCCTTTCCATAAATCCAGGACTGGTCCTTCCTCCCCCTGGGTCCTGTGTGGGATCTGGGAACTCCTTGGGATTGTCTGTGCAGGGCCAGGGGTTGGACAATGGGGTGTTTTGGGGTCTGAGGGATATTAAAGATGAGTCCCTCCCATCCCAGAGCATTCCAGCTGTCCCAAGTGTCCATGTCCATATCCTGTGGGATTTTCCCGTTGTTCCCTGTGCAAAATCCTTCATGGACATTTTTGGGCACCATAGGAGATTTTATTTCTAGGTTGGTATTGAGGAAAAACTTCCCTGTCCCGAGCTTTGACACAGCTGCCACCAGACCCACCTGCAATGGGATATTCTGGAAAAACAAAGGATAATTTGGGAAATCAGCCCTTTCAAAGGGAACCAGCTTTGATTTCAGCTCTGATGCTCTGTTGGAATTCCATGAGCTCTGGATTAGGGGCAGAGAGCCATTCCCACAATCTGTGTTCCCTGTTTCCTGGACACTTCCCTGCTCTTGGGCTCTGCTTTTCCCTGCCCCAGGACCTCCAGCTTTGCTGCTCCGTGGGATTGAACCAAACCTGAGCAGTTCCCAGCTCCATTCCTCGAATGGAACCTCCTGGCTCGATCCTGGGAGTCTCTTCCTTGTTTTTTCAGGCCCAGCACCTTCCAATCCATCCAGTATTGGTGGTGCAGGGTCGTGGAAAGGGAAGGATTGGAGAAATATGGAATTGATGGAATATGGAGAAATATGGAATTGATGGAATATGGAGAAATATGGAGTTGATGGAATACGGAGAAATATGGAATGAATGGAATATGGAGATATAGGCAATTAATGGAATATGGAGAAATATGGAATTGATGGAATATGGAGAAATATGGAATGAATGGAATAGTGAGAAATATGGAATTAATGGAATATGGAGATATAGGGAATTCATGGAATACGGAGAAATATGGAAAAAATATGGAATTAATGGAATAGGGAAAATAAAAGGCTATTCGGGATTTGAGGCTCTTTGGGATTTGGAGGCTGTTGGGGGTTTGAAGCTATTTGGGATTTGGAGGCTGTTTGGGATTTGAGGCTCTTTGGGATTTGGAGGCTATTTGGGGTTAAGAGGGAGGATTTGGAGGCTGTTTAGGATTTGAGGCTATTTGGGATTTGAGGCTGTTTGGGATTTGAGGCTGTTGGAATTTGAGGCTATTTGGGATTTGGAGGCTATTGGGATTTGAGGCTGTTGGGATTTGAGGCTAGTTGGGATTTGAGGCTTTGGGATTTGAGGCCATTGGGATTTGAGGCTGTTGGGATCGGAGGCTCTTTGGGATTTGAGGCTATTGGGATTTGAGGCAGTTTGGGATTTGAGGTCTTTGGGATTTGAGTTCTTTGGGATTTGAGGCCATTGGGATTTGAGGCTGTTTGGATTCGGAGGCTCTTTGGGATTTGAGGTTCTTTGGGATTTAAGGTTCTTTGGGATTTGAGGCAGTTTGGGATTTGGAGGCTATTGGGATTTCAGGCTTTTCGGATTTGAGGTTCTTTGGGATTTGAGGCTATTTGGGATTTGAGGCAGTTTGGGATTTGAGGCTGTTGGGATTTGAGGCGATTGGGATTTCAGGCTATTTCGGATTTGAGGCTGTTTGGGATTTGAGGTTCTTTGGGATTTGAGGCCATTGGGATTTGAGGCCATTGGGATTTGAGGCTGTTGGGATCGGAGGCTCGGTCCGCAGCTCTCCCTGTCCCCGCCGCCTCCAGCAGCGAACGCTTCCCATGGAATTCCTGCCGCCCGGGCTCTGTAATGGAAAACGTGCCCCGCCTCGAACGCCGGGGGATTACTCACGGCTGCAACGCGGGTAATTAGAGTTAAACCCGGCTTTATGCCCGTCACTCATCACCCAAACCCGCAACATCTGAGCGATGCATCAGCGGCCGGATGTGCCGGTTCCACCGGAGGGGACCGAGGTCACCCGCCGCTCCAACCCAACGCCTCTTGCCCGCTTTAAATTAAATTTTGCTCAAAAAAATATTTTGTTTTTGGCTCTGCTTGGCTGCCGGGTATGGAGTGAAACCCTGCAGTGAGATGAGACGTGAAATCCGGGTGGTTTCATCACGATTTTGGTCTCCGTGGAACCTTCCGGCACCTCCTGGTTGTTTCTGGCCCCAGAAAGGTTCCCAGGCTTCTCTCGCTGAGGTGCTGCTGGGTCCCGGCTCGCTCCAGCCTGCAGGGAGGGCTCTGCTCGCCCTGGGATTTGCTGATTCAGCGGCTCGAAAGGGAATTTTGAGGCACCCAGGGAACAGGGTTACAACACCTGGGCTGGAATTTGCAAATCAGCTTTGAGCTGCAGCTCAAGTCTCGTTCTTCAGTTCGGTCTCTGCCCTTCAATCTCCTCTTCAAGATGGTTTTATTTCTTAGTTTGGAGGCTGAGCTGCTGCTGAGGCACCACATCTCTGGTGGCTTCAAATGCTGAGAGAATTCCAAAACTCAATACAAGCTTAATTATTGAAGAAATTAGGAAAAAAAAAATAAAGGTATTTGGGACCTAAAAGAGCACATGGCTCTGATTTTCTTGGTGCACCCCAGGAAAACGGTGATTTCTGAATGCCAGGGTTTCTAGGGATGTATTTAATGCAGAAAAGTCAGAAAAGTGCCAGGGAATGGGTTTGGTTTTTCCTTTTTCCAAACCTGCAATAACTCACCTGAGGGAAAACTGGACAGGGATGGGGATTAATTGGAATGGGATGAGATTTAATGTCCTTCCCACCCCAAAGCATTCCATGGTCCTTGTGAGAAGATCACTCTCCCTTTGGATTGGGATGCTGAAGGAAAGGAAGATGCTCTTTCCAGGCTGGAATTTCCCCCAAAGTTGTTCCCCAGAGCAGCCCCTGTGTCAGCCACAGCCTGGTAAAACCACTCTGGTAAAACCACAACCAAAGGCTGTGCCAGAGGAATTTTGGGAATGGGGTTCCCTGTGTCCTGTGAGAGGGTCTGAAAGGCGAGCAGTGATTTACAGCAACGTGTAAAAAAAGGGGAAATAGGATTGAATGGGATTGAATTCCTTTTCCAAGCTGTTTGTGTCCATTCCCAGCCGAGCCTGGAGCAGCCAGGGGGGTTCCTGCCCCGCTGGGAGCGCTGTGCTGACATCCCAATATCCCATTCCACATCCCATTCCATTTCCTATTCCCCCACATCCCATTTCCTCCATCCCAGCCTAGTTTGGAGCAGCCAGAGAGGTTCCTGCCCTGCCAGGAGCTCTGTGCTGACACCCCAATATCCCGTTCCACATCCCATTCCCTTCATGTCATTCTGTATCCCACTCCCTCCATCCTATTCCACACCCCATTCCCTCCATCCCAACCTGGTCTGGAGCATTAGGGGGGTTCCTGCCCTGCTGGGAGCTCCCAATCCTGCTCCCATCCCATTTAATATCCCATTCCACATCCCATTCCCTCCATCCCAGCCGAGCCTGGAGCAGCCAGGGGGGTTCCTGCCCTGCTGGGAGCGCTGTACTGACACCCCAATCCTGCTTCTATGCAATTCCCTTTATCCCACTCCACATCCCATTCAATATCACATCCCATTCCCTCCATCCCAACCTGGTCTGGAGCATTAGGGGGGTTCCTGCCCCGCTGGGAGCTCCAATCCTGCTCCCACCCCATTCTACACCCCATTCCCTCCATCCCATTTCACATCCCATTCTCTTCATCCCATTCCACCCCCCCAGTCCCTCCATCCCAGCCTGGTCTGGAGCATTAGGGGGGTTCCTGCCCCGCTGGGAGCTCCCAATCCTGCTCCCATCCCATTCCCTCCATTCCCATTCCCGGCCCCACCCTTCCCCTCCACCGGGGATGTGAAATTCCTGCAGAGCCCTCGCTGCTCCGGCCGGAGCAGGATTCCAGGATTCCCAGCTTCCCATCCCCCTGCCCGTCTCCCCCAGCGCTGCCTTTTGTGAGGTTCACAGAGCCGGCAGGGCTGGGAACAGGGCGCAGACGGCGCGGGGATGTGCCGCGCATACTAATGGCAAACGCTGCCCTGTCCCTGTGCTCCTCACTCCTGCTGGACCGACAGCCCGGCCACAGCCCTGCGGATGTGCCCAGCAGGGATTTTGGGGTGTTTGTTGGAAATAAGATGTCGCTCCCCTCCCCAGTTCTTCTTTTTCTCGAGGAGGAAAAAAAAAATAAATAAATAATTTCTTTGCCGTCAGTGGTTTGTGAGTGGAAGGTGGGATGGAGAGGGGACAGAAGCGCTGTGGGGGCAGCTGGGCTGGTTTAAGCCTTAAGGGTTCGACCCTCCTTGGCAGGAGGGCAGAGGAGAGGAGAACTTTGCACCAAAGTTTTGGGAGGGCAAAATTTTGGGATGCTGGCTCTGCACAGCCAAACCCTGCAGCCCCGGCAGCACTCCGACACCATTTTGGTCCAATTTTAGTCCCATTTAGGCAAATTTTGGCTCCTGGCTGGGGCTGCGGGAGGTTTGGGCGAGGTGCAGAGGTGGGAGGTGATTTATGCCCGCGGCAGAGAGGTTCCAAAACATCCCGTTTTTATGGCATCCCCTCTGGCCTGCAGCCCGCTTCCTCCTCATGTTACATCTTGTCTGCCGCCTTGAAGGAGCTCTGGGGGCAGGGATTGTCGTTCTCTCTGTTCCCGGGCTGCTTTCTGCTCTCAGAGCAGCAAAACACGAGGAACACGAAGAGTTTGGAGCAGGATTAGTCCCTGGGCATTTCCCAGAACCTCCTTGGAGACTCCCCAGCCTGGGGGATCAAAATGAAGGATTCCCTTGGGTGTGATCAGCTCTTTCTGATGTTAATTAACTCATCACTGATGGCCTCTGATTGCTGGGGAGGGCTGGATGTGGTCACTGGGAATGGCTGGATGTGGTCAGTGGGAACTGGGAATGGCTGTGGTCAGTGGGAATGGCTGGATGTGGTCAGTGGGAATGGCTGGATGTGGTCAGTGGGAATGGTTGTGGTCACTGGGAATGGCTGGATGTGGTCACTGGGAATGGCTGGATGTGGTCACTGGGAACTGGGAATGACTGGATGTGGTCAGTGGAGCTGGGAATGGATGTGGTCAGTGGGAATGGCTGGATGTGGTCACTGGGAATGGTTGTGGTCAGTGGGAATGGATGTGGTCACTGGGAATGGTTGTGGTCAGTGGGAATGGCTGGATGTGGTCACTGGGAATGGTTGTGGTCAGTGGGAATGGCTGGATGTGGTCACTGGGAATGGGAATGGTTGTGGACACTGGGAATGGGAATGGTTGTGGACACTGGGAATGGATGTGGTCACTGGGAATGGTTGTGGACACTGGGAATGGTTGTGGACACTGGGAATGGCTGGATGTGGTCAGTGGGAATGGCTGTGGACACTGGGAATGGCTGGATGTGGTCACTGGGAATGGCTGGATGTGGTCAGTGGGAATGGCTGTGGACACTGGGAATGGCTGGATGTGGTCAGTGGGAATGGCTGTGGACACTGGGAATGGCTGGATGTGGTCACTGGGAATGGCTGGATGTGGTCAGTGGGAATGGTTGTGGTCACTGGGAATGGCTGGATGTTGTCACTGGGAATGGTTGGATGTTGTCACTGGGGATGGCTGGAACTGAACTGGTCCAGGTGGGGTTACCTGGGCTGGACGAGGCTTTGTGACCACATCACCACCCCCATTCCCCCCCTGAGGGTGCCCAGCTCCAGGATGTGCTGGGATCTGCTCCCAGATAAGCCTGGCTTGGCCAAACCCCAGCCCAGCAAGCAGAGAAGCTCCCAGTGCCTGAGCCCTGCCAAATGCCAGCCAGAGCCAGGCTCAGCACCCAGCCCAGCTCCATCCCTGCTCAGCCCCGGGCTCAGACACAGCTTAGCTTGGGGTGGGGCTGCCTGGGGAGAGGAAAAAGGAAAAATCAAACTGAAAACAGCCACCTAACTGCCCAACCCTCCTCCTTTGTGTTCCAGGCCCCATCCCTTCCCAGGGGAACCCACCCAGCCCTGCTGTTCCCCTGCTGGGCACCTGGAGCTCAGACTGGGGTGCCCTGACTCCCCAGCGTGGCTTGGCAGGGCTGAGATGTCCCCAGGTGCTGGAGCAGGGCTGGGACAGGCCAGGGTGCAGCCAGGGGCCCTGGCAGAGCATTCCTGGCTCCCTCAGCCCCAGGGAACAGCCCAGCACCAGGGCTGGGGGATGGAGGGGCATGAAA
The DNA here is from genome assembly GCF_029582105.1 of Oenanthe melanoleuca. Taxonomy (NCBI): domain Eukaryota; kingdom Metazoa; phylum Chordata; class Aves; order Passeriformes; family Muscicapidae; genus Oenanthe; species Oenanthe melanoleuca. The sequence goes on from NC_079351.1 coordinate 1,420,493, forward strand.
CCTTCAGAAGGATGTGCCCTGCTCTTTTGGGGTTTATTATTATTATTATGGAGGGGAAAGGTGCTGGGTGAGGATTCCTAATGAGCTTTGCTCTAGAGAATCCCTTGTCTGGCACTGGATGCAGAAAAGCCCTTGCTTGATAGAAATCTGTTTGTGTTTGTGTTTTTACCATGTTGTGCATCACTCTGCTCGTTCCAGCACCAGCTGTGTTTGTTTCCCAGCTCCATTTTCTGACAGCTCTCTGCCCTCTTCACATCCAACCTGCTCCTGTCCACCCCCTCCAGCAGAAAACGATTTCACAGCTGAAATCAGGGCTGTACACTCAGACATGAGAGGGAATCTCTGTGCTGGGGGTTTCTGAATGGGCATTTTGAAGAGTTGATCCAGTTTGGGGGGTGTGTGACCCTGTCCTGGGCCTGGGGAGGGAGGGTTGGTGGCACCACCGGTGACAAAGGTGAATCCTGTGCTGGTTTTGCTGTGACAGCTGAGGTTGGATCCCTTTGGGCTCTCAGGGCACTCCAGGGGTGTCCCCTTGGAGCCCAGGGCTGGGATGTCCAGGGCCACTGTCCTGTGCCTGGTCACCTCCTCCAGCACAGAGAGCTCCTTTCCTCCTCCTCCCTGTGCTCTGAAAGAATTTCCAACCTATTCCCACAGAAACTGGGGAGGATTTCAGTGGATGTGCCCTTTATTTTTATAAACACACTTATTTTTATACCCCCCTTATTTTTATAAAAACACTTATTTCTATAACTCCCCTTACTTTTATACCCCCCTTATTTCTATATCCCCACTTGTTCTCAGACCCTCCCCAAGCTCAGGGTGCTCTGGGAGGTCTCTGAGGGGCTTTTTTCCCCTCAAATTCCAGCCCTGGGCTCCATCCCTGTGGGTTTTTCAGCGAGCTCCCTCATCCCTGCAGTGCTGCTGGGAGTGGGGCTTATACCAAAAGAGCAGAAATGAGGAAAAATCTAAAACTTCTAATGACATATTTAAGATAAGCTGAGTGTTTAGGTAAAACCATAAAGAAAAAAAATATATTTAAAGAACAGAGAGAAGAGTATGGGAAAGGATGTGGAATTTATAATGACATATTTAAAGTAATTTAAGTGTTGTGGTGGATCCATAAGAAATGGAGGAAAGTGTGTTTGAGGAGCAGAAATACATGTATGGTTATTTAGAATCTTGAAGGATTTTTTAGAATCTTTTAAGGAGAAATTCCCAGTTAAACTGGGCCCTAAGGCTTGTGGGGAGAGGAATGGGGAGGAGGAGGAGCTCAGAGTGTCCCTGCCGTGTCCCTGCCGTGTCCCTGCCGTGTCCCTGCTCCTCGGGCCGGCTTCCCAAATCCCCACCTGGGATTTTCAGTTTGCCTCTCCCCGGTTTTGGCTCGGAGCCGCCTGCAGCTCCTGTTTTCCAGCACAAAGCTGTGTTTGCAGGTGAAACCCGAGCCCGGCAGCTCGGCCAGCCCAGAGCTGGCGCTTGGCAGCGGATGTGGGAGTTTCCTCCTCCTCCTCCTCCTCCTCCTCCTCCTGGCCTTCAGGTAACTCACCCACCTGCGGCCCCGCAGTTAAACCCAAACCTGTTCTTGCAGCAGCAGCGAAAAAAAAAAAAAAAAAAAAAAAAAAAAGTTGTGCGGAACTGGGCTGGGTTTGCAGGAGCCACTTTCCAGCAAATCCTTCATGGAAACCTCGCGGTGCCCCCGAGCCCCGCGGGCTGTGCTGGGATGGGGATGGCTGAGCACGGATTAACCCTTCCAGCTTTGCAGGTTTAGGGATCCAAGCAGTGCCCGGGGATCCCCATCCCTGCACCCCACGGATTTTGGGGGGCAAGCTGGGAGTGGGCGATGTGCCAGCAGGGTGAATTTATTCTTGGAGAGGGAATTCTTGCGCTTTGTTGTCGGATCGAGCCTCCCAGCCCCACCGAAGGCAGCTTTTAGATGCAAATGCACTTTGCCTCCTGCTTTTTAATGTTTTACTTCTCCTAATTGCCGAGACCGGTTGTAATTTTGGGACGTGGCTGGCTTGCCCAAAACAGCTTCCCCTTGAAAGCGCTTCCCATCGCCGGGGAGATTTAAGATTTCTGATTTCTGCCCTCTCCTTCTTTGTTTTTTTTTTTTTTTTATTTTTTTGGTGTCTCAGGTTGAAGGAAGCAAAGGAACCGCCCTGGCTCACCTTAGTGCCGGAAAGTCCTGAGGCGCAGGGGTGAAAAAAAAAAAATAACACGTGTTAACCTTTGAGGGCTGTGTTTGATTTTGTTGTGTTTTCAGCCCGACTTTGCTGGGAAACCATCACCGGCTGGGGCCAGAGCACAGCAGCAGCTGCGTCAGCCCCTGGAGCAGCTCCAGGCTGCTCCTGCCCCTCCTGGGTGCCTGCCGGGCTCTCCTGGCGGGGATGAGCTTCCCAAAACTCCGGCTCTTAACCCTGAGCCCGGATTGCAACACCGCAGCTCCCCCCAAAACCGGGGAGAGCTCGGTGCAGCCTGAGATGTTATCGCGGCTGTTGCACAACGAGTTTTATTCCGTGGGGGCTTTCCTGGGGAAGCGGGGCTCGGGACGTGCTGTCCGTCTGTCCGTCCGTCCAGCTGTGTCACCAGCACTGTGGGCAGTGGCAGGGAAACAAATCAGTGTGTCAGGGGTGCCAAACCCATCCAAATCCAGCCAGGTGCGGGTGGAGGGATGGAGAGAGGAGCAGCTTTTGTTTAAACTCGTGCTGAGCCCGATTTCAGCTCAGAAATGTCCTGCACAGCAGAGAATCCGAGTGCGGAGTGCCACAATCCTGTCTCCCCTTCTGTCCCCGGCAGTTCTGGCTCCAGAGCACCGGGAATCTCATCTCTCATCCCAAATCCAGCTGCGACCCTGGAGGATGCAGAGTTCTCCGACTCTTGCAAAACTCAGCGAGGTTGGGCTGGGCTGGGCCGGGCTGGGCTGGGGCGGTCACTCGGGAAATCGGGCGAGCTCAGGACAGGCTGGGCACTGTGGGACACGCGTGGCAGCAGCCAGGGGCTCCTGCCGGGGCGGGGCAGGAGGTGTGATAATCCTGGCCATGGAAATGTCCTTCCCTCAGAGCTGCAGGGGGGCTGAGGCTCCTCCAGCCCCTCACCCAAAAAACAGCTGAGAGGGGTTGGGCCGGCCCCAAGGAGCGCAGGGAGGGGAGAGAGGGACAGGGAGAGGTCAAGGGACACCAAGGGACATAAAGGGACACCAAGGGACCCGAAGGGACACCAAGGGACATCAAAGGACTCCAAGGGGCACCAAGGGACACCAAGAAACCCCAAGGGACCCCAAGGGACACCAAGGGACATAAAGGGACTCCAAGGGGCACCAAGGGACACCAAGAAACCCCAAGGGACCCCAAGGGACACCAAGGGACATAAAGGGACCCGAAGGGACACCAAGGGACATCAAGGGATACCAAGGGACACCAAGGGACACCAAGGGACACCAAGAAACCCCAAGGGACCCCAAGGGACACCAAGGGACATAAAGGGACCCCAAGGGGCACCAAGGGACACCAAGGGACATCAAGGGACACCAAGGGACATAAAGGGACCCCAAGGGGCACCAAGGGGCACCAAGAGACACCAAGAAACCCCAAGGGACATAAAGGGACACCAAGGGACACCAAGGGACACGTTTTCCGTCGCGGGGCAGAGCTGGAGGAGGATCCCGGCCCCTGAGGGGCTGTAGGTGCCCGAACTCTGCCTGCGGCACCCATTCCCTCCTCCTCGCAGCTCTTGGCCGCTCCATCTGCGCACTGACCTTGCTCTTGTTTAACTTGGCTTTGTCTGGGGCCGCTGCCTGTTCCCAGGGATGGATTTTTTTACCTTCGTGCCAGTTGCTTTGGGGGAAAGGACATAACTTCCCTGACTTGTTTGGGTTGTGGGTCTCCTAACACCCCGCGAAAAAATATCCCAGAGTGCTCTCACCTTATAAAACACCCTGGCAGAGACTTTCTGTCTGCTCTTTCTTCATGGCAGCGCTTAGCCCAGGCGCCCAAATGAGTGATTTTCCTTTTTTTTTCTCCTTTTTTTTTCCAAGGCATCCGAATCCTGAGTGTTCTGGGATCCCTTTGAATGAGACACCGGTGTTAAGCACCTGAAGCTGTCGGGGGTGGTTCTGCTGCTGGTTCTGCAGCGAGGAGCATTTCGCAAGGCTGTGACATTCCAGCAGGTGTGACAATGACATGGCAGCAGATCCAGGCTCCCCGAGCCCCTGGGATGCAGCCAGTGCCGGGAACGGGGGATGAAGGGAAGCAGCGCTGGAGAGGATGAAAGGGCAGAGCTGCCATCCCAGGTTCACAGCCCGGGTGGGCAGCAGGGTCGCTGTGGCAGGGACACGGCCCCAAAGCCACCCCAGCCCCTATGGAACCTCCTCTTCCAGCCCGGTGGGACAGGGGGCACAGCGCACGACACTTCAAAGGTGAAAACGGCTTTTTGGTCTGCAAACATAAAGGAGTTTAAAGATGTAAATGGATTTTTGTGTCGGACTCCCTGTGAGTGGGTGTCCCCGGAGCAGGATAAAGCGGTTAAAAGATGAAAATGGCTTTTCGGTCTGCAAATATAAAGGAATTAAAAGATATAAATGGCTTTTTGGTGTCGCCTGGTGTCGAGCTCCCGGTGAGCTGGTGTCCCCGGGCAGGGACATCCCGGCTCCGAGGGGAAGGACATCCCTGCCATCCTCCCGATCTCGCCGTGTCCCCGCAGGTGCCTCCCCCCGGGCCACCTCCACCCCTCGGGCGGGCGTTTTTAACTTGTTTCCTCCGCCGCAAGGAAACATGACTTTTCCCATTGAGGGAATTGAGCGGCGACAATGGCGAGTGACACAATTTCCCCCTCCGAGCATCCATCGCCCCGCGGCCGGGCCGGGAGCCCTTCGGCGACCATCTGCATGACAATGCGGCGGGCTGTGCTACCATTAGCTGCCCTTTTGCTATTAGTACCTAATGAAAATGTAACCATATTTAACCCCCCACAGTCCGAGATTAGCGAGAAAGGGGGGCCTAAGTGGATTTAATTCTTTTGTATGGCGAGCATCAAACTCTCCATTTTGATTGCCCTGTCCCCTCTTCCCCTCTCCAGCGGGAGAGGGAGGCAGCAAAGCTGGGGAAGGCTAACTCTATCCTCTCAGCTGTCCCCGGCACAATGGGCAAAGTATCTTTTGTGGCATTAACGGCTTTGGCTGGGGGCTGGGGGGAGCCGGGCAGGAGAACAATGTGTGAGAAGCTGAGCCTGTGGGTTTCCCACACGGCCCAATATGTGTCCCCACACCCCCCTCTGGGACAAGCAGACCTGCAGCAGCCCAGCCCACAGCTGATCCAGGCTTGATTGGCTTTTATTTTTTTTTTTTTATTTTTTTTCTCTCTCTATTTTTTTTTCTTTTTTATTTTTTTTTCCTCCTTCCTTCCCCCTCTCATTGTGCTCTTGAGAGATGAAAATCCTTTCCTGGCGTGAAAGGAGAGGCGTGCCTTAAATCCCCTCCCTCGGCCGGGCCGGGCATGTCATATGACGGCCAAATCCCCGGGATTAGCGTGTGTGTGTGTCTGCTGCGGGCGGGGGATCCCGATATCTATATTCCTGCCCTTCCCCCGCTCTCCAGAGGGATTTCTCCCGGGATATTTATTCATTGCACCTGCTGGCTGCCGGCCCCCCGCTGCCGGCTTGGAGATGCAACCTTGGGGCAAGGGCAGAGCAGTAAATTCCCGAATTTTTTCCCCCCTTGTTTAGCCGGTGTTTTCCCAAATGCGAAGCGAGGTGGGAGAAAAGAGCCGCGGTTTTGGTTCTGGAGGGATTGGAGCTGTCTGAGGAAGTTGTTGGCTGGAGTTTGGGATGAGGGCACAGATTTGGGACGGGGGCACAGATTTGGGATAAGGGCACAGATTTGGGACGGGGGCACAGATTTGGGATAAGGGCACAGATTTGGGATGGGGGCACAGTTTTGGGGTAAGGGCACAGATTTGGGATAAGGGCACAGATTTGGGATGGGGGCACAGTTTTGTGATGAGGGCACAGATTTGGGATGGGGGCACAGATTTGGGATGGGGGCACAGTTTTGGGATGAAGGCACAGATTTGGGATGGGGGCACAGATTTGGGATAAGGGCACAGATTTGGGATGGGGGCACAGATTTGGGATGGGGGCACAGTTTTGGGGTAAGGGCACAGATTTGGGATGGGGGCACAGTTTTGGGATGAAGGCACAGATTTGGGATGGGGGCACAGATTTGGGATGGGGGCACAGTTTTGGGATGAGGGCACAGATTTGGGATGAGGGCACAGATTTGGGATGAAGGCACAGATTTGGGATGGGGGCACAGATTTGGGATGGGGGCACAGATTTGGGATGCCCTCCAGGTCCCGCAGAGGGTCACAGCTCTGGGAGGACAATCCCAGTCCCACCGAGTTTGTCACGAGCGGTGATGTTGAGGATTTGTGCTGGTGGGGAGTCACCAGCTGGACAGGGTCACCTCCTCCTCTTCCTCCTCTCCGCCCGGGAGGAGCCCAGGGTGGAAGTTCCTCATCGGCACAGCCACTTTGGGAGCCGGGAATAGCGACCATCACCTCTTAATTCCTGCCTCTGGGGGTTTTAGTGTCCCAAATTCACCCCCGGCCGGGTTTCCCCGGAGGTTTTCTGCCTCGTGCCGGGGATTGCGGATTTTTCCAAGAAAAGGGTTTTTACATCCCCGGCTGCCGAAGCAACATCTCCTGCTGGAGCCTGAGAACCTGGGGGTTCAGGGAGGGAACTGAGACGAGTTCAGCCCCAGGATCTGGGGTGCACAAAGTCTTTTCAGCAGGAAAATCCTCCCTGTGGGGCCAGGACAGGGGGGAGGGTGTGGGTGATGCTCGGGCTCAGTGTGGGGGAATCCAGCACCCCAAAAAGAAGGGGCAGATGTGTCCCTGGCCGGCTCTGAGGGAGTGACCCAGCCTTGCTGCAGTTGAGGTTTGCTCTCTGTGTGATGAGTCTGAGGTGTGGAAAGCCCCTCACCTCCAAAGGAGAATCCATTCTGCAGCACCACTCAGCTGGGCCCCAGGATGCTGGTGGGGACGGTGGCTGCTCGTCCCTGGGATGGGCTCAGGGACAAAAAGCTGCGGTGGCCAAGGAGAGGTCAGTGGGACACTGTTCTGGCCATCAGCCCGCGGGGAAGGGGCACCAGGAAGATGCAGGGCCTGGCATTGCCTCCCCCAACCCCAAAATGGGCACCTGGGGCAGGAGGGGTCCCCACTGAGGAGATGCCCCACGGTGATGACAAAAGTGTCCCAAATGAGGGGGGAGCCAGGCCTGGGCAGCAGGAGCTGTGCCCAGAGGGATGGGATGGGATGGGATGGGATGGGATGGGATGGGATGGGATGGGATGGGATGGGATGGGATGGGATGGGATGGGATGGGATGGGATGGGATGGGATGGGATGGGGATGGGGATCCAGGCTCTGGAGCAGCAGGAGCCCTTCCCTGTGGGATGGGATGGGATGGGATGGGATGAGGAGCCGGGCTCGGGAGCAGCAGGGGCCGTGCCACCGGCTGTGCTCTCCAGCGGGATGTGGAGCTGAAGTGCCGCAGGCTCGGGCGGGAGGAGAAGCGTGCGAGGGGGTGGGGAGGGCGGCGGGGGGACGGAGGGGCTGCCGCTTGTGTGAATGTGCCCCCGCTCATTGTTCCGCGGCTTTATTCGGTGGCCTCGATGGGACGGATTTAGAAATCCTAATCAGGGAGCAGTCTCTGCGCCTCCCGAGTGTGACACAACTTGAGCTGCTCCGGGGCGCCTTTGTTCCCTAATGACAGCTGACTTCATGCAGCAGTGGGAACAGTTTGAGCATAACTCCGCACCGCCGGGCTGGCAGCTGCAGCCTTAACCCCTTCCTGCCCACCTGCCCCCGCAGGAATGCTCGGTTCGCCTCCGGCACCGCTCCTGAGGGCACGGACAGCGCGAAGTCGGTGGCCACAGCTCTGTCCGTTTGCAGCAAAGCTCCCCAGAGGCGCTCTATGCCCTGTGGCTGTTTTAAAACTCATTAAAATTGGGAAAAAACCTCCAAGTTCATCAGAAGTCCAAGTTTTGACCGAATCCCACCGCGCCCAGTAAAGCAGCGAAGTGAATGAGGTGCTGCAGGAATCCCTTGGGGGGCAGCTCAGATTATCCCAACTTTGGGCAACGCTCGTGGCTGCCGTGGAGGAGGGAGGCCGAGTTTTGGGCACTGGCCCTGTGGTTGTGCCGAGTTTTGGGCACTGCCCGCGTTGCTCAGAATTTTGCACCCTGCCCGTGCGGTTTTGCCGAATTTTGGACACTGCCCCTGTAGCTGTGCCGAATTTTCGGCACTGCCCGTGCGGGTGTGCCGAGTTTGGACACTGCCCATGTGGCTGTGCCGAATTTTGCACACTGCCCGTGAAGTTTTGCCAAGTTTTGGACACTGCCCGTGCGGTTGTGCCAAGTTTTGGACACTGCCCGTGCGGTTTTACCGTGTTTCGGACACTGCCAGTGCAGTTTTACCGTGTTTCGGACACTGCCCGTGCGGTTTTACCGAGTTTTGGACACTGCCAGTGCAGTTTTACCGAGTTTTGGACACTGCCCGTGCGGTTTTGCCAAGTTTTGGACACTGCCAGTGCAGTTTTACCGTGTTTCGGACACTGCCCGAGAGGTTTTACCGAGTTTCGGACACTGCCCGTGCTGTTTTACCGAGGTTTGGGCACTCCAGCTCTGAGTGCTGGAGCCCGCAGCCCCACTTGAACGCGAAGTGGCGGCTGCGGGGCATTGACATCACTCGCATTGAAAGTAAAAGGCTTTGAGTCATTCCAAGATGTTCCCGGAAGAGCCTCCCGGCCCTGCCAGCCCCGAGCTCGGCAGCCAGCCCCATCCTCCCTCCGCTGGCCTCCCTCCTCGCCTGGCAAAGCCGGGCTTTGCTCTCCGCGTCCGGCCCCGAGCCCCGCGCTGCGCTCGGGATGGGGCTCGCAACAGTTAAACCCTTCCTTCCCCCTCTCTGTTTGTTGTCAAACCACTGCTGTGACCTGGGAAAATACTTGTGGGAAATTACCCCTATTAGAGGGGGGCGAGGCAGAGCTGGCTGGGCCTGACGGGCTGCAGTCCTGGGTCGCAGCCCGGGGCTGGGGCAGCTCTGCCGTGTCACCCCCGGCAGCAGACGGGTCCCTCCCGGCTTTCCCAGCACCTGTGTCCCCTGTGCCATCCCCGAGCGCGGCCGCCCATGCTTGGCCAGGGTCTCCCTGGCGACGGGGCCACGGGATGCTGTGCAGTCCATTTGTCACCAATTGTCACTGTTTTGTTCTGCCTTGTATGCGCACTCGATTGTGTCACGGGGGAGGTGAGGAGGAGCAATCAGGGCTTGTCTAATGGGCTGCGGGCTCCTGCTGGGGGGAAAAAAACCGAGGGTTTGCCTGCCGGGGGAAAGGGAAAGGGAACGGGAAAGGGAACGGGAAAGGGAACGGGAAAGGGAAAGGGAAAGGGAAAGGGAAAGGGAAAGGGAAAGGGAAAGGGAACGGGAAAGGGAAAGGGAACGGGAAAGGGAAAGGGAAAGGGAAAGGGAAAGGGAAAGGGAAAGGGGAAGGCTGGAGCTGGAGCTGCCAGAGCATCCCAGGTGCTGCCACTGCGGGATGGATCCTGGAGGGCTGAGGGGGCCACACTGGGCAAGCAAAGGTCCTTGAGTGGATCAGGCAGGAATTTAGGTCAGTTTGGCTCTGCAGGGTGCCTGTGTCCCAGGCAAAGGGGGAGTGAAGGCAGTGGCAGCGCTCCCACTCCTCGGAGTGCCCAACCCATCCTCTTCCACGGTGCCATTCGCCCTCTGCCACCTTCATCCCGGCTGTGGGGTGGGGTTTGATCCCCCTCCGCCGGGGAAGGGTGGGTTTCCTGCAGGACAGGAGCATCCTGGAGGATCCTGACCGCAGGGGCTGGATTAACACCTCGCTCCTGCCCAGCTTCTGAGCAGCCCTGATCCCCCCGGGGCGCTGCTGAGAGCGATCCGATGCACTGAGGATTTTGGTACAACTCTGTCAGCATCTGTCGGGTTTTGGCTGGAGATCTGTCGGGTTTTGGAACCTCATACTAAACTATATATATATATATATATATATATATATATACAGATTTATATATTTAGTTTTTCCCCTCTGCCTCACCATCCCCATTGCCATGATTCATGTCTCCCTCCTTGGCTCCACCAACCCCCTTTTATTATTTTTTTTCTTTTCCTTTACTCTTCCAGCTCCAAGAGCCACCAGGACTGAAGTGGAGCTCTGGCCAAGCCCAAGCCCCAGAAGCCACACTCAGGTTTTGCTGTAGAGCCCCAGCTCAGCCCAGGCTGGCCAAGCCATTACGGGAATGCAGGGAAGGAGGTGGGAAAGCTGCAGCACTCAGCCCCAAACCCGACAAGCTGAGGCTGTTCCAGTTTGGCTCCCAGAGCTGCAGCCCCACGGAGGGAAGGGGAATGAGGGTGTCCCTGGCAAGGCAGCAGCATCCACAGAGCTTTTCCAGCACCTGGGATTTGGCAGCTTCCTTCCCTTGTTTCCATCAATCCCTGTCTCCAAACGTGATCCCGCTCCTCTGGCTCTGCAGGATGGGGGAGCCTCAGGATGGCTGTGCCATGGTACCACCCTGATTTTTGGGGGTTTTGGATGCTGTGCCTGCTGCCCACCCAGATTTTCCCGTCTCTGAGCCTGGCAGGAAACTGAACAGGGGCTGGATCCAGCTGAAACGGGGCCAGGAGAGCAGGTTCTGGCCTGGAAAATTGGTGTTGAGGGAGAAGAGAAAGCAGGAAGAGTGGGAGGGTGAGCTGGAGGACTGGGGGGGCTTTGGGAGCTTTGCAGTGATGCCTCCAACCTCAGCAGCAGCACCAGGCAGGGATTTGGGAGAGCTCCTCATTCCCCAGCGGGATCCCAGGAAAGTCACAAAGTGCAGAAAAGGAGAATTTTCCCTTTCACGTTGTTACTGCTCCACACAGCAGAGTGAATGATGGAAGCAGGGAAGGAGGACCCCAAACAAGCTGCATTTCCTCAGTTTGGTTTTTTCCCCTAAAGGAACAGGGGTGAAACTGCTCCTCAGCCATGCTGGGAGCAGCATCTCAGATTTATTTCTCACACTGAGCTGCTCCCTGTGTGAGATGGAAGGAGAAGGAGCACAAGCAGCACGTAACCCTGCCCTGGGGGAATAACCCTGCCCTGGGGCGAGTTTATCTCCCTTTTCCAGGCGTGGGGCAGCACAGAGCCAGGCTCCTATCGCAGCCATCGCTGAGGGGGAGCAGAAAATCCAGCTGGAAGGTGTCAGCTGCCACACAGAGCTCCAGGGTGCCTGAAAGGAAACCAGATCACCCAGTTCAGCCTAAATTTGGGTTAATCCCTCCTTCGGGGTGTCCCTGCCTGCCCAGCAAGGAAGGACAATCTGCTTCCCACTGCCTGGTCCTCTGGCACTGCAAATGGAATTTTTGGGGGAAGTTTTGGGTTGGAGGAACATTCACTGTGTGTGTTTGTGTCCAGGGATGGTTTTGGGGTGCTTGGGGCTGGTTGTGGGGTCTCCATCCCAATGGGGCTGATCCCATGGGAACACATCCATCCCAATGGGGCTGATCCCATGGGAACACATCCATCCCAATGGGGCTGATCCTATGGGAACACATCCATCTTAATGGGGCTGATCCTATGGGAACACATCCATCCCAAGGGAACACATCCATCCCAATGGGGCTGATCCTATGGGAACACATCCATCCCAATGGGGCTGATCCTATGGGAACACATCCATCCCATGGGAACACATCCATCCTAATGGGGCTGATCCCATGGGAACACATCCATCCCATGGGAACACATCCATCCTAATGGGGCTGATCCCAAGGGAACACATCCATCCCAAGGGAACACATCCATCCTAATGGGGCTGATCCTATGGGAACACATCCATCCCATGGGAACACATCCATCCCAATGGGGCTGATCCCATGGGAACACATCCATCCCATGGGAACACATCCATCTTAATGGGGCTGATCCTATGGGAACACATCCATCCCAATGGGAACACATCCATCCCAGTGGGGCTGATCCCATGGGAACACATCCATCCCATGGGAACACATCCATCCTAACGGGGCTGATCCCATGGGAACACATCCATCCCAATGGGAACACATCCATCCTAACGGGGCTGATCCCAAGGGAACACATCCATCTTAATGGGGCTGATCCCATGGGAACACATCCATCCCAATGGGGCTGATCCCATGGGAACACATCCATCCCATGGGAACACATCCATCCCATGGGAACACATCCATCCCATGGGAACACATCCATCCCAATGGGGCTGATCCCATGGGAACACATCCATCCCAATGGGAACACATCCATCCCAAAGGGGCTGATCCTATGGGAACACATCCATCCCATGGGAACACATCCATCCCAATGGGGCTGATCCCATGGGAACACATCCATCCCAATGGGAACACATCCATCCCAAGGGAACACATCCATCCTAATGGGGCTGATCCCATGGGAACACATCCATCCCAACAGGGCTGATCCTATGGGAACACATCCATCCCATGGGAACACATCCATCCCAATGGGGCTGATCCCAAGGGAACACATCCATCCTAACGGGGCTGATCCCATGGGAACACATCCATCCCATGGGAACACATCCATCCCAATGGGAACACATCCATCCCAATGGGAACACATCCATCCCATGGGAACACATCCATCCTAATGGGGCTGATCCTATGGGAACACATCCATCCTAATGGGGATGATCCCATGGGAACACATCCATCCCATGGGAACACATCCATCCCAATGGGAACCCATCCATCCCATGGGAACACATCCATCCCATGGGAACACATCCATCCTAACGGGGCTGATCCCAAGGGAACACATCCATCCCATGGGAACACATCCATCCCATGGGAACACATCCATCCCATGGGAACACATCCATCCCAAAGGGGCTCCTGTTTTTTATCCTGCCTGGGAATTTTGCTGTGCTCCCATTGTGAGCTCTCAGCAGTGACTCATCCAGGGGGAGCTGAAGCTGTGGGATGGAATTCCCAATTCTGGGATGGAATTTTCAGTTCTGTGGTGGAATTCCCAGTTCTGTGATGGAATTCCCAGCTCCAGGATCAAATTCCCAGCTCCAGGATGGAATTTCCAGCTCTGTGATGGAATTCCCAGCTCTATGATGGATTTCCCAGCTCTGTGACGGAATTCCCAGTTCTGTGATGGAATTCCCAGTTCTGTGATGGAATTCCCAGTTCTGTGATGGAATTCTCAGTTCTGGGATGGAATTCCCAGCTCCAGGATGGAATTCCCATGTCCATGATGGAATTCCCCATTCTGTGATGGAATTCCCCATTCCGTGATGGAATTCCCAGTTCTGTGATGGAATTCCCAGCTCCACAATGGAATTCCCCATGTCCATGATGGAATTCCCAGTTCTGTGATGGAATTCCCAGCTCCACAATGAAATTCCCCATTCCATGATGGAATTCCCAGTTCTGTGCCATCTTCCATGGAGGCATTTCAGCCATGGGGGTTCCAGAGTCAGAGGGACGTGATGATTTTTAAATTGATCTTCTTGGGAATTTTCCAACCAAAGTTTGACCCTTTCTCTGCCAAAATCTTAACGAATTCCTCTTCCTGGAAAAAAAAAATTCTGGCTTTGAATTTTAGGACTTTTCCACCTCTAAAATGGTTTCTCCTCCATCCTTCCCTCCTTCCTTGCATTTTTCCTTTTTGTTCTTCATTCATTTTTTATTTTCCTTCTCTTGCCTGAGCGAAGAATCAAGGGGAAAAATAATTCCGAGCAGAAATCAACAACCTGGAAAAATCTGAACATTTTCATTTGGTTCCTTATTGAAAATGAGAATAATTTCTTTGTTTGAAGGGCTGGCAGGGCTCCATTCCCATCCACAGCTCCCCTGACCTGGTGGAGACGATTTGGGATTAGGTGCTGACCACCCCAGCCTTGTCCAGGGCCACTTTCCAGGAGCCAGAAAGGAGCAGGGATGGGAAATGGAGAAGGGAAAACTTTTATTGCTCATTTTTCCGCCGTATTTTTCTGCCTGGCGCCCTGGATGAGCAGAGGAGCTGTTGGCCCATCTGTTTCCAGCACCGTTAAAGGCCTCAGACTGCATGTGGCCCTCAGAAATAAAATAAAAATAAGACCCTTTGGTCTGAAAATGTCAAAGGCTCTTTGATCCTGGCCACCCCCAGCTGGGCCCACATCCTCCCAAAGCTGAGCAGGAGGAGTGGGTTCCCACCGCTCCTCACCCCTCCCGCCCCATTTTTTGGGAAAAGAAGGAAGTTCAGAGCTTGGGGTTGGTGACCTCTGAGTGCTGCTCCCCTGGAATTCTGCTCCATCCCCTTTCCTGCTGCCCAGGGCGGGCTGGGCTCGGCAGGGAAGAGGTTAAAGCTTGTTAGATGGGCTGGGAGGAGGGAAGGCCCTGGCAGGGTTTGGGGCAGGGCTGGGCAGGGCTGGGCCGGCAGGATGCAGTTAATGACCCCCAGATTGCTCCAAGATGGGCTGGCTGCTCCTCAGCCCCGCAGCCTCAGCTTCTTCAGGAGGCACTGGGAAAATTCAGCCCTAATTTGGCACCACTGCACCTCCCTGGAGAGAGTTTGGGTGGAATTCCAAACTTTGGGAAGTTGTGATCCTTAAAAATGCTCGGGATATCTGGAAGTGCAGAGCTCCTTGGATTTATCAAACTCAGGGATAGTAGAGGACCTGCTGTGTGGGAGAGGGGAAGAAAAGGATTTTAATGCAGGAGAAAAGGCTCAGTATTTCCTTCCTAAAACCTTGGGAGTGTTTGGGGCCTGGTTTTGGGGAGTTTGGGCTGGTACAAGGCTGTGCCCAGGGTGTGGGGCTGGTTCCCTGTGTGGGGTCTGGGCAGCTGGGGGGGAACGGGGCCAGATGGGGATCCTGATCCTGGTCCTGATCCTGATAACATCCTGGTCCTGATCCCATCCTGATCCTGGTCCTGATCCTGATCCCATCCTGATCCCATCCTGATCCTGATCCTGATCCTGATCCTGATAACATCCTGGTCCTGGTCCTGATCCTGATAACATCCTGGTCCTGGTCCTGGTCCTGGTCCTGGTCCTGATGCTGATCCTGATCCTGATCCTGGTCCTGATCCCATCCTATCCTGATCCTGATCCTGATCCCATCCTGATCCTGGTCCTGATCCTGATCCCATCCTGATCCTGATCCTGATCCCATCCTGATCCTGATCCTGATCCTGATCCTGATCCTGATCCCGATCCTGGTCCTGATCCCATCCTATCCTGATCCTGATCCTGATCCCATCCTGATCCTGGTCCTGGTCCTGATCCTGGTCCTGATCCCATCCTGATCCTGATAATATCCTGATCCCATCCTGGACCTAATCCTGATCCCGATCCCATCCCGATCCCATCCCGATCCCATCCCGATCCCATCCCGATCCCGATCCCATCCCGATCCCGTCCCGATCCCGATCCCGATCCCGTCCCGATCCTTTCCTGTCCCTGCCCTGTGTGGTGTTCCCGGCTCCCATTCGGGTCTCGGGGGCTCAGGGCTGGCTCTGCCGGGGCTGGGGCTGTCCCAGGGCTGCTCCCAGCCTGTCCTGCCCCCTCTCCCATCCCTGCTCCAGCCCTTCCCACGCGGCTGGAGGTGTCCGGGCAGGCAGCCCCTCCTCGGGATGCTCCTGATCGCGAACAGGCAGCGCTCCCTCCTCCTCCTCCTCTGCTGCTCCGGCCACTCAGACCTCGCAAACGCAGCTCTGCCCGAGCCTGGCCACCCATCGTGTCACTCTTCCTCCCTCCTCCTCCTCCTCGCCCCATTCCTGCCGGCTCGGGCGGCTCCTCTCGCTCCCGCGGGGCTGCTCAGAGTCCCCTGGTGCTGCTGGTGACACAGAAATAAGTGGAAAAACCACTCTGTTTCCCTGGAGATGTGCTCAGGGTAGGGCATTATTATTTTTTTTTTTGGCTAACCAGGCCTCCCCAGCAGCTGTTGAGCAATCCCTGGTCCTCCCAAAACAAACAGGGAGCAGCTCTGGTGGCCAAATGTTGCAGGCAGCTTGGAATGAGTGTGAGCAGCGCCCGTGGGGCTGCTGAGCTCAACAGCTGCTCTTCACATCCTCCTCCTCCTCCCGGGGACATCAGCAGCTGGCCAGGGACAGGACTCCAGGCTGGAACCCCAAAGGATGGTGTTTGAGCATCAAGATGTTGGATTTGCCCTGATGTTCTTTAATATTAAAGATTTCGGGGGTTTATCCCATAATTGGGGGTTGATTTTTCCACCCCTGAAATGGTTTCTCCTCCAACCTTCCCATGCATTTTCCTTTTTATTTTTTCTATTTTTTTTTTTTTTTTTTTAAATGTCCTTCATCTTCCCGTGGCTCCAGGGTTTTGTGTGACCCTTCACCTGCCTGCCCACAGCTCCCAGCTCCCCCCAGGTGGGAAAATCACCCCAAAATTGTGATTTAGCTACGAAACCACAACCCTGCTGCTGCCTCCTTCCCGGCTGGGTCCTGGGGGACACCTGACATCTGGGCTGGGCTGGAAATCCTCTCCTGGGATAACTGAGCTCCCCAGGGCGCTGGGAATGCCCCCAGCCCTTCTCTGGGTTATTCCCAGGATTGTTGTTATTTCCTGGCACTTTTTCAGCCTGGGGGATGGAGCTGGGGCTCTGCTGCCATTTCAGGGGCTGGATGATGTTTTGTCCTTGGCTTTGCAGACCTGTGGGACAGAGAAAATTGGGGAAAAGTTGCTAAAAGCACTTTCTGCTGCTCAGGGCTGCTGGGAGCGTTTTCCAGAGGTGAAAACTGCAGTGTTTGCAAACAGCTTGTGCTTTTCAGGGACAATAACAGCAAAAAAATAAGGAGAGGAATAAATTCCAAACCCCACAGGAGAAGCTGGAGCGTGGCCAGGACGTGGGGCTGGGGCTCTTTAACCCTTTCAGAGCTGCTTTTCCCTGGCCAGGGGAGGTGTGGGATGTGCTGCAGGTGCAAAGCTTTAAGGAGAATATCACACCAGCAGTTTATTCATGAAGCTGCTATTAATCCTAATTTTCAGTGGGTTTTTTCCTTTGTTTTAAAGCTGCTCTGGCTGTTCCTTGGGTTTGTAAAATCCAGGTGTGGGATCGTGGCTGGAGCTGCTGCAGGTGCAAAGCTTGGAGGAGAATATCAAGCAATTTATTCAGGATTACGCTATTAATCCTAATATTTAATTTTAATTTTTTTCCTTCTTTTAAACTCATCTTGGCTGTTTCTTGAGCTCCTAAAAATCCAGATTAGAACTGTGGTCACCCAAATTTGGGTCACCATGAAGAGAAACCCCTGAACCCCAGAATTTTTAGGCTGGAACAGGATTTTTTTTTTTTCTTAAAGCTCAACATGAGGGTTGCATAAAGCTCTTAAAATTAGTGCTGCCTTTCAAGCCCAAGGGCCGGAATAAGGTTTACAAGCCATAAAAGCCTCTTATCAAAGTTGATTTCCTCCAACGCACCTTTCATCTTTTATAGTATTTGCTTTGCAAATCCTTGAACTTAAAAGGATTAAACAGGTTAAAAGAAAAAAAAAAAAAAAAAAAAGGGAGGGGGAGAGAAAACAAATAGGAGGGAAGATGGATTGAGTCTGGATTAGGGGAGGCCCGGATGAAATATGAATTAGGAGAAAGTCTAAACAAAGAGTTGTCATTTTTCTAACGTGTGCTGCAGGCCCAGCTTGAGGGAATATTTAATTTCTCCGGGTTATTTTTTTCACTTTGCAGGAGGAGGGAGCAGCAGAGCAGGGGCAGATTGGGAATTTGTGGTGTTCCTTTGTGTCCTCCACCCCAAAATCCAGTGGTTGCTGCAAAATCCCTTCCCAGGCAGGAAACCTTTGGGAAGGAGAGCAAAGATTTGCCCAGCAAAAAAATCCCAAAAAAACCTTGAACCCCAAATTCCATCCCTGTGATCCCATTGCTCACTGGGATCCTGAACCCCAAATTCCATCCCTGTGATCCCACTGCTGCACTGGGATCCTGAACCCCAAATTCCTGTGATCCCATTGCTGCACTGGGATTCTGAACCCCAAATTCCTGTGATCCTACTGCTGCTGAACCCCAAATTCCATCCCTGTGATCCCACTGTTGCACTGGGATCCTGATCCCAAATTCCATCTCTGTGATCCCATTGCTCACTGGGATCCTGAACCTCAAATTCCATCCCTGTGATCCCACAGCTGCACTGGGATCCTGAACCCAAATTCCTGTGATCCCACAGCTGCTGAACCCCAAATTCCATCCCTGGGATCCTGAACCCCAAATTCTCTCTCTGTGATCCCCAAATTTATTTTATTGAGTTAAAAGTATTCCATGGAAGGAATCCTCCCCTGGGAGGGTGGGCACAGGTTATTCCATGGCTGCCCCATGCCTGGAAGTGTCCCGGGATGATGGGATGGGATGGGATGGGATGGGATAATGGGATGGGATGGGATGGGATGGGATGGGATAATGGGATGGGATGGGATGGGATAATGGGATGGGATGGGATGGGATAATGGGATGGGATGGGATGGGATGGGATGGGATGGGATGGGATGAGCTTTAAAGTCCTTCCCAACCCACAGATCCCATTACACAAAAAGATGGAGCCGGTGGCCGGAGGGGACGCGGGGCAGCCGGGGCTGCCAGCGGAGCCCAGCACCCATTAATTAATTAATTAAAATCTCCAAGCCGTGCGGAGCGCGGTTTGCCTTGGCTAAAACCAGTGTGAGAAACTCGCTCGCGGCGTTCCTGCGTCGTCCGGGCTCAAGTGTTGTCATCCGAGGCCGCTTTGCATGACAATGCGCGCCGCCCTAATTATGCACAAGGATGCTAATGGGCCCGCAGCGCGCTGCAGCTCCATGGGAAAAGTCTCTGTTTGGCCGGGGAGGGGGGAGAAGGAGAAAGAAAATCCACCCAAACAAAACAAACCATGACAGTTCGGGCAGGGAGGAGGAACGGGGCGGGGGGCGGCGGAGGGGCGCAGCAAGGCGAGCGTGGAGCTGGTGAGGCTCAGGTTCGGCTTTTTTGGGGGTCCTTGCTCTGCTGTGTGAGCGAAATCAGCTCTCCAGGGCTGATACCTGCAATAAAAACGGTGTACAATGGGCTCTGTGATTTGCAGCACTGAAGGAATTTGTGCAGCTCCGCAGGGGGTGAGAGCGGGGGAAACTGAGGCACGGAGGAGCCCGGCTTTGCCCGGTGCCGGGGCACGGGGAGGGATCCAGCCTCGCTTTTCCATATTCCCAGCGCCTCCATCACCCCGTTGTCTTCCTTTATTACCCCGGCATTGCTCCAAGGAGCAAAACCTGTTTTATCACCCAAAAAGGCAGCTGGAAATGAAGGGTTTTGCTCATTGCATCCAGGGGCTGCTCTTCCCAAGTGTTTCCAGATTCTTTTCCAGGATTCCCCGTCGGTTTTCCCTTCCCGTGTTTGCCATTTTACAAAGATTGGGATAACGGAGGGGAAGGCAGCGTCCTCCCCTGTGTCTTCTGGGAATGATCTTTTCTCGTTTCCTCCTATTTTGAAATGTTGGGATGACTCTGGAGCTGGGAATGTTCGGATGGAGCTGCCTGAGCTCAGATTTCCAGATCCACAAAGCCACGGAGATGTCCAAATCCATCCCAGCAGCAGAGAATGAACCCGAACCCCACATTTTACCGGGCTCTGTCCCAGGCTGGGCCACCAGCTCGTGGCTTTGGCACCTTCAGGGAAGCGAAAAAAATTCCAGGAGTTCTCCGATGCACCTGACACCTGCCAGGGCCGGGGCAGGGCTGTCCCTGAAATGCTGTTAATGAAGGTGAAGAGCCTTGGAGGGCTCAGACCTTTCCCTCCGGGCGGTGCTGGTGTCACCCGGCTCTGGTGACACTGGAATGACCTTTCCCGACTGGATGGGTTTTAATGTCCTGCTCATCAGTTCGGGCTTGTTGCTCTCTGAGGACAGTCCCCACCCGGCAACCAGCAGGGAAAACACAGCTGGAAACAGCTGGGGCTGCTTTCCCCGATATTTTTCTATGGGGAGAGTCGGGGGAGTGGCAGGGATGGGCAGGGAGGGATTCCTTGGGAATTTTATTAGGAGCAGATGGAGCGGCTCAACCTGGAAAAAAGGAGGCTCAGGGGGGACCCTGTGGCTTTCCACAATTCCCTGACAGGAGGGATCAGCCGGGGGAGGTCAGGATCTGCTCCCAGGGAATGTCAGGACAAAAGGAAATGATCTCGAGTTCCACCAGGTGAGGTCCGGGCTGGACATCGGGAGGAATTTCTGCGTGGAAAGGGTGGCAAGACCTTGGAAGTGACCAGGGACGTGGCTCCGAATTACTGAAGTTTTGGGGAAGATGAGGGTGAAAATCTGAGCCTCGTTTGCTGCAAATTATTGATGTTTGGAGGAAGATGAGGATGAAAATTTGAGCTTGATTTGCTACAAATTATTGGAGTTTGCGATGGAAGAGGAGGATGAGAATCTGAGCCTGGTTTGCTCCAAATTATTGAAGTTTTGGGTTGGAAGATGAATATGAAAATCTGAACCTGGTTTGCTGCAAATTATTGGAGTTTGGAGGAAGATGAGGATGAAAATTTGAGCTTGATTTGCTACAAATTATTGGAGTTTGCGATGGAAGAGGAGGAGAATCTGAGCCTGGTTTGCTCCAAACCAGTGAAATTTGGGGAAGGGAGAGGAGGATGATAATCTGAGCCTGGTTTGCTCCAAATTATTGAAGTTTGGAGGAAGATGAGGATAAAAATCTGAGCCTGTTTTGCTCCAGACCCTTGGATTTTAGAGGTGGGAAAGGAGGACACAAACACCCAGCGCGCACAAACAGCGATCGGCGAATGAAAACCTCGGGGTTTTCCCTTGAGAAAAGGGGGACAGGCAGGGTGGGGACCCCGGGCCAGCCCGAGCCCCAGAGCGCGGAGCGCTGCCTCATTGTTTGATCTGGCTGTGAGACAGATTAGCAGCCCCAGGTGGAAAGTCAGAATCTGCATTTAAATGGGCCGCTTATAAAAGGTGGGGAGCGCAGGAGCCCGCAGCATTATGCGGTGTCTTTAGCACGCCCTAATCTCTCTTTATTTTCTCCGCAGCCTGACCTGGGGGCACAGTTTCTAATTACCAGGTCACCCTGCTAATATTGTCATTTCCAGCCAGTGGGTGTGAAACCATGGCAACGCCACATTTGCTTCCAAGTTTCTCCAGGAATAAAATTTGCCTTTTAATCACAGAAAATGACGGGGCGGCTCCCCCCACACCCCCACCCCTGCCCGAGCTGCTCCTCGCTGGTGGAGTTCGTTACTGGCGCTTTTCAAAGGTGTTCCAAGGGGGAACTTCGGGAATTTTCACCTTGGAGTTGTGGCAAAGATGAGGGATGAACCTGAGAGGTTGGAGCTTCCCTGAAAGGAATTTTTTGGATGGGGAAGGGACCTTAAATCCCATTTATTCCCACCCCTGCCATGGCAGGGACACCTCCCCTATCCCGGGAATTCCATCCCAGAGCCTCCCCTCCCTCGCAGTAAAAGTCCATATTTTCATTTTAGGATGATTTTTATATTTAAAAATGGTCAATGAGTTACTAAAAGAGGCAGCAGAAGGTGTCAGACATCCCGAGCTGCAGGGATGTCCTGGTTACCCTGGCTCAGCTGGGGATGGTGGCTCCAACTGACGGAATTCACCTCCCAAACTGGGGAAAAAAAAAATCTTGGAGAATCTTGAAGAATCAGGGTTGGTGAGGTGGGTGCACAATGTGCTCTGTTTGTCGTTCCTTGGGCATCTCTGGCAGTTTGGGGCTTCAAAATCCGCATTTTTCTTTCCCTCAGCTGCTAAATCCAAGGTGTGCTTTGTCTCCTTAATTAAAAAAAACCAAAACAAAAACAAAAAAACAAAACAAAACAAAACAAACCCCAACAAAATCTTGCTTGGGATGAGCCTGAGGAGCTCCCAAACCCATGGAGCTGATTTCCAGCTTCCAAGGGCTGGGCTGGCAGTTCCGTGGGATCCCTGGGGAAATCTGCCCTGATTTTGGGAGAAATTCAGGTCAGCTCTGGGCTGGGAGCGCCCCGGGGCCTTTCCCCGGCTCTGCTCGGTGCCTTCCCCGCGTTTCCAGGGCAGTTTCTCACTCTCAGAAAGCGAAACTCTCCCTCCGAGCGACTCAGACGTGAACTGGAATCCCATTTTAAGGTGATTTTCCAGCTGACAGGAGTAGGTTAATTGTAAACTGTCTACTGAAGCTTTAAAACTCCTGTCCAGCCTTATTATTAGCAGTTGAAAATTTATGGAGCGAGACTCTGCGTGGTGATAGCTGGGCTCTGCCCAGACGAGGTGTGTAATTAATCCCCACGCTGGCAGCAGGAAAATCAGATGTAAAACTGCTTTTTTTTTCGCTTCTGACACATCTGGGAGGGGACAGAAACTCTGTCCTAGCTGTGCTGGGCCTGGGCTGTCACCTCATGGAATTCAGGGTTAAATCCTTCCAGCTGGGAGAAACTCTGGGGTGGGGACTCAGCCACTGAAATTGGGATTTTGGGTGGTGGATCCGGATTGTGCAGGGTCCAAATCCTCATAGGGCTTGAAATTGGGATTTTGGGTGGGCGTTCTGGACACTGCAGAGTCCAAATCCCCATGGGATTTTTCCCTAAAATTGGGATTTTGGATGGGGGATCTGGACACTGCAGGATGCAGATCCCCATGAAGTTTTCTCCCTTTCCTAAACCCCTCTCCTGGGTGGCTGAGTGTGATCCTGAGGGAAACAAACACAAACTGTGGGAAATTTTCACTTTTCCTTAGAAATCCCCATCTGCCTGTGGGAGCAGAGGAGGGCAGAGGGAGAGTCCAGCACCTCCCAGCTCCCCAACATCCCAACATTCCAATACCCCAAAATTCCAACATCCCAGCATTCCAACATCCCAGCATCCCAGTGTCCCAAAATCCCAAAATCCCAACATTCCAACATCCCAGCATCCCTACATCCCAACATTCCAAAACCCCAGCATCCCAACATCCCAGCATTCCAACATCCCAACAACCCAGTGACACAAAATCCCAACATCTCAACATCCCAAAACCCAACACCCCAAAATCCCGGCATCCCAACATCCCATTATCCCAAAAACCCAACATCCCAAAACCCCAACATCCCAACACCCCAACATCCCACATCCCATTATCCCAGCATCCCAAAAACCCTACATCCCAACATTCCAAAACACCAGCATCCCAACACCCGGTCATCCCAGTGTCACAAAATCCCAACATCTCAACACCCCAAAACCCAACACCCCAAAATCCCAAAATCCCAACATCCCAACATCCCATTATCCCAACATCTCACACCCCAATATCCCAACACCCCAACAATCCCACATCCCAACAACCCCAACATCCCAACACCCCAACACTCCAAAATCCCAACATCTCAACATCCCAAAACCCAACACCCCAACACCCCAAAATCCCAACACCCCCTCTTCCCCCCTCATCCCCCCCGCGGTCTCGCCCTCCCCGCACCCCCAGCTCTCGGTGCAGCAGCGAACCGCAGCCCCAGGCGAGCAGCGGGGGGTGTTGGGGACCCCCACAGGGTGTCCCGGGGCTGCGCCTGGAAACTTTCTCCCTCTTTTATTTTTGTTTTACCCCCGAACTGATAAACCCCAGCTCCTCCCGGCACTGCTCAGCCCCGCCCTGCCCACCCCAGCCCCGCTTTCCGCCGGAATTTGGGGGCTCTGCCGGTGCCCCCGCCCCGCAGCCGCCTCCCCGCGCCCTCCCTTATCAGCCGCGCTCAAACCTGCCCTGCAGCATTGTCAGAGTTCCCTTCGCCCGTGGTTTCCCTCCCCACCCCTTCCAGCACAGGCTGCCCGAATTTCCAGCGCTCCCTGGAACCCAAAATCTCCCGAGCCCACCCCAAAAGCGGAGCCAGAAGGGCAGGGCCAGGCTGGGGCAGGAGCTTTGCTCTTTTGGGGTTTTTGAGAGGAAGAAATCCCCGGGATGCTTCTGCTGGGAAGGGGCAGAGAGGGGAGCTGAGCAGGGCTGGGGTGGCTCAGAAACGTCCCTGGGAGCAGCCAGGGCTGTTCTGGGATGCAGCAGGAATTCCCTGCTCCCCTTGGGGTGGGATGAGAAAGGTCCCTCCTGCCCCCGACCCCTGCAGGGTCAGGCAATGTCTGTCCTAATTTTGGGCCCTTTCCCAGCCCATCCCACCCACAGGAGAGTGGAAATTCATTTTCTGCTCTCTGGAAATGCAGGGCTGTGGCCTCACTGAGCTCTCCCTGCAGCTCCTTCCTCACCCTAAAACCAGGAGCTGCGTTTGTTCTTTCATCCCAAAAAGCAGCCAGGCCAAACCTTGCAGCGGGCAAAGTCCGAGCGGGGCAGGGAGGAGAAGCGTCTGGGATCAAAGAGTTCCCACATGGCACAGCAGAGGGACACTGACCCCAATTAATGCCCAGAGTTAATGAATCCCCTCGGGCACTTGGCTGCTTTGCAGAGGTGTGGAGGGTTTGTGGCCCTGGATGGGATCAGAGGGGATGTTCCAGCCAGGAAAAATTCCAGGGGGGATAAAATCTCCACCTGACTGCTGGAAGTGAGCCCTGAATGGGGCAGGGAGGGCAGGATTTGGGGACAGCCAGAGGCCAGGTGTCCCCTTGGGGTCACACCTGAGCTGGCCAGAGTGGATTTGTCCCTCTGCAGTCCCGTGTATTCCGGGCTCTGCTCTCTCCGTGCCCCACAGCAGCTGCAGCTCCAGGGGCAGTTCGGGACATTCCTACACAAGTTTTCCCGGTGGAACCCGTGGCCTTGCAGGACTGCTGTGTCCCCAGCATGGGGGAGGTGACAAAGCCCGGCCTGAGCTGCTCCAGAGCCCCAGCAGGGATTGATTTGGGATGGGCTGGATGGGAAAATCCGTGCTGGGCTGAGCCAGGGGGGTCATTCCTTCCTGGGCAGGACAGGGGACTCTGATCCCTGAGGATGACACGGGTCCTGCTCGGCAGAACTGGGGTTTTGGGAGGATTTCAGCAGTTTTTAAAGGATCTCCTGAAAGCCCAAACCCTTGGGGTCGCTCCTTTCTCCTCACCTCGAGCTCAGCATCCCCAGAACGGAGCAGAGAGCCCAGGGGAGGGCAGAGCCAGCGGGATTTGGGGACAGCCAGAGCCCAGGTGTCCCCTTGGGGCCACACCTGAGCTGGCCAGAATGGATTTGTCCCTCTCCAACCCCATTTATTCCCACCTCTGCTTTTCTGGGATGGCTGCACTTGGGATAAAGGAGGGGGAACACCCCAAACCCATCCAGCATTCCGTGTGCCCTGGAGGCTGATAAAAAATCCTGATAACAACCCCTGATAACAAACCCTGATCATAAATCCCACACCTGGGGCAGGTGGAACTTTTGATACAATGTATATTTATTGCAAACAATAATATACAAAAAAAAAAAAAAAAAAAAACAACAAATAAAACCAAACAAAAAAAAAAATGAAGGTAAGTCTCACAAAGAGAAAGATCTTGCAACCAAAACCAAACCAAACTTACCTAAAGACAAAATATGATTTAAAGGACAGGTCTTTTAAGTTACAGAAATACTTTAAAAAGATCTGCTTTTATACAGAAATAGAAAGATGCCATATTATAAGAGTGCTTTAAGATTTTTTTTTCTCCTACTGAATCCCTAAAAAAAAAAAAAAAAGTTAACAAATATATCATTATTTTTTTTTTTAAATAAAAAAAGTCTGCTGTCTTTTTTAAAAAGCAATCCTTAACTGTTCAGCCACAGCTTCACCAAAATCAGTGTCCCCCCCACCTCTCCCAGGCAGTTTTTGGGGGGGTTGAAGGCTAAAACGGGGCTGGTGTCCCAGAGAGCTGAGGCAGGAAACAAGGCAAATGATTCAGTGATCCGCTACATTTGCAATCTTTAGTTTGTACAAATCTCATTTTTCTTTTTTTTCTTTTTTTTTTTTCTTCCAGTTTCTCTTCGAAGGCAAAAAGGAAAAAAAAAACCAACAAAAAAAACCTCAAACAAAATTAAAAAAAAAAAAAAAAAAAAAAAAGGAAGAGCACAAAGTTTGTACAAACCCAGGACACAGATTCCAAAAAGAATAATAATAATAATAATAACAACAACCAAAAGGAATTAAAGAGATAAATAAAGGACTGGTTACAGTTTCAGACCATAATTTAACAGGCACGGTCACCTTCCAAATAATGCTCCCAACAGGACCTGGAGGGGAGATGGAAACAACAAAACCCAGGGAAAATCGTGATTAAAAGCTGCTCTTCTCCCCCAAATAAATAATTTCAAGGCAGAGGGGAGCCCCTGGCTGGGTTTGGCACCCCGGGGGGGCAGGGGCTGCCCGGAGGGGTCGGGCTCAGCCCCAGCCCGGGGCCAGTGATTATCACCGGGCTCTTTAAGGCTTCTCAGCAGCGCTTTGGGGCTGCTCCATCCGATTTTTTAAATTTTTTTTTTTTTTTTCCTCTTTTTGTTTTTCTTTTAAGGCTCAAGGTTATTAAAAAATAAAGTGAAGTTCTCTCCTCCTGGCTGGTTTTGCTACGAGTTAGAAAAATAAAGCCTCTCCCATGCTGGTGCCTGCCCCGGTGCTGGGTTCCCAGGGCAGAGCACGCTGGTTTAGTTTCATTTTTTTAAGAGCAAAAAAAAAAAAAAACAAACCCCAAAAGACACTTCTCTATACAAAAATACCTCTGCAAGAAAACCTAGGGCTGCTCCACTAAGTGTCATTTCTTTTTAGCTGTTGGAAAAATAAGAGCATTTCCAAAAACATCTCTAAAAAATAGGTACAAATCCCCTCAAATTGGTAACGAATCATACACAGTACATACTAAAAATATTTAAAATAGAGAATATTCCTCACAGAGGACTCTGAGTTTTCTCTTTTACCCCCCATTTTTTTTTCTTCTTTTTTTAATTTTTTTTTTGTCTTTGTCTTAATTACTGCTAAAAAAAAAAAAAAAAAATCATTACAAAAGTTCAGAGAAAGAGCCAGCTGGGCGGGTTGGGTGGAAATCTCCTCTCCACGCTGGAAGAAGCAGAGTTCAATCCAGTCCTTGGCAAAGCCTGTCCCAAATTTTGGGGCTGGGAGCTGGAGGATGCTGTAGTGCAGAAGGCTCGAGGCGCTCTCTCCTCCCCGCCAGCTTCCACAAATTGGAATTACTTCAACTTCAACC
This sequence comes from Oenanthe melanoleuca, assembly GCF_029582105.1. NCBI lineage: Eukaryota > Metazoa > Chordata > Aves > Passeriformes > Muscicapidae > Oenanthe > Oenanthe melanoleuca. The sequence goes on from NC_079351.1 coordinate 1,447,622, forward strand.
AGTCCGAGGCAACTCTTTGCTGATTTTCTTTTTATTTTGTTTTCTTTATTATTTTTTTTTTCTCTCTTCCTTTTCGCCGTTTTTTTGTTGTTGTTTTTTTTTTTTTTTTTTTTTTTATTTTTTTGATTTTCGCCGCGTTTCCTCCTTGCTGGCCGCTCCTAGGGCCGGGTGAGCTGCGTGTACACGGGCTGCTCCCAGTGCTGCGGGCTGTGGGTCTGGGGGATGGAGGGCACGCCCGCGGTGTCGGCGATGGGGGTGTACATGGGGCGCTGCGTGGGGCTCATGTAGCTGAAGGTGGAGTAGAGCCCGCTGCCCTGCCCGGCGTGGCTGTAGTAGGAGCCCGAGGAGCCCTGGTGCTCGCCGTACTCGTACTGGGCGCGGCTGATGCTGGGGTAGGACGAGCTGTAGTGCTGCAGGTTGAAGGAGCTGTAGCTCAGCTGCTGCTGCTGCTGCGGGGAGTGCTGCTGCTGCTCGCTGTAGTGGCTGGGGCTCAGCTGCTCTGTCTTGATGTGCGTCCTTTGCTGCTGCTGCTGCTGCTGGGGGCTCTGCTCCGCTCCCAGCGCCGCCAGCTGCGGCTGTGGCTGCGCTGCCGGCGGCTGCTTGGCCATCCACGCGTGGCCGGCGCCGGCCGCAGCCCCCGCGGCGCCGCTGATGCCGTAGCTGCCCGTGTAGGTGACCTGGCCCGGCTGGCCCGGGTGCCCGTTGGGGGGCAGGTACTGGTCGAACTCGTTGACGTCGAAGGTCTCGATGTTGGAGATGACGTCGCTGCTGAGCTCGCCGATGTCCACGTCGCGGAAATCGATGTGGGGCGGCTGCCGGCCGCCCTCGCCCAGGGCGCGGCCCTCCCGCTTCAGGTCCTGCTTGCCCGGCTGGGGGTCGGTCTTGGGGGTGGTGGGGGGCGTGGGGGGCCCCTGGGACTGGCCTGGGGGAGGAAGGAGAGGGGTGAGGGTGTGACAGGGGTGACAGCGCCGTGAACGCGTCACCCGTGGGTCACGCGCGAGTCCGGCCCCGTCAGCACCACTCTCAGAGCTGAGCTCAGCTTTGGGGCGGTTTTGGGGTTTTTAACTAGCACAGCCTCGTGCTTCTCACGGGCAAACTGGGCTGAGGATCTGTGTGCCCAGGGGGAGTGTAAATCTAAAAACAAACACCTTCAGCTTTACATACGAGAACTGTGAAAAGAGGGGCAGCTCTCCCCGTTCTCCCCCATTCCCGACTCTTTCCTTCCCCCCTCTCACCCAACCCCGAGCTCAGCCGGTTCGGGCCGTGCTTTGTGCCCCCCGGGCACCTACCCGAGTGCTCCCCGGGCGAGTGCACCTCGCTGATGCTGGAGGAGGACTGGGGCGAGTCTGCCTGCAGCGCCTTGAAGATGGCGTTGGGGGAGATGTGGGTCTGCTCGGCGCCCTCCTCCTGCTCCGCCTGCCCGTTCTTCACCGACTTCCTCCGCCGGGGCTGGTACTTGTAGTCGGGGTGATCCTTCTTGTGCTGCACCCGCAGCCGCTCGGCCTCCTCCACGAACGGGCGCTTCTCGCTCTCGTTCAGCAGCCTGGGGGGACACGGGGGGGGTCACTTGTGGCTCGGGGTGGGCGCTGAGCGGTGACACCACTGTCAGTCCCTCCCAAAGCCCCCCACAGCCTGAACCTGCTTATCCGGGACACTCGCTGGTTGTCACCCCCTTGTCGCAGCGGGGTCCAGCACATCCCGCTGTCCCCGGGCGCTTTGGGGACATCCCTCACCCGTTTCTCCGCTCGAGGATCCCCGCCCGCCCCTCGCGCGGTCCCCGAGGACGCGGTGGCCCAGGTGACTCACTCGCCTCGTGTTTTCCTCCCCTCCCCGCCTTATTCTGGCACTCGGAGGCCACCCGGCCCTGCGCCACTCACCGCCACCCTCCCTCCCTCCCTCCCTCCCCGCATCGCCCCGCGCTCCCTCCGGCCCGGCCCGAGCTGATGCAATCCCCAAAATCCATCATTTCCTCCGCAAACAAACAACGGCAGGGCCGGCCCGGGGGGCTCCCGCACCGCTCAGGGAACAGAAACCGCTTCCAACACCAAAACCTACGACTATCCCGACTTTCCCCCTCCTATTCCTCGCCCAAACTCGCTTTTGCACTCCGCAAAAAGTTTTCCGGCGCGTTTTCCAGGCTGGCACCATCCTGTCGGCCGGCGCAGCGCGCTCCGCATCCCCCGCTCGCCACGGGCATCCCGGCCCCGCTCTCACTCACCTCCAGAGCTTGCCCAGGGTCTTGCTGAGCTCGGCGTTGTGCAGGTGCGGGTACTGATCCGCCAGCTTCCTGCGGGCCGCCTGCGCCCACACCATGAAGGCGTTCATGGGTCTCTTGACGTGCGGTTTGTTCTTGCTGGAGCCGTTCACCCGCACCGGCATCGGCACCAGGGTCCAGTCGTAGCCCTTCAGCACCTGGCTCACCGCCTCCCGGATGCACACCGGGAACTTGTCCTCGTCGTTCTCCTTCTTCAGGTCCGGGTCTCCCTTGGGGAAGGTGTTTTCTTGCGGTCTGGTGTTCTCCGTGTCCGAGCCGGATCCAGAGGGGCAGGGGGAGCCGGCGGAGTCATCCGACATGGTGGGGCTGGGGGCGTCGGAGATACATTTGTCCTGTTCTTCTGTCATTTTCATGAAAGGGTCGAGGAGATTCATGCGAGAAAGTGGCCGAGGGGGAGCAAGGGGGCGAAAAAAAAAATTAATGAAAAAAAAAATTAAAAAGTAGGCGCTAAGGGGCAAGGACGGGTTAAAAAAAAGTAAAAACTCGGAGAAACGAAGTCTCCCCCGGCTGCGGAGAAGTCGGCAAAAAACTTTTTATTACTTCTCCTCCGCACAGAAAAAAACGCTAAAAAAAAATTGCAAAAAAAAAAAATTTGCAAAAAAAAATAAAAAAACAAAAAACCAAGAAAACTCCGAAACGAGGGAAAAAGGGGAGAAAAGGAAAACTTGGGAGCGGGAGCAGGGCGAGCGGCCGGGGCAGAGTCGGGCGCGGCGGCCCCGCCGGTCTCCAGCGCGGCTCTGCGGCCGCCGCGCGCCGCGCGCACTAATACCCAGCGCGGGGCCGCGCGCCCGCCGCGCCGCAGCCAATCAGAGCCCGGCCCGCGGGGGCCGCGCCGCTCCCATTGGCTGAGCCGCGCCGAGGGGGCGGGGCCGCGCCGCGCCGCGCTGCGCCTCATGAGGGGGCACGGCCCGCACGGGGCGGGACGGGCGGGACGGGCGGCGGCGACAGCGACAGCGACAGCGGGGACAGCGGCGACAGCGACAGCGGCGACAGCGGCGACAGCGGCCCCGCGGCTCCGTGGCTCCGTCCCCCCGCGGGTGGCTGCGGGAGTGGCGCTGGATGAGCCCGGCGGGGGGCGGGACGCGCGGAGCGGGGCGCGCGGGCGCTGCGCGGTTCCGTCCCGAGGGGGCGCCAGAGGCTCAGGAACGGCGCGCGCGGGGGGCGGGGGCGGCCGCGCCCCCGGAGCTCCCCCGTCCCCAACCCCAGCCCCGAACCATCCCCGACCCATCCCATCCCCATCCCCGAACCATCCCCAGCCCCATCCCATCCCCGAACCATCCCCGACCCATCCCCATCCCCAGGCCCGAACCATCCCCAGCCCCATCCCATCCCCGAACCATCCCCATCCCCATCCCCGAACCATCCCCAGCCCCATCCCCATCCCCGAACCATCCCCGATCCATCCCCATCCCCGAACCATCCCCGACCCGTCCCCATCCCATCCCATCCCCATCCCCGAACCATTGGGACAGAGCGGGGGCGGCCTCGGGGGACTGCGGGTGGCCGAGCTCAAACATCCCGAAATCGCTGCTTCGCTTCGAGTTTTTCCCCTTTTAAAACTTTTTTTTTTTTTTTTTTTTTTTTTTTTTTTTTTTTAATTTTTTTTTTTTTGAGAGGGTGTCCGACGCGCGTCCCTCCTCCCACCCCGCGCTGCGACATCCGCGCGTTCCCCGTTTATTCCTCCTTATATCCTTATTCCCCATCTCGCTGGCTCCGGCGCCGGACCGGCTGCGGGACCCTTATCCCGGTTCCTGATCCGAATCCCGCATCCCAGTCCGGCATCCCGGCTCCCCATGCCAGTTCCTCATCCCGGTTCCTGATCCTGGTGCCGTATCCCGGTTCCCCATCCCGGTTCCGCATTCTGGTTCCTGATCTCGGTTCCTGATCCCGATCCCCCATCCCGGTTCCCCATCGTGGTCCCTCATTGTGGTTCCTGATCTCGGTTTCTCATCCCGTTTCCCCATCCCGGTTCCTGATCCCGATCCCCCATCCCCTTTCCCCATCCGGTTCCTGATCCCGGTCCCGAATCCCGATCCTGTATCCCGGTCCCGCATCCCGGTCTGGAGCCGTGCCCGGGGAAGGAGCGGCCTCTTCCCTCCCCCTCTGCACAAAAATAAAAGTTTTCTCGAGCTGATCAAGTCTCGTCCTCGAAACGAAAGCCCGGCAGCTCCGGGGTTATCTGCGGATCACTGCAGACATTTCTCTTTCCAGATTTGTAGGAATCACGCGTTTTCAGCCGCCGGCTTTCCCGTGCGGCTCCGAGTGAAATCGGGAGCTGCTGTCGCTGCAGTCCCACCCAGGTGGGCGATAAAGCAGATCCCGATTTCCAGGCTCCGGGAGAAGGGATTCGCCCCTTCCCAGCTCGCTCCCTCTCCCCGCGCTCCTCCGGCGCCTTTCGGGGCAGGAACCTCCGGGCGCTGCTCCCTGCCCAAAACCCGCAGCCCAGGATTTCCAATTGCAGCTCGAGCGTTAAAGTCGGGCCTTTCTCGAAACCGCTTTAATTTGCTGCTTTAATTTGCTGTTTTAATTTGCTGCTTTAATTTGCTGCTTTAATTTGCTGCTTTAATTTGCGGCCTTTGTGCGGCCGGACAATCCTCGGGGCAGCGGCCGCCTCCCTGCCCCGTGTCGCGGCGGGGCTCCCCTGTCGCGATTGTCGTCCTTACCCTGACGAGAAGGGGTTTCAAGGTATTGGAAAAAAAAAAAAAATTAAAAAAAAAAAGACAAGGCAGCGGGGAAGGAGCTGTGAATAAAGGCGCTGGAAACTCTCTCCTTGGTTGTTTTTAGTTTTCCCTGAGGTTCTGGTGATGATTTTGGGTTGGGATTTTTTTGTTTTTGTTTTGTTTTTACTCGCAAACTTTTTTTTTGGGGGGAAGTAGTTTTGCTTTGGGTGAGTTTAAAGGTAAGTGGCTGTGCTCTGCTCCAGAGCCTTTGTCTGCAGGAGCAGGGGCACCGAGCAGAGCGGGGCTTTTCTCCATGGAGATTTGGGATTTTTTTTATTCCTGAAACACCAAGGACGCATTTCCCAGAGTTGTATTTCTTTCTTTCGCTAAATATTCAATATTCCAGCACAGAAACACTGAATTTTGCGTTATTATTTGCGGTGAAAAAGGTGAATTTCCAGCAAACACTACAGGAGATAATCTGGATTATTTTCCCTGGGTAATCTCATCTCTAGGGTGGTGCATGCTGGAATTTACAATAAATACATTTATTACAGAACATCCAAGCAAATGCAGGCAGGAGATTGTTCTGATCTCAGCTGGAGCCGCTGGGGCCAAAATCTGAACAAAATGTGCCTGGAGAGGAGCAAAATCTGACAACAGATTGTCCCTGTGGCTGATTGGCAGAAACGAGAGCGGGACAATTCGGGAGGGTCGGAGATTGAATGGGAAGGGTCAGAATTGGGACATTTTTCATCCTGCAAATCCATCTGCTGCTCGGGGCTCTGCCTTCCCAGAGAGGCTGCGAGGGGCTTGACAAGTTCCAACAATAAACAAAAGCGAAAGGGGAAGGAGCTCTGCAGTTATTGTGTGTGATTTGATAATTTTCTGGCTTATTATTTTTAATTATTGCTCGATGGGCTATTTGGACAAGGTGGACAAGCTGATTAATCACAGCCGGGTGGAAGCTGCTTAAAAAGCTGCTGCTGTTTTCCCGTCAGGATGGAAGTTTTCCTTTTCTTTTCTTTTTTTATTTTATTTTTTTTTTTTTTTTAATTTTTTTCTGGAATTAACATTGTTTTATCCCAAGTGGCGAGCTCAGCGAGCAGGGAAGGTTTTTAGTGAGGATTAAAACCTCTGTTTGATGGCTTTTCCCTGCTCCTTGTGCTAAGTCAAAAATCAAATTTTTGGGGAATAATCTTTCCAAGCATTAGTAGAAACAGGAATTTTGGGATCTGGGAGGGAGGGGGGATGGAATTGGGGAAGATTTTCTGCCAAAATTCAAAACATGGCTGTGCTTCAGCTGAGTTGTGCTGGAGAAATTATTTTATGGATTTTTGATACCAAAACTGGATGAATGATTGATCCACGGCCCGAAATATGAAATTCCAGGTGCGATTGAGCCTTTGGATTTATCCAGGAATGTTTTGGGAGGGAGGTTTTGGCAGCTCTGTTAATTAATTAATTTAGCAGCTTAATTAATATAAAATCCCCCTCCTCACCAGTGAGATTTTATTAAATCCCTCTGAGCCTGGCCTTGCTTTTCCCTTCCAGCTTTTCCCTGATTTTCCTCCATCCCCTTTTTCCCAGATGAGTCTCCACAATTTGGAAAATTTCACATTTCCCTCCTATCCCAAATCTTCCCCCTTTGGTGGATCCCAGGCCATGAGGTCAGAGTGGAATTCCTTGATCCCATTTCCTATTCCAGCTGATCCAGTGCAATAAAAAGAGATCAGGAGCTGATGGGGGACGGCCCTGGGGCCTTTAATTGGAAATTAATTCCTGAAAGATTTGTCTTTCAATTTGTAATTTCAGCTCGGAATTGTCTGAGGTCAAATTCTGTGAATTCAGCTGAAGATTCTTTTGGGATTGAATTCATTTTGGAATTTCAGCTCAGAATTCTTTGGGATTTAATTAATTTTGTAAATTCAGCTCAAAATTCCTTGGGACTGGATTAATTTCATAATTTCAGCTCAGAATTTCTTTGGGACTAGATTAATTTTTTTAAATTCGGCTCAAAATTCCTTGGGACTGGATTCATTATGTAAATTCAGCTCAGAATTCCTTTGGATCGAATTAATTTTGTAAATTCAGCTCAAAATTCCTTGGGACTGGATTAATTTTATAAATTCAGATGAAAATTCCTTGGGATTGAATTCATTTTGTAAATTCATCTCAGAATTTCTTTGAGACTGGATTCATTTTGTAAATTCAGCTGAAAATTCTTTTGGGATTGAATTCATTTTGTAAATTCAGCTGAAAATTTCTTGAGATTGAATTAATTTTGTAAAATCAGCTGAGAATTCTTTTGGGATTGAATTCATTTTGTAAATTCAGCTGAAAATTCCTTCAGACTGGATTAACTTTCTAAATTCAGCTCAGAATTCCTTGGGAATGATAAATGAGTAATAAATGAGTGATGATAAATGAGGGATAAAACCAAAAATCTCCTGGTGGGAATTTTTTCCTTAGAAATGAGTGATATAGAAAAAAAGAATAATTCCCTGCAGGGAATTCTGGTGGCACAGTATCACCCTCACAATTTATTCACTTTTCTGATTTTTTTATAAAATCAATGAAGGGATACAGAGAAAAGGGAAAATATCCTGCATCCCATCATTTTCTACCCCTTTTCCTCCATTTTTCTTAGAAACCAGGGATATCCCATCAATGCCACTGAGAATCTCTTAGTGAGATCCAAGAAAATTCAAATTTCTTGATGAAAACCTACTTTAATTAAAAAAAAATTAAAATAAATTAAAAAAAAGTATTTTTTATCCACCCCAACTCAAAACCCCTGATGGATTCTCATGCTGATATCTTTATTTTTTTTTTAATTCCTTCATTTTTACCCCCCCCAAAAAAAAAAAAAAAAAAAAATTCGAGCTGCTATTTCAAACCAACCCTGAGCAATAATTCCAGTTTGCAAGAAAATCCAGCAGAATAAAACTTCCATTCTCTCGACCTGTTTGTGCAGCTCCTGTTTATTTGGAGAAGGAAAGTTGTGGAAATATCCTTGGAGGGTGTAATGTGGCCAGCACGTGTTGCTACCTGAAATCTGGACCCTAATGGTTTGCAGATGTCCCTGGGTCACCCATTTCCTCAAATTCAAGAGAAAAATAAAAATAAAAAAATAAAATAAAAAAAAAAATAAAATAAAAGAAAAGGGGGTGTTGGAGCAGGGAAAGGAAAAGGTTTTGGGATTTCTGGAACTTGTAAAAAATTGTTTGTTTGGGTTGTTCCCAGCTGCTGGTGATTTGGAAATTGGAGCTGCCAAGGTGGGGGGAGGATGATTTATTTGAAAACTGGAGAAATCTGATTTATTTGAAAACGAGAGAAATCTGTGGAGTTTGCTCAGGGTGGGGAGTTTATTGACACAGGATTGTTGATGTAACAAACTCTGCTTGGCTCTGCCAGGCCAGAACCAGATTTAAAGCCAGGCCTAAAGCTGGGCCTGGGGAAATCTTTATTTCACCAACATTTTAAACCAGGCCTAAAATTTCCATTATTTTTGTGTTTTATTTCTTCCCCAGGGTTGTCCCCAATGCCATCCTGAGGGTGCTGAAGCTGCCCAGCTCTGCTCAAATTTGGGGATTTTTGGGGATTTTTTGGGGATTTTTTGGGGATTTTTTTGGGGGATTTTTTGGAGATTTTTTGGGGATTTTTTGGGGATTTTTTTGAGATTTTTTTGGAGATTTTTTGGAGATTTTTTTGGGATTTTTTGGAGATTTTTGGGGATTTTTCAGAGATTTTTTAGAGATTTTTTGGGATTTTTTTGAGATTTTTTAAAAAAAATTTTTGGGGATTTTTTTGGGATTTCTTTTGGGGATTTCTTTTGGGGATTTCTTTTGGGGATTTCTATTGGGATTTTGTGGGATTTTTTAGATTTTTTTTTTAATTTTAATGAGATTTTTTAGGGATTCTTTTTTAATTTTGCGGATTTTTTTGAGTTTTTTTTATTTTATTGGGATCTTTTCGGGGATTTTTTTGGAGGGGGACTTTTGGGGAAATTTTGTGGATTTTTTTTATTTTTTGGGGAACTCTGGGGAATTTTTTATTTTTGAGGAACTTTTGGGATTTTTTTTTAATTTTTGTTTATTTTTTTGGATTTTTAGGGGATTTTTTTGGGATTTTTTTTGGGAAATTTTGTATTTTTTTGGGATTTTTTTGTTTGTTTGTTTGTTTTTTGTGGGATTTTTTTTTTAAATTTATTTTAATTTTTTAAGTTATTATTTTTTTTTAATTTGGACCTCTTCTGGGTGTGAGTGTGTCTCTGTTGCTCAGGGACACAAATTCATCAACACAACTGCTCTTTAATACATTTATTTATTTGCTTTCAATTTTACACTGAGACCTTGCAGAGGAGAACAATTTATTCCATTTTCTTTCGCTGAAGTGGCAAAAAATCAGGGACAGCTTCTGGTGAGAAGAAAAATAACTCATTAAAAATTCAAATTAAGGGAGAAGAAGATAAAAAAAATAAATGAGGAGGGGAAGGATTTTACCTGTGACAGATTGGAAACACACTCTGGCCATTTAGCTTGGCAAAAATCAGATTTTTTTTTTATTTTTTTTAATTTTTTGGTGAAAAAAACTCATCCTGCTGCTAAGTGGGGAAAGTTTATTCTGAGCATAACACCCTCCAGCTCTCAGGTTTTTTTTTATTTTTTTTATTTTTTTTTTATTTCCAGAGAAATGTTTGCTGGATATTAATAATAACACAGCAAGTCTCTGAGTGCCTGACAGAATATCAGTGAATTTTCTGCAGGGGAAAAACCTTATAAATAATTATAAATATAATTTCTGTGTTCTTTGGTGTGGAATTCCAGGCTCCAACTGCTCTTTATCCCAATCCAAACCCGTTTGGGACTGGGAAGAGCAGGAGGAAAAACCAGAATTCCCAAATTCTTGGTGACATCCCTGCAGCCCTCAGGGGAATCAAACACATCCTGGTTTGGTTTAAACAGTTTTTAACATGGAATTTCCAAACTTGAGAAATTCGGGTTGGGGATTCTGCTGGCTGCTCTCCTCTAAAATAAAACCGGGTTTAAGGAGTATTTTAGGGTTTAAGGAATATTTCAGAGGAGCACTTCTCTAAAATAAAGCCAGGTTTAAGGGGAATATTTTAGGGAGAAAAGGAATATTTTAGTAGAGCACTCCTCCAAAATTAAAGTGGGTTTAAAGGGAATATTTTAGGGTTTAAGGGGAGTATTTTAGGGTTTAAGGAGTATTTCAGTGGAACACTGCTCTAAAATAAAGCTGGGTTTAAGGGGAATATTTTAGGGTTTAAGGAGTATTTTAGTGGAGCACTCCTCTAAAATAAAACCGGGTTTAAGGGGAATATTTTAGGGTTTAAAGAGTATTTAAGTGGAGCACTCCTCCAAAATAAAACCGGGTTAAGGGGAATATTTTAGGGTTTAAGGGGAATATTTCATGGTTTAAGGAGTATTTTAGTGGAGCACTGCTCCAAAATAAAACCGGGTTTAAGGGGAATATTTTCGGGAGCAAAGCAAAGGCGCGCGGGGAGAACGTACCTGGTGCAGAGGTTTAGTCCCGGCTCTAAGCTCGGTTTTGGAGAGAGATCTCCCGGGAATTCGGGGCAGGGAGGAGGGTTTGGAAGTGATGCTTTAACCGCGGGCCAGGTGCTCCTCAGGCTGCCCCCAGGTAGTTAAAATTCACCCAAATATCGATGGCGGTTCCCTCTCTGCCAGCTCTTATCGGAGCGGGGCTTTGGCAGGGCCTGAAAGGAGGTATTGTTACCTGAGAGAGGGAAAAAGAGGAGAAAAAGGAAAAAAAAAAAAAAAAAAAAACCGGCAGAAGTTGAGAGACAAAGGAGGATTTTGGGATCGGCTCTGGGATGGGGCCGTGCTCCTGCCCCCAGCCCCAGGGCCTGGCGCTGGGGAGTGTTTGCTCTTCAGATAATTTGGGCTGGATTTGAAAATCTCTGAGCCTCGTTTTTGGGAGGCTGAGCTCGGCCCAGGCAGGGTTTGGGATGGGGATGGGTTTGTGTGGGTCTGTGCCCCCTCCTGCCTGCTCCAGTTCCTGCCAAATTTGATCTGAAGGGATCCATTTTTCTGTGATTTGGGGAGATTTGGTTAAAACCTGCACTCCCCCATCCACGGAGAATCCACATCCATGGGAAAGCAGGATCCTGTTTCCTACTGCACATGCAGCTCCTCGTGGGCTTTTATTTAATTATTCCCTTATCACTTGTCCTCAGTTGGCTCCCAGACTGACCAGAATCAGATATTTTATCTTTTGGCATCGAATGCTGCAGGTTTGGCATCCAAACCAAACCATTTCCAAAAGATTCCACCCCCAAAAAGGTGACAAGTGGGAGCTCTCCCCAGTGACCCAAACTGCACAGCAACACCCACATTTTTTCTGTATGACTGGGGCAGGAGGGATAAATTTGGGGACAGGGAAAAAAAAATTAAAAAAAAAATAAAAATAGAAATGCCCTGAAGAGAATCCAATCCGGTCCTACTGGTCTGGCAGCTCCTGGGAGAGAGAAAACCAGGAGGACAATGGGGTGACCATGGAGTGTGGGAAGAGACCTCTGTGCCTGGGAAGGCTCTCCAGGGAAATTTTGGTGATTTTGGGGCGGTTTTGGGGGGGTTTGGGGGGTTGGGGTGAGGAAGTTCTGCCCCACAACTCCCACCCACCATCGGTCAGGGATCTGTGCTGAGGCTGGCAATAATAATAACCTCAGGGTTAATTTTGGGATTAATTAGTGACTCTGGGGGATGCTGGGGTGGGGCTGGGTGTCCCCAGGAGCCTCCTCTGCAGCAGGGAGGGTTCCCCACCCCGCTCCCACCATCAGCAGTGACTAATTCCCAATTTTGTGCCTGATCCGAGACCTTGACTGGGAAAACAGGAAAGGTCAGGCTGAGCCACCCCGAGCCTGGTGTCACAAACAGAGCAAACACAGCCCCGTGGGGCTGGAGAGGATTCCCGTGGGAGCAGAGGGAGGGGAGGGCGTGGGAACCCTGGTGGGCGGTCAGAGCAGGAGGGTTGGGGTGAAAAGGGGAGGGAGGAGCAGAAATGTCCCTGTTTGTCCTGCAGGATCCTGGGTTTCAATCCCCTGGGCACAGGAGGGCTGGGGGAGGGTTTGTGCTGCCCCACGGGAGGGAATCTCAGGATCAGCATCCCCGGGGGGTTTGGGGGTGCAGAGCTTGGCCCAGGGGCCGTGCTGTGCCCTGGGGTGGATTTTGAGTGGGGAAATGGGATAAGGAATGGGGGTAAGGGAGGGGTGGGATGGGGGGTAAGGAGTGGGGATGGATGGATGGATGACCGATGGATGGATGGGATGTGGGATAAGGAATGGCTGTGGATGGATAAGGAATGGCTGTGGATTGATGGGATGATGGGATGAAGGATAAAGAATGGCTGTGGATGGAGGGATGGGATGGGATGTGGGGTAAGGAATGGCTGTGGATCAATAAGGAATAGCTATGGATGGATGGATGGGGTGAGTGATGAGGAATGGGGATAAAAAATGGCTGTGGATAGATGAGATGAGGGGATGAAGGATAAAAAATGGCTGTAGAAGGATAAAGAATGGCTGTGGGTGGATAAGGAATGGCTGTGGAGGGATGGGATAATGGGATGTGGAATAAGTAAAGGTTGATGAAGGGATAATGAGTGGGTGTGGAGGGATGAAGAATGGATATGGAGGGATGGGATGGGATGGGATGAGGGATAAGGAATGGTGGATGAAGGGATAAGGAATGGCTGTGGATGGATGGAATGATGGGATGATGGGATGAAGGATAAAGAATGGCTGTGGGTGGATGGATGGATGGATGGATGGATGGATGGGATGATGGATAAAGAACGGCTGTGGATCAATAAGGAATGGCTGTGGATGATGGGATATTGGGATGAAGGATAAAGAATGGCTGTGGATGGACAGATGAGATGAGGGATTAGGAATGGCTGTGGATCAATAAGGAATGGCTATGGATGGATGGATGGATGGATGGATGGATGGGGTGAGTGATGAAGAATGGGGATAAAAAATGGCTGTGGATAGATGGGATGAGGGGATGAAGGATAAAAAATGGCTGTAGAAGGATAAAAAATGGCTGTAGAAGGATAAAGAATGGCTGTGGGTGGATAAGGAATGGCTGTGGAGGGATGGGATGGAGGGATTAGGGATAAGGAATGGCTGGGATGGAGGGATGGGATAATGGGATAAGGAATGGCTGTGGAGGGATAAGTTATGGTGATGGATGGATGGGATGAGGGATAAGGAATGGGGATAAGGAATGGCTGTGGAGGGATGGGATAATGGGATGTGGGATAAGGAATGGTTGTGGAGGAATGGAGGCATTAGGGATAAGGAATGGCTGTGAATGGAGGGATGGGATAATGGGATGAGTGATAAGGAATGGTTGATGGAGGGATAAGGAATGGCTGTGAATGGAGGGATGGGATAATGGGATGAGGGATAAGGAGTGGCTGTGGATGGATAAAGAATGGTTGGGATGGAGGGATTAGGGGTAAGGAATGGCTGTGGATGGATAAGGAATGGCTCTGGATGGATGGGATGATGGGATGAAGGATAAAGAATGGTTGTGGATGGATAAGGAATGGCTGTGGATGGAGGGATGGGATAAGGGGATGAGGGATAAGGAATGGCTGTGGATGGAGGGATGGGATAAGGGGATGAGGGATAAGGAGTGGCTGTGGATGGAGGTTTCAGCAGTTTCACGTCTCATTTTTGAGCACTCCCAACTCCATCTGCCTTGGGGCTCTGAGTGTCCATAAACCACCAGAATTCCCTGAGGCCAAACCCACCAGAGGGCTCCTGGTGCTCTGCAGCCCCTCAAAGCCAACCCCTGTGTGGGACCTGGAGTTCAGGGGCTGCTGAAGACACGGGAATGTCTTAATTCCATCGAAGGAATGAGGACAAAAGAGGGAATTTCCATTCCTGACAATCAGAGCTCTCCAGAAAAGGCAAAATTCCCTGCAGGGAACGCTGGTGCCACAGGATCACCATAACTCTGTGTGTGGCACCTTTCAGGCTGGGCACCCAGCACCATTCTCATCCCACCTTGCTTTTTTTGGGGTCCTCAAGAGAAAACAAAACTGCCCAGGAGGGTTTGTGTCACTCAAACTCAATTTTTTTTTTAAAAACCCAGAAGCTCTGACCAAGCAGTTGGCGTTCCATGGCCGATTTCCCAAAGCTGCAGGAGCACAGCCTCTCCTTGTTCCCCCAGCTGTGGGTGGGAGCAGCTGGAGGTGCCTGAGCTCTTGCTGGTGCCTCTGGCCAAGCCTTGGCTGTGGCCCAGCTCAGCTTCCAGCGCTCAGGAGAAGCCAAACCAGCGGGGAAAAGTTCTCCAGCATCACCCTCTGCCATGCACAGCCCTTCCTCCTGCTGTGTTTGCTTTTCCCCGGGTGGATGGGCACAGCAGTGGCTCTGAGCTGTGCTTTGCAGCCAGAGCCAAGCCAGGCTTGCCTGGGCTCAGCCTGCAGGAGCTCCAAGCCCTGCTGCCCACCTGGGCTGGCTCTGCCTCTCTCCGTGGGCAGCAGGAGCTTTCTGCCCGTTTGCATCACAAAATCGTGTTTGCAGTGTGGTTGTGGGCAGCAAAGGGCAGCTGGAAAATCGACATCTCGGGGTTTTTTAGGGATTTTTAGCATTTCTCCCTCGTCAGAGGCTGCCCCAGTGAATCTGCTCCCCAAATCCAGCGTGGCACTGGGAGCTCTGCTCAGATGGCCCAGGGGGAGCCAAGGGAGAGGGAGGCAGCGTGGGCAGGGGAGCCTCAGGCTGCACCAGCCCTGTGTGTGCCCAGCAGGGATCCCAGCCTGGCCATCCCCTGCTCCACAGTCCTCAAATTCCCAATCCCAGCCTGGATCCCAGCCTGGCCATCCCCTGCTCCACAGTCCTCAAATTCCCAATCCCAGCCTGGATCCCAGCCTGGCCATCCCCTGCTCCACAGTCCTCAAATTCCCAATCCCAGCCTGGCCATCCCCTTCTCCACAATCCTCAAATTCCCAATCCCAGCCTGGCCATCCCCTGCTCCACAGTCCTCAAATTCCCAGTTCCAGCAAGGAATTCTAGCCTGTTCATTCCCTTCTCCAGAATTCTCAATTTCCCAATTCTGTCAGGGAATTCCAGCCTGGCCATCCCCTTCTCTACAAATCTCAAATTCCAAATTCTGGCAGGGAATTCCAAAGTGTGCATCCCCTTCTCCACAGTTCCAAATTTCCCAATTACAGCAGTGAATTCCAGCCTGGCCATCCCCTTCTCCACAATTTTCCATTTCCCAATTCCAGCAGGGAATTCCAGCTCATGCATTCCCTTCTCCACAATTTTCCATTTCCCAATTCCAGCAGGGAATTCTCAGCATTGTGTGCATTCCCTTCTCCAGAATTCTCAATTCCCCAATTCTATCAGGGAATCCCAGCTTGTGCATCACCTTCTCCACAATTTACAATTTCTCAATTCCAGCAGGGAACTATCAGCATTTTGTGCATTCCCTTCTCCACAATCCTCAAATTCCCCATTCCAGCAGGGAATTCCAGCTCATGCATCCCCTTCTCCACAATTCTCAAATTCCCAGTTCCAGCAGGGAATTGACAGCATTGTGTGCATTCCCTTCTTCACAATTTTCCATTTCCCAATTCCAGCAGGGAATCCTAGCTTGTGCATTCCCTTCTCCACAATTTTCAAATTCCAAATTCCAGCAGGGAATTCCAAAGTGTGCATTCCCTTCTCCACAATCCTCAAATTCCCAGTTCCAGCAGGGAATTGTCAGCATTGTGTGCATTCCCTTCTCCACAATTTTCAATTTCCCCATTCCAGCAGGGAATCCTAGCTTGTGCATCCCCTTCTCCACAATTCTCAATCTCCCAATTCCAGCAGGGAATCACAGCCTGTGCATTCCCTTCTCCACAATTCTCAAATTCTGAATTCCAGCAGGGAATCCCAGCTCATGCATTCACTTCTCCACAATTTTCCATTTCCCAATTCCAGCAGGGAATCCTAGCTTGTGCATTCCCTTCCCCACAATTTTCAAATTCCAAATTCCAGCAGGGAATTCCAAAGTGTGCATCCCCTTCTCCACAATCCTCAAATTCCCAGTTCCAGCAGGGAATTCTCAGCCTTTTCCCAAAGGCCTCCAGAGCTCCAGTCTCCAAGTCTGGTGCCCCAAAAGAGGCTCCAGCCCTCCCTGATCCGGCAGCAGAACCTGCCCAGGATTTTTCCCAGTGAAAAATCAGCTTTTCCCCAAAAGGTGCCCAGCAGGGGGGCTCTGCCCCCGGAGCCCCGTCAATGGGGGGGATTGTCCTGCCGGGTTTTGCTCCAGCTCTCAGCTCAGCAGCTCCATTCATTTGGCTCAGGGGCACACAAATATTCCCTGGCATTCCTCTGCCGGGCTGGACAGAGCCCAAAACGCACAAAAGGGCGAGAGGGGAGGTGGCAGAGCCGTCCCTGCCTGGCCTGGGGGTGTGCAGTTCCTAGAACGCCCGGGGTGGCACAGGGACAGGGCTGGAGGGGGCCCTGAGAAATTTTCTGTAAAAAAAAAAAAAACGGGGAAAAAGTTGGAGGTAAAATGAGAAATCAGGGCTCAGATCCCTCCCGGCTGGAGAGGGGGTGTGGAAGGATGAAATCAGCCTCGAATTTGGCTTTTCCAGCTTCTCCCTGGGGATCCCAGACCTCCAGGAGCACGGGCAGGAAGGGGGGACACAAAAATTGTCCCAAACTTTGTGCCCTCACAAAGGGGACAGCTCCAGGTCTGGGAGCTGGAAAAATCCCTGATCCAGTCCCTGAGATCCTTCCCCAGCTTTTCCCCCCATTAATTTGTATTTTCTCAATTAAAAATCTCAGAGAGAAAAAAATCCCTTGGTGCATGTGGGGGAATTTGGGATCTGCTTGGGAACAGGGAGCTCCAGCTGGGAAAAGGGGAATTTGGTAAAAGAGTTTGGAGTTTTGGGGATAACCAGGGCAAAACCTGGAGAGCCCAAATCTGGGGAAACCAAGGTGGGATTTGTTTTTGTGCTGGGATTTGGAAGTGACGCACATCCAAACACCTCATCTGCGTTCTAATGCTTTTAATGAGTGAAAAAGAGTTTTTCTGGGGTTGTGTTGGGCAGATATCTGGTATTTAAACTTAATACAGTAACTGAAGTTACTTAAACACTTTAATTTGGCTAATTGACAAATCTGTGCTACTAAAACTGAGCAAAGCAAAAGCAGATGCATAACATAGAATTGAACTTCATATTTTCCTTTAACTATTATCTAACAAAAAATCCACAATACTGCTGTTTCCCCCACTCTTTTTTTAAAACACACCAAAGTTCACAATCTTCTGCAGATAAAACACAATACAACAATCAATACTTTAAATAACAGACGTGCATTTATCAAATTAGATAATCATCAAGCTTTAAAAAGCTGTGTCATCACCTCAGGGTCTGCAAACAGCTGACAAGCCTTGATTAAATGAGGAATTAAATGTTCATTTTCTGGACTGGGGCTCCTCACACTGCCACACTGCCTTGGGGACAGAGGGAATTTGGAGTTTGGATTTTTGGGAATTCTTGGATTTTTGGGAATTCCTTCTGACACCCACAGACAGCTCCCCCCTCCCGTCCTTTTCCTCATTCTGCCACTGAGGAATATCCAGAATTCCCTGTCCAAGCCTTCTCCCCCTCCTCCTGTGGCTCTGCTCCCCCCCATCCATTTTCCCTGCCATATGTTCTCATTAAAACATTTATTGTGCCCTTTATCTGCGGATTATTTGCCATCAATTAATAAAAGGTGGGGCGAGCTTCAAGTGAACATTCTCCCCCTCCCCACTTCCCCTTAACCAGGCAAAGGACAGAGAAATAGGGGGAAAAGTAATTACCATGACAGATGGTGGTTTTTAACCTTTCTTTTGCCCAATCTGGGAAAAAAAAAGGCATTTTTCTCAGAATATTGCTGTTTTTCCTGATGTGTTGCAGCACTTGCAGAGCTAATCCTGAGCTTAGCTGAGCTCAGCCTGAGATGTGCTGGGGTGCTAAGGGGGGGTGATGGCACAGGTGACTGGATCCCCCCTCTCCTCCAGGCACTGGGATGAGCAGGGAAAATCCACTCCTGGAAGGAAAAAATGTGGGATTAGCATTAAAAAAAAAAAAAAAAAAAAAAAAAAAAAAAAAAAAGTGGCTTTGGGGTTTTTTTAAAGAGTTCCTGAAGGGAGAGACCTCCCTGGTGTGGTGCTTCCCATGGGGAACATCATCCCTGCTCTGGGGGCAGAGGGATGAGCCCTGTGCTGCCCCACCTGTGAGACCAGCAGCTTTGCCCTGCTGTTATTTGGAATTTTGGGCTGTCCAGGGCGGCTGGCGGGCAGGAAAAGCAAACAGAACCTTCCCTGTGGATGCTGCAGGCTGGGACACCGTGTACCCTGTGGAGCAGGGATGAATAAATCCCGGGATCACTCACACCCAGGGGTTTCTTGGATAAACAGATTCCTGCTGGGCTTTCCCTGCTGGGCTGGGAACTGGGGAGTCCAACCCCAGCAGCACGTGGTGACACTGGGGTTTAGCTCTGGGGAAATTTAAACCGGGCTTATGGTGGCTCTGACACCTTCCCTGCCCCTCTCTGGGACTTCGCTGCCTCCTGCCCCAGGCACTCCAGGAAACTCCAAGGAAAAAACGCCAAACTCACCGGATAAACCCATGGAAAAGCTCATTAAAGGCCTCTTCTAATTTTAAAACAACCCCCCTGCCCTCGAGTTTTGTGGCCAGTTCTCTCCTGGCTCGTGGAATATGAAGTGGGAGGGGTGATTTGGGGTCAGGATTGGGGTGAGGATTGGGGTGAGGATTGGGGTGAGGATTGGGGTGAGGATTGGGGTGAGGATTGGGGTGAGGATTGGGGTGATTGGGGTGAGGATTGGGGTGAGGATTGGGGTGAGGATTGGGGTGAGGATTGGGGTGAGGATTGGGGTGAGGATTGGGGTGAGGATTGGGGTGAGGATTGGGGTGAGGATTGGGGTGAGGATTGGGATGAGGATTGGGGTGAGGATTGGGGTGAGGATTGGGGTGAGCATTGGGGTCTGGATTGGGGTGAGGATTGGGGTCAGGATTGGGGTCTGCCCAGCTCACATCTCTCCACTTTGCCCCAGGAGCTCTGCTGGGACTGGAACAGCTCTGGGAAACAGAAAAAAAGCCCTCACTTTTGGGTCTGGCATGCAGTGGGACCCATCTGGATGGGGTCACTCTGATGTCCTATTTTTGCTGCCCAGTTCACCATTTTATGGATTTTAGTGGGAATTGCCCCAGCTGACACTGCCAGGGTGGTTCCCATCTGGAAAAGGGGGGAGGTTCCTGCTCTGGAAGAAGTTTTGGGGGCCCAGGGCTGCCCCCAGCTCTTCCTGCATCTTCCATGCAGGAAAAGGGGATGTGGGCACTGGCATCCCACTCAGCCCTGCTGCCCACACCAAGAGTGGGGTTTAACCCAGAACAGAAATGGGGTTTAACCACACCAGGAGTGGGGTTTAACCCAGAACAGAAATGGGGTTTAACCACACCAGGAGTGGGGTTTAACCACACCAGGAGTGGGGTTTAACTCAGAACAGAAATGGGGTTTAATCACACCAAAAATAGGGTTTAACCACACCAGGAGTGGGGTTTAACCCAGAACAGAAATGGGGTTTAACCACACCAGGAATGGGGTTTAATCACACCAAGAATGGGGTTTAACCATACCAGGAATGAAGTTTAACCACACCAGAAATGGGGTTTAACCCAGAACAGAAATGGGGTTTAACCACAACAGAAATGGGGTTTAATCACACAAAAAATAGGGTTTAACCACACCAGAACTGGGGTTTAACCACACCAGAACTGGGGTTTAACTCGGAACAGAAATGGGGTTTAACCACAACAGGAATGAGGTTTAACCCACACCAGAAATGGGGTTTAACCACACCACAAATGGGGTTTAACCATACCAGAAATGAGGTTTAACCACATTAGAAATGGGGCTTAACCACACCACAAGTGGGGTTTAACCCACACCAAAAATGGGGTTTAACCACATCAGAAATGGGGTTTAACCACACCACAAATTTGGTTTAACCCAGAACAGAAATGGGGTTTAACCCACACCAAAAATGGAGTTTAACCACACCAGGAATGGGGTTTAACTCAGAACAGAAATGGGGTTTGACCACACCACAAATTTGGTTTAACCCAGAACAGAAATGGGGTTTAACCACACCAGAACTGGGGTTTAACCACACCAGAAATGAGGTTTAACCACAACAGAAATGGAGTTTAACCACACCAGGGATGGGGTTTAACTCACATCACAAATGGGGTTTTAACTCCACAAGTGGAGTCTAACCCAGCCACCTCCAGCCTTGCCTTTGAACAAAGCTCGTGCTAAATTGCACTGAACTAATTTAATTTTCTGCCTTGATTTTTATAAGCAACAATTAAAAAAAAAAAAAACAACAAAAAATACCCCAACAAAACAAAACAAAAAAAAACCAAACAACCCCCAAACCCAAACAGCAGCTAATTACAACCCTGGGGATGTGGGGCTGGGACGTGACAGATTTTATCTGATATTTATTGTATTAAAAGTTTGCCAAGAGAGGCTTCACTGAGAATGACCCTGTGTTATCACAGGGAGCAATATCCTGCTTTTATCAGGTGGAATAAATAAATAGACACCAGGAATAAATAAATGACACCAGGAATAAATAAATGACACTGAGCAAACAGTGCTACCTGTGAGGAGAAGGTGATTAAAGGTGAAACTGGGACGGGAAGGGCTCCCAGATTTCTTGCATAACCAGAGTTGTGTTTTTATTCATGATCTTATGTAACAGGGATGGGATGGAATTTGGATTTGAAAAACTCTTTGCAAACATCTCTGGAAAATTCTGCTCGTGCCCTTTGCTCGCCTTGAGCCATCCTGTCAAAAAAAAACAAAAAAAACAAAAAAAACAACAAAAAAACCCAAAAAAATACCAAAAAAATCACCTTTGGGAGTCTTTCCCTGCTGCTTTTCCCACCTGGAGCCCTCAAGCTGCTCCTGTGGAAATCCAGGTTTAAAATGTGATGGTGGAGCTGAGAATCCCCAAAATTGGGATTGCAGTGGCTCAGGGAGGGAAGGAGCAGCTCTGGAGATCCTGATGGAAAATGGGAATATTGCTCCATGCTCACCTGGGAAACAGGAAATTCTCCTACAACAGACACGGACAATCAGATTTTGGGCTTAAATATTTATTTCTAACATTTTATAACTGAAAAATCCCTGGATTTAAAAAAAGTTTTAACATTCATTTTCTCAACGTTTTTCCATGAAAGGCAGAAATTTTTCAGGGAAGTGAAACCAAAACCTCCAAATTTCTTCCCCAAACCAGTCTGGAGCAGCCATCCCAACAATCCAATCATCTTTTTTTTTATTGGTGATTTAAATTCCTTTTTTTTTTTTCCCCCCAGTCTTTATTTTTGCTTGCTGTTTGCTCCTTAACAACCAGCAGGCCAAAAAAAAAAAAAAAAAAAAAAAAAAAAATCCTAAAAGATCACAGAGCGATGGGATTTTTATCCTGATTTATGGATTTTCTGTTGTTTCAGCCTCGTGTCTGACTGGCATGTTAATGATTAATTTGTGACTAAAATTTGGGATTTTTAGTGAAATGGGTTGCAGGAAAGGGAATCCCATCCTGTCCAAGAGGGTTGGGAGTGGGGTGAGAGGCTGGAACAGAGTGAGTGGGGATGGAAAATGTGGAATTTTCCTTGGAAAAGGAATCTCATCCTTCCCAAAGGGTGTTTGGGAGTGGGGTGAGAGGCTGGATCAGAATAACTGGGGATGGAAAATGTGGAATTTTGCAGGGAAAAGGAATCTCATCCTTCCCAAGAGTGGGGTGAGAGGCTGGATCAGAGTAAGTTGGGAAGGAAAATGTGGAATTTTGCAGGGAAAAGGATTCTCATCCTGTCCAAGAGTGTTGGGAGTGGGGTGAGAGGCTGGAGCAGAGCAACAGGAGAAGGAAAATGTGGAATTTTCCTTGGAAAAGGAATCCCATCCTTCCCAAGAGTGGAGTGAGAGGCTGGAGCAGAGTAAATGGGGATGGAAAATGTGGAATTTTCCTTGGAAAAGGAATCTCATCCTTCCCAAGAGTGGGGTGAGAGGCTGGAGCAGAGTAAGTTGGGAAGGAAAATTTGGAATTTTCCTTGGAAAAAGAATCCCATCCTTCCCAAGAGTGGAGTGAGAGGCTGGAGCAGAGTAACAGGGGAAGGAAAATGTGGAATTTTGCAGGGAAAAGGAATCCTATCCTTCCCAAGAGCAGAGTGAGAGGCTGGAACAGAGTAAATGGGGATGGAAAATGTGGAATTTTCCTTGGAAAAGGAATCTCATCCTGTCCAAGAGTGGGGTGAGAGGCTGGATCAGAGTAAGTTGGGAAGGAAAATTTGGAAGTTTCCTTGGAAAAGGATTCTCATCCTTCCAAAGGGTGTTTGGGAGTGGGGTGAGAGGCTGGTGGAGCTGGATCAGAATAACTGGGGAATGAAAATGTGGAATTTTCCTTGGAAAAAGAATCCCATTCTTCCCAAAGGGTGTTTGGGAGTGGGGTGAGAGGCTGGAGCAGAGTGAGTGGGATGGAAAATGTGGAATTTTCCTTGGAAAAAGAATCTCATCCTTCCAAAGAGTGGGGTGAGAGGCTGGATCAGAGTAAGTTGGGAAGGAAAATGTGGAATTTTCCTTGGAAAAGGAATCCCATCCTTCCCAAGAGTGGGGTGAGAGGCTGGTGGAGCTGGATCAGAATAACTGGGGAAGGAAAATGTGGAATTTTAGCGGTTGCTGGTGATTTTTGGGACCCCCAGGAGGGCAGGAGCGTCCTGGGCTCTGCCCTGCCCAGACCCCACTTCCAGCCCGGCTGTGCCAAGGGGGAAAGCTAGGAGAGCAAAAATCGGGGAATTTCTTAAAATTAGTGAAAATGAAGGAAAAAAATAAAATTTATTCATTCCATGGTAGTGGCTGAAAAGTTTGATTGTTTTTTGATGAGCAAAAATCGGCGAATTTTTTTAAATAAGTGATGATGAAGGGAAAAAAAATAAAATAACGTTTCATTCCATGGTAGTGGCTGAAAAGTTTGATTGTTTTTGGCATCCCTGATGAGCAAAAATCGGGGAATTTTTTTTTTAAATAAGTGATGATGAAGGAAAAAAAAAATAAAATAATGTTTCATTCCATAGTAGTGGCCGAAAAGTTTGATTGTTTTTGGCATCCCTGATGAGCAAAAATCGGGGAATTTTTTAAAATTAGTGAAGATGAAGGAAAAAAAATACAAAAAATGCTTCATTCCATAATAGTGGCTGAAAAGTTTGATTGTTTTTGGCATCCCTGATGAGCAAAAATCGGGGAAGTTTTTTTAAATGTGATGATGAAGGAAAAAATAATAAAATTTATTAATTCCATAGTAATGGCTGAAAAGTTTGATTGTTTTTTGATGAGCAAAAATCGGGGAATTTTTTTAAAAATAAGTGATGATGAAGGGAAAAATAATAAAATAATGTTTCATTCCATAGTAGTGGCTGAAAAGTTTAATTATTTTTTGCATCCCTGCTGAGCAAAACTGATGTGAACACACTGAAGGGCAGCAGAAATTTCATTTTCTTGGTGAGGACTCCTCCCTGCCAGGACCTGCTGATGCCAGATCCCGGTTTTTATTCCATTGAAATCGCTGCTTTTCCAGCCTGGCCTTTCTCATCCTGTGACCTCACAGCTTCAGAGATATTAAACCAGGCTCGGTGGGGAGCTGGGGGGAAACATCCCCCTTTAATTCAGATGAAATCAAACCCGAGATTTTTTTTTTTTAATAAATCCATTTTTTGGCTGGAACAAGGGAATATTTGGGACCTGGAGACCCCGTGGGTTGCAATTATTGTTTTCCTGGCTGTGAAAAGCTCCTGTGGAGGGTGGGAGGGGTTTATAAAATCACTAAATTTTTTTTTTTTTTACTCCAAGTGGTTCCAGTTTTTTTTTCTCTCTCTGGGGGATGGGATGGTTTCCGTGGTGTTGTTGATGTGGGGACAATTTGGGGACGCCGCCCCAGCCCTGGTGGGGTTGAGGAGCAGAACGTCTCCGGGATGTGGAAACAACTTCCTAAAACTTCTCCCGAGGGAATTCTGCACCCGCAGCTGGAGGGGATGGGATGATGGGGGCGGATTTTGGGGGTTCACATCCCAGCCAGGGGTTCAACAGCTGCTTTTGGGGTTTAGCAGCTGTTTTTTGGGGTTTAGCAGCTGTTTTTGGGGTTTAACATATTTTTGGGGGGGTTTAGCAGCTGTTTTTGGGGTTTAGCAGATGTTTTGGGGGGTTTAACTGCTGTTTTTGGGGTTTAGCAGATGTCTTGGGGGTTTAACAGCTGTTTTTTGGGGGATTTAGCAGCTGTTTTTTGGGGTTTAGCAGCTGTTTTTGGGGTTTAACTGTTTTTGGGGTTTAGCAGATGTTTTTGGGGATTTAGCAGCTGTTTTTGGGGTTTAATATATTTTTTGGGGGTTTAGCAGATGTTTTTAGGGTTTAGCAGCTGTTTTGGGGGGTTAACAGCTGTTTTTTGGGGTTTAGCAGCTGTTTTTGGGGTTTAACTGTTTTTGGGGTTTAGCAGATGTTTTTGGGGGTTTAACAGCTGATGTTTTTGGGGGTTTAGCAGCTGTTTTTGGGGGTTTAGCAGATGTTTTTTGGGGTTTAGCAGATGTTTTGGGGTTTAACAGATGTTTTTGGGGTTCAGCAGATGTTTTTTGGGGTGAAGCTGCAGCAGCCTGGGGTTTGCTTGGTGAGAGAGGGAGAATTAAATTAAATTAAATTAAATCCAGAAGCCTTTCCCCCTCCTTCATCTCTGCACTGAAGCGCTGCAGAATCGAAATCTTTATTTTCCAGCCCTCTCCACACCTCGCACTGTTATCCAGAAGCACCCCCGAGTTGTTTTTTTTTTTTTTTTTTTTTTTTTTTTTTGTGATTTCGTGATGACAAAAAATGACTTTGCGGAGGAACTCTCCCAGCCCGGAGCCCTCCCGCTCCTGCGGGGGGACGGGAGGAAGAGGAGGGAGGGATGAAGGTCACCATCCTCACCTCCCGGCTCCAAAAATCGGAGCCATTATCGCACCAGGCTGCCGGAGGTGTCGGAAGTCTCTGCCCGCTAATTGATGGTGAGGAGCGGAAGGAAGGATGGAGGAAGAAAAAAAGAAAAAAAAAATAAAAAAATTTAAAAAAAAAAATCTCCCGCTCTGTTGGGGCTGGAGAGGAGCAGGAGGGAAATCAGACCCAGCAGGAGCAGCGGCTTTTCCAGCATCGTTCGGGAGGGTGAAGAGCCCCGAAGGCTGCGAGGGATGGATGTGGCTCCGAGGGATGCTCCAAATGCTCCGAGCGCTCCCGGAGATCAAAGAGGGTCAGAGCTGTCTGATAGACAAAGCTGCTGCTTCCAGCTCCTCTGAGCCGCTCCAGGAGATCCAGAAGGGTCAAAATTGTCCCCCAGGGCACAACTGCAGCTTCCAGCTCCTCCAAAACACTCCAGGAGATCCAGAACGGATCCCAGGAGGGTCAGAATTGTCCCCAAGGAGCAGATGCTGCTTCCAGCTCCCCTGAGCCACACCAGCAGGTCCAGGAAGGTCAGAATTGCCCCTCAAGGGACAACTGCAGCTTCCAGTTCCTCTGAGCCACATCACGAGATCCAAAAAGGTCAAAATTGTCCCCTAGAGGACAATTGCTGCTTTCAGCCCCTCCAAACCACACCAGCAGGTCTGTGGGGTGTCAAAATTGTCCCCTAGAGGACAATTGCTGCTTCCATCCCCTCCAAACCTTATCAGGAGACCCAGGAGGGT
This sequence comes from Oenanthe melanoleuca, assembly GCF_029582105.1. Taxonomy (NCBI): domain Eukaryota; kingdom Metazoa; phylum Chordata; class Aves; order Passeriformes; family Muscicapidae; genus Oenanthe; species Oenanthe melanoleuca. The sequence continues at coordinate 1,473,377 of NC_079351.1, forward strand.
CAAAATTGTCCCCCAGGGCACAGCTGCAGCTTTCAGCTCCTCCAAAACACTCCAGGAGGTCCAGAACGGATCCCAGGAAGGTTAAAATTGTCTCCTAGAGGACACCTGATGCTTTCAGCCCCTCCAAACCACACCAGGACATCCAAGAGGGTCAAAGTTGCCCCTCAGGGCACAACTGCAGCTTCCAGTTCCTCTGAGCCACATCACGAGATCCAAGAAGGTCAAAATTGTCCCCTAGAGAACAATTGCTGCTTCCATCCCCTCCAAACCTTATCAGGAGACCCAGGAGGGTCAAAATTGTCCCCCAGGGCACAACTGCAGCTTCCAGCTCCTCCAAAACACTCCAGGAGATCCAGGAGGATCCCAGGAGGGTCAGAATTGTCCCCAAGGAGCAGATGCTGCTTCCAGCTCCCCTGAGCCACATCAGGAGATTCAGAAGAGTTAAAATTGTCTCCTAGAGGACAGCTGCAGCTTCCAGGCCCTCCAAAACACTCCAGGAGATCCAGGGAGGTCAGAATTGTCCTCTAGAGGACACCTGCTGCTTTCAGCTCCTCTGAGCTGCATCAGGAGATCCAGGAGGGACAAAATTGTCCCTCAGGGCACAACTGCAGCTTCCAGCCCCTCCAAACCACACCAGGAGGTCCAGGAAGGTCAGAGCTGTCCCCCAGGATGAGATGCTCACCCCATGGGGAAGGGGAGCTCAGAGCAGGAGCAGGTGGGAATTGTGTCTGCAGGATTTGGGATTTTGGGAGCTCTGGAATCCCAGATTGCCCCAGGCACAGCCAGGACTCGCTGCAGGCTCAGCACAGCCCTGGCCTTTCATGGCCCTCACCTGGAGCAGGAGCAGCTGGGACAGAGATTTTCTCCTCCCTTCAGCCCCTCTGGATTTTCTGTGGTTGCCAGGAAAAGCTCAGTGCCAGCTGCTCCAGAGGGGATTTTTCCTCAGAGGGGAAGGAAGCCCCTGCTGTGGCTGTGACCTGGGCCAGGGGGTGCCCAGAAATGAGAGGCAGCTGCAGAATTCTCCCCCTCCCAGGTCTGGCTGAGGGCAGAGCAGCTGGAGGTGCCCCAGAGCAGGAGTGAAGCCCCTCAGTGGCACTGCTGGGCCCCACGGCAGGTTTGCAGCAGACAGGGGAAATTCGGGTTCCCCAAAGCAAACAGACAATTCCTGCCATGCTCTGACCTCCCCCTTGTGGGATTCTTTGGGTTGGGATTGAATTAAAGGACAAAACTCATGTGCTCTGTATGAGCTAAAATTTTATTGTAAAGAGCCCTGCTAAGAGCTGCCAGTGCAGCCCAGAGTAGGGCAAGGAATAAAAGGGGGAAGAGAAAGAGCAATGGGAATGTTGGGGGTTGAGTGTTTTCCTATTACTGTGTCAATTTAAAGAATTTTTCCCATTGACATGCCAATGGATAAAAGGGTGGTGGGGTAAGAGAAGAGGGAGAGAGGAAGAGCAGGAGGGAGAGTAAGAGACAGAAGAGCAATTTCCCATTTACAATACAATAAATCTTCCATGATGAATATTCTAATTGCCACTAACCAATCTAACACAAGATACAAATTCTGTAGAATTTACACACAGCCTATAGGAATCCTTATATTACCACAGTGTGTTACACTTTAAACTCTAAAAATGACTCTTTGGACCCTGGCAAAATCTTCTCTGACCTTTGGAGCTGCTCTCCAGCAGAAGGAATTGTTCTATCAAGAGGGGATTGCTTTCAGCTGGCCATCCTATTGTCTTATAATTATTCAGTAATTGAGGTTTTTCTGTTTCACCTTCCCCAACACTCCCTAAGCTCTCACTCTTCTCTGGCTCCCAGATCCAGCAGGAAACACGGCTGAGATCTGAGTGACTCCTTCATCACAACACCCATCCTGGAATTATCATCCCTTTACATGGGTAGGAAAGGATAAAAAAAAACCCAAAATGACGTTTGGGGCTGGCAGGATGTGCCCAAATCACCTGGCCAAGATCAGGAACACTCCCTGAGCCTGGAGCCCAGTTGCCTCCATGCCTGTCTGTAACCACCAGACGACCCACCCTGCGTGAGCAAACGGAATAAAATCTGAAAGAAAACAAAAATCTGGACTTGAAAAATGTGCCCTGCGCAGAAGCAGAGTGTTCAGAGGATGCAGTCCAACCTTTTACTTCCAGGCAAACATTTCAGAATGGGCTTATAATGTAGCCTTTCATTTGGGTTTTATATGAGGGTTTTACTTGAACTTGTAATGAAGATGGAAAAATCCGAGCTTGCCGTGGCTCCTGGCGCTCTGCCTAATGCTCTCCAATCTTTTTCCCCTAATAAAGGAGATTTCTGAACCCCCCCCTAGAAAAAGGGAAGAGTTAAAAACCCCATAAACCACTGTAGGACCAAGAACATGATTTCATGCAAAGCAAGTGGACCATCAGGTAATTATGTTCATTTTTTTCTCCTCACCCCTGAGTCCCAGAGCTCTGGGTGCTTCTCCTGGTGCTAAGCAGGAAAATCCCCAGGATAAGAAAATCGAGTGGTGGGGAGCAAATTCCCTCTTTTTGGGATGTTCTGCTGTTAGGAAATGCATCTGCCTTGCCATGGAGGAGGAAATTTGGGATGTTCCTGAGCCTTCAGCTCCGTCCCAGCTGGGATGGGCCCTCCTGGTGGGATTCCAGCCCACTCCAGCAGAATTTGGGATGGCTCAGGGTGCTGGTGCCTGCGAGGGGGGGAAGGTTTGGTGCAACCCTGGGCTGGAGATGGGTTTGGGAATTCTGGGCTGGCGTGGGAGGTGGGCGGCTCTGAGCCCCGAGGGACGCCTTGGGATGAGGGGATTTGGGGTCTCTTCCACCCAAACCGAGCCGTGAGGAACTGATGACGGTGATTTAATGATGGTGATTTGATAATGATGATTTGATAACGGTGATTTAATGATGGTGGTGATTTAATGATGATGATTTGATAACGATGATTTAGTGATGGTGATTTGATGATGATGATGGTGATGATGGTGGTGGTGATGATGGTGATGATGATGATGATTGGATGATGATGGTGATTTGATAATGGTGATGATTTCATGATGATTTCATGATGATGATGATGGTGATTTGATGAAAATGATGATTTGATGCTGATTTTATGACGGCGATATGATATGATGATGATGATGATTTCATGATGATGATTTGATGGTGATGATGATGATTTCATGATAATGATGATGATGATTTGATGGTGACGGTGATTTGATGATGATGGTGATTTGGCGATGATAATTTGATGATAATGACGATGATGATGATGATTTGATAATAATGATGATGACGATGATGGTTTGATGATGATGGTGATGATAATTTGATGATAATGATGATGATGATGGTTTGGTGGTGATGATGATAATTTGATTATAATGATGATGATTTGATGATGATGACAATGATGATTTGATGATGATGATAATTTGATGATAATGATGAAGATGATTTGATGATAATGATGATGATGATTTGATGATAATGATGATTTGATGATGATTTGATGATGATGATGATTTGATGATAATGATGATTTGATGATGTTTTGATGGTGATGATGATGATAATTTTATGGTAGTGATGATGATGATGATGATTTGATGATAATGATGATGGTTTGATGATAATGATGAAGATGATGATTTGATGATGATTTGATGATAATTTGATGATGATCTCACAGGCAGACAGCAGCTGGGAGGGGGAGTTGAGGCACTCTGAGCCATCTCCTGACCCTTTGCAGCTCCCTGGCCGAGCCAGGCTCCAGCAGTTCTGTTCCTCAGCTCCCTTCTCCCAGCAGCAGAGCAGCCCTGGCGTTCCATGTCCTTTCCTGCATGGATTTGCTTCCTGGATTCAGGAGCTTTTGTAGCTTTTCCCTTTACAATTTCCTTGGAGATCGTGGTGGGACATGATTTGACCCAGGCAGAATTGGGCTTTGATGTTTTCTCAGAGGAGCCTGCTGGAATTTCGGGGATGGATTCAGTGGGAAGGCTCAGAAATCACCAGGGATGGTTCCAAAATGGTTGTGATGCTCCTGGAGGTGGGAACCAGCACAGGGAGATGAGATAAATCCCTGCAGCTCTCCTGGGCCTGAGGACAGCAGGGAAGTGCTGCTGCTCTTGTTCTCCCCAGGTTTTTGGAGGATCCCTTCAAAGCCAGAGCTCCTTGGCTTTTCCAAGGGGTGGCTGCCTGCCAGCCCCATCTATTCCCAACATGTGGTTCTGATTTGAAAATGTCCAGATCTCAAAATCTTTAATCTTCTCACACCTCAGGATTTTTTTTGTTTTGGTTTGGTTTTGGGGAAAGGCTGAACCATGTGCTGGGGATAATGGTTAAAAAGCAACACAGACAGTTTAACAGGGAAAAAAAAAAAAAAAAAAAAGGAAGAAAGAGAAACTAAAATTATTTATATATATGTATAAAAATTCCAGCTGGCTCTTTTCTGCTCTCAAAGGTGCAGAGTGGAAATTGGGGGATGCTTTTGTTTGTCTCAGCTCTGTAATCCCTGATGAAACGCTGGGAATTCAGTGATGGAAAAGATCCTGACAGATCCCTCCAGATGACAAAAAATTAAATATTTTTCAGGCTGAAGAAAGATGTCATCCCAGAGGTTCAAATCCAATCCAGTTCGGGTGTAAACTGGGAGGAGTGGGCGCCATTCCTGGGCTGGATCAGCAGGACAGGAAAGTTTTCCTGGGGCTTGGGAGGGTCCCTGGATCTCTCCAGGGGTTTGGGAAGGTCACCTGGTCTGTCCTGGGATTTGGGAAGGTCTTTCCTGGGGTTGGAAGGGCTCCTGATCTCCTTTGGGATTTGGAAGGTCCCTGGATCTCACCAGGATTTGGGAAGGTCCCTGGATCTCTCCTGGGGTTTGGGAAGGTCCTTCAGCTCCTGTGGGGTTTGGGAAGGTCCCTGGATCTCTCCTGGAGTTTGGAAGGACCCTGGATCTCTCCTAGGATTTGGGAAGGTCTCTGGATCTCTCCAGGATTTGGGAAGGTCCCTGGATCTCACCAGGATTTGGGAAGGTCCCTGGATCTCTCCAGGATTTGGGAAGGTCCCTGGATCTCTCCTGGAGTTTGGGAAGGTCCCTGGATCTCTCCTGGGGTTTGGAGGGTCCCTGGATCTCTCCTGGGGTTTGGAAGGTCCCTGGATCTCTCCAGGATTTGGGAAGGTCCCTGGATCTCTCCAGGATTTGGGAAGGTCCCTGGATCTCTCCTGGGGTTTGGAAGGTCCCTGGATCTCTCCTGGGGTTTGGGAAGGTCCCTGGATCTCTCCAGGATTTGGGAAGGTCCCTGGATCTCTCCTGGGGTTTGGAAGGTCCCTGGATCTCTCCAGGATTTGGGAAGGTCCCTGGATCTCTCCTGGGGTTTGGAAGGTCCCTGGATCTCTCCTGGGGTTTGGGAAGGTCCCTGGATCTCTCCTGGGGTTTGGAAGCACACCTGATCCCTGCCCTCCTGTGCCTGGCCCATTTGGAGATGCTGAGGGGGATAAATCGTGGGATTATGGGATGGTTGGGTTGGAAAGGACCCCACATTCCATCCCAACCCACAGGGACACCTTCAGCTGGCCTTGGGCACTCCAGGGCAGCCAGACCCCTCTGGAATCTGTGCCAGCACCTCCCACCCTCCCAGGGAAGAATTTCCTGCTGATTACTGATCTTGGTTAATTACAGCTCAGGGTTGTTGTAGCTGTGGTGGTGCAGCCATGGGTGGAATCCCAGAATCACGGGACAGTTTGGGTTGGAAAAACCCTTTAAATCCCTAAATTCCAGCCCTCCTGCATCCAGCAGGGACATCTTCAGCAGGGCCCAGCTGGGGTGGAAGGGATGGGTGGGAGGGAAGAGCTCCACCCTGCTCCCATCCTGGGGCTGGGGCTGCTCCTCCTTCCCCCCTGGGCTCTCCTTGGAGCTCCAGAACTTTTCCAGGAGTCCAGGGGGGGATGGAGCAGCTGGGAAGATAAAAACCAGAGGGTAAAACTGGGGGGAATCACGTTCCCTGTGCCTGCAGCCTCCAGCCCCAGAGCACAGAGAGGAAAGATAAAGCAGGAAAATCTCACTTTGCTTTTCCTCCAGGGAAGGAGCTGAGTGGGCACCAGATCCATGAGAAGGTGGAATCACTCACTGGGGAAATCCATTCACCAAGGAGTGCAGGGCTGCTCCTGGGCTTTACTGGGAGCACTGGGAGGTGCTGTGGAGGCACTGGGCCCCTCTGGGGAACACTTTGGGGTTCCCCCTGTTCCTGGGGAGCCCTCACAGGATTCCTGCTCTGGTTCAGAGGGACAGGACTCCCAGCAAACCCGGCAGATTTCAGGCAGGGATGTGGCTCAGCTCACTGGGAGCACTGGGAATTTCCAAGGGGAAGCTGAGGAGCCCTGTGGCTCCCTCCCAGCCCAGGATATTCCACAATTCCATGAGTTTATTGCTGTTTCCACCATGCTGGGCTCTCATCTCCCAAAGCACGTCCATAGATTTGTGCTGACCTGGTACCTGAGGATTTATTTTTTATTTTTTTTTTTTCCAAAATGCTCAGGATGCTGCTGTCCCCAAGCCTTTAACGCCACCTACCCCTGAGCACTCCCAGGGAAGGAGATCTCTCCTTATCTGGTGACCCAGACCTCCTGCCCAACCTCGAGTTTCACTTCCATTCGTTTGTTTTCCTTTTCTTTTCAACTTTATTTTTCTCTCCTCTGCAGTTCATTAGCATCTTCCCTTCCCTTGCTTGCTTTTTGCCCCCCTGGCTTTCTCCTGGAACCCAGAAGTATTTCACTGTGGGCTGCCAAATGATTTCTATCTCAGTGAAAAAGAACTTGCTATTTCCTGAAAACCTACCACTGTTTTCTCTCTCTGCCCCCCCTCAAGTCCTCTCTGAGTATTGACACAAATCCAGGTAACTCGATAAGAGAGCAATGGAAACAAATGGATTCTGCTTGAAAAGGAGCATCAAGAAGGGCAGCAGGGTTTGGGAGCTTGGGGATTGTCTCTGCCCAGATCTGGCTTCTAAATTCTCCCCCAGTGGCAAATTTTTGCAGGGGAGCAACGACAAATGAAGAGGCTCTGTGTATTTTTTTTTTTTTTTTTGTTTGGTATGTTTGTTTTGTGTTTTTTTTTTTTATTTTTTTTTTTATTTTAGACATTGTTTGGGAGAAAGCTCTGGGGTGCCAGTGCTGGGTCAGCACAGTTTGATGTGGTTTCTCTGCCTGCTGGGGGTGGCTTTAACCCAACCTCCTTCTTCCTCCACCCCATAATATCCCAAAAAAACCCCAGTTATGGCTGTTAATCCCAGTAAACCCCCATTGTCTGAGCTAGGATGGGCACGTCACCATTCCAGGGAACACCAGAATAAAATTATACATTTATTTTATTTTGGGCTTATTTGAACAAACTGGAGCAAAAATGAGAATTGAAATATCCACATAACGAGGCAATTCTGTTATTTGGGCTGATTTTCAAGTGCATTTTCCCTTTCAGCACAGGGGAAGTCGGGGTTTGAAGGAGTTTATTTCTTTCTGGTGCCTTCGCTTCCGACGGCTTCGATTTCTGTTTGGTTTGGGACTGGGAGATCCAAACCTTTGAACAGAGTACTTGTGGGATTGGGAACTCTGTTTGTCAGCTGGGTTCTGGTGTTGCATAACTCCCAAATATCCTCCAAGAAAATGGATGAGCTCGGGGTTTTTTCTTCACCCCTTCCCCCCCTCTCTGGGATTTTTTTCTGGTCCGTGATTGGAAGCAAAAGGTCTAAAAGAGAGAGGAAATCAAGCCCGTCAATAAATGCTAAAAATATTTAGTGTGGCAGCCTCTGTATTTTCTTTTTTGTGAAACACTGATTAATATTCAGTGGTTGAAGGTTAATACCCCATTCATTTTATTCCCTTTACATCCTCTGCACAGCAGTCGCTGCTCCAATTTCGACTCCTAATTCATGCAAATCTGGTTCCAATCAGGATATTAGGAACTGCATAAGCAGGGGGGGAGTTGAAGGAAAAGAAAAAGAAAAAAAAAATATATGGAGAAATCACCCAATTGTTAAACTTATCTTTGGGGACAAATCCAGCACACAGACACAACACCCCAAATCCACGGCCCTGTCAGTGCAGGGTGTTTATTGGGCATTCCTCTCCTTCCAAGCACAGAGAAAACATCCATGGAGGAGTTTTTGGCAGGCTCAGCCACAAGTTTTTGTTTGGATACGGCAGCAGAAGTCTCTGGCCTGGCTTACAAAGGAGCTGGATGATAATAAAACCTCAAGCTGGGCTTAAAACCCGAGGCTGAGTGCAGGGACTGGGTGATCCCAGCTCAGGTGAGGCTCCCAAGCCCAGCTTGGTGCATCCAACATGAGGTGCAAGGATAATGCAGGGAAAATGAGATTTGTTTCCTTTTTCCCAATATTTTTTTCCTTTTTTTTTAAAAAAATTGTGAGTGGAAAGCACTTTTATCTGTGGCTCCTGGGTTTTCCACTGCCTCAGTCCCAGGGGATCTAGGAAAAGGTGCAGGAATGCCAAACCTGCTGCCTGTGCCCCTGGGGTGATGCCCCCCAGGCTGGGCACAGCTTTTGGGATTTTCCCCAAAACTGGGAGAGCCACAGAGGGGGTCACCCATCCCCATCCGATGTGGTGGGGTGGGAATTCCCTGCCTGTGCCTTCCTGGCGTCCCTGAGCACCTCTCCAGACTGGGGATGTGGAGAGGAGGGCGCCTGTGCTTGGATTTGGAGGGGATTTAAGGGATAAATTTTATTTAGAATTCCCAGAGGAGCTGTGGCTGCTCCTGGATCCCTGCACGTGGCCAAGGCCAGGCTGGAGCTGTCCTGTGGCAGGATGGGCTGGAGTTTTTGGGGATTCCTTCCACCCCCAGCATGCCCAGGGGTGTGACCCCAGCTGTGCTTCCTCCAGCAGCTGCTGCTCCTCATCCTCCTCGGGGCTGGGAGCCTTTCCCCTCCCGGTGACTCCAGCTCTGCAAATCCAGCCCTGTCTGGCCAAAATGCAAAACTTCCCCGCAGGGCACAAGCGGGCTGTGTTTTCCCGAGCAGGGAACAGCGTTGGGCCCCTTTCATCACCTTTCCTTTGCACTTCTTTCGCGAGTGATTTAAATTGGAGGCAATGGTACTGAACCCCTGACACTGAATCACACACTCCAGTCCAGCCTTTTTCTAGAGCCACTTTGCCTCCAGCTCTTGTGGTTTTTTCTTTCCCCCTCCCACCTCAGCATTTGTTCTTTCCACTCTGTTTGTGCCACCTCTGTGAAATTTCAGTTCATTTTATTTGTTTTTTTGCCTCGGTGTAGGAGAAAGTGCTGGTGACTGCTGAGGGCTCCATTCCCAATTCAATTCCAAACCCTTCCAAAAACGTGCTGAGCCCTCATCCCCACCTCCATCACCCAGGAGAACACCCAGCAAAGCCCAGATTGCTCAGCAGGGAGGGGAAAGCAGCTCGGCAGGCCCTGGAGAGGGGCCAGGGCACAGGGAGCAGCAGCATCACTGGGACTGTCCCCCAGCACACCCAGCTGCTGCCCTGCCAGCCTGCTCCTGGACCAGCTGGAAAGGTCTGTGTGCCGGGCTGGGACAGGCTGGGAGCTCCTCGGGGCTTTTTGGGGTTCTCAGTGGGGTGGGGATGGGTCACACAGAGCTGGGGCACCCCTCAGCCCCACCCTGCTGCCCCAGAACAGACACGGGATTTGGGGGGCTCTTCCTCCCTTTTTCAGTGAGGTGATGTTGGATCCTGATGTGAAATATCCATGGATTAATTCAGGATCGGGTCAATCCTGTTCCTCTCCAGGGAAGGTTTCCATCCAGGAGATGCTGTGAGGAAGTGAAGCAATGTTTGAAATATCCATGGATTTATTTGGGATCAGGTGAATCTTGTTCCACTCCAGGGAAGGTTTCCATCCTGAAGCTGCTGTGGGAAGTGAGGTGATGTTTGATCCTGATGTGAAATATCCATGGGTTAATTCAGGATCAGGTCAATCCTGCTCCTCTCCAGGGAAGGTTTCTGTCCCAGAGATCTTGTGAGGAAGTGAAGCAATGTTTGAAATATCCATGGGTTTATTTGGGATCAGGTGAATCCTGCTCCTCTACAAGGGAAGTTTCCATCCTGAAGTTCCTGTGGGAAGTGAGGTGATGTTTGATTACATCCCATCCTGACTAATGTGAAATATCCATGGATAATTTGGGATTGGGTGAATCCTGCTCCCCTCCAGGGAAGGTTTCTATCCCAGAGAGGCTGTGGGAAGTGAGGTGATGTTTGATCCTGATGTGAAATATCCATGGATTAATTCAGGATTGGGTGAATCCTGTTCCTCTCCAGGGAAGGTTTCTATCCCAGAGATGCTGTGGGAAGTGAGGTGATGTTTGATCCTGATGTGAAATATCCATGGGTTAATTTGGGATCAGGTGAATCCTGCCCCTCTCCAGGTGTGGTCCTCATCCCTGAGATCCTGTGGGGAAGGGAGGTGATGTTTGATTACATCCCATCTGTAATGATAAGAAATATCCATGGATTAATTTGGGATCAGGTGAATCCTGCTTATCTATATGTATACCTTTATTTAGATGTATATTCATATTTTAATTTATGCATATTATTTATATCTGTGGTCATACTTATATGTATATCTATATTTATACTTATATTTCAATGTATATTTTCAATATCAGATATAGTATATATTTATATATCTAGATACTTATGTACATATATATGTATATGTATGTTTATATGTATGTTTATATTTATACATTAAATATTTCTATTTCTATTTCTATTTCTATTTCTATTTCTATTTCTATTTCTATTTCTATTTATTTCTATTTTTTGTACTTATCTTTGTATATATTTATATTTATATTTATATTTATATTTATATTTATATTTATATTTTTATTTTTATTTTAATTTTTATTTTTATTTTTATTTTTATTTTTATTTTTATTTTTATTTTTATTTTTATTTTTTAGCTCTGCATGAACCAGCCTAGAGCTGGGTGTGACACCCCAAATCTTCCAGCCCAGGAGCTGCTGGAGCAGCTCAAATTCCCACAACTCCCTCTCTGCTCTACCTGCCATGGAAAAACAGGAAAACCACCAAATTATCTCAGCCCTGAAGCTCCCCAAACCTGGAACTGGAGCCACAATTTCATTGGTTTTTCCTGCCCTGCAGCAGGAAAATGGGATTTGGTGTCCAGGCTGCTGCTGGGAGATTTTGGGATGGGATGGGATCCATGGGATCCATGGAATGGGATGGGATTTTGGGATTTTGGGATTTCAGGATGGGATGGGATGTGATCCATGGGATGGGATGGGATGGGATGGGATCCATGGGATCCATGGGATGGGATTTTGGGATTTTGGGATTTTGGGATTTTGGGATTTCAGGATGGGATGGGATGGGATCCATGGGATGGGATTGGATGGGATGTGATGGGATGGGATCCATGGGATCCATGGGATGGGATGGGATTTTGGGATTTTGGGATTTTGGGATTTTGGGATGGGATGAAATTTTGGGATGGGATGGGATTTTGGGATGGGATTTTGGGATAATGGGATGTGGGATGTGCTGTATCCATGGGGCAGCTCTCTGCCGTGTGCTGGAGAACAGGGAGGGGAAGGACAAAACCTTGAGCTCTCCCTGTCCCCCAGCAGCTCCATCCAATAAATCTTCCAATAAATTTATGGAAGGCTCTCATAATGCAGGATATGTGAAAACTGCTGGAAACAGGACACAGAAACAGGATTTTAGGAATTCTAAAACATCCTCAATATCTTTTTTATTGCACAGAAAAGACAGAGGAAAAAAAAAGTTTCTGAACACCCACTTCTCTAATCACACAGCTTCTCCATAACAAATTTTTCTCTCTTGAGCCAAAACTAAAAAAAAAAAAAAAAAAAAAACCAAAACAATTTAAACCAGTTAAACATAAGCACGACAGGTTTACAGACTGGTATTGCAGGAGATGCTCTGGATAAATCTGCTGCTTCTCCAGGATGACGAGGATGTTTGAGGATGTTTGAGGATGTTTGAGGATGTTTGAGGAGTTTGAGGAGTTTTTTCTCAGGCTGTGATCCCCCACCACGACCAAGGGAGGCTGGCCCTGTTTTTATGGCGACTCCCCACTGAGGCAGACGCCAGTGAAAAGGTTCCAGCCCAGCTGTGAGGGATGCAGACAGCTCCGTGCCGGGGTGACCTCACATCTCACATTTATTGACTGAATGTGCCTTCAACTAGTCACCACAGTAAAATAAACCACAGCCCCCAGTGCTGCAGGAATATTCCACGGCACACACGCTCGTCACACTCTTGCTTTCACTCAGATTTACAAAAAAAAAAAAAAAAAAAAAAAAAAGGGGTAAAAGCCTCGTTGCTAATCTCATTTATTTTACAAGGTGGGTCCTGCAGAAACCCTTTCAGTGCAGGCTTGGTTTTTGCTCTGAGGAGAGCTGGGGATCTCTCTGGGTTTGCTCTGGTGGGGAGGGGGGAATGAAACCTTTGGATTGTTTTTGTGACAAAGCTTGATTGGATTAGGATGGACATGCCAGGCTTTAACAAGGGCTGGGTACAAGCAGCTGTTTTGTGTCCATGTAACTCTTGCTGTCTCATGGATGAGAAATCCATGAAAAATCAGGAGGCTGCCCTAGGTCCTATCTCCCCAAAGAAGTTTTTTTGGTATAAAGTGGTGAATTTCTTACTTCTGCTGTGAATTAAACCTGTTCAGGTTTTTTTTTTTTTTTTTTGGAGCATCTCCACCTGAAGGGACAGAACCCAGCAGGGATGGGGAAAATTAGGAAAAGCTTTTCCAGCTTTAGGCTGCATCTGTCCATATTCTTACATGTGTTTCACTCAGAATTTGTGGGAAATGTGGAATATTTGCTTTAGTACCCAGTGCCAGCTGGAGGATTCCAGCACTGGAATTCTCCTGGGCATGGAGGGTTCCCCATCTGTGCTGGAATTTAGATGTGCAGATGGGGATGTGGTTTAATGGTGGCCTTGGCAGAGCTGGGGGATTGTTGGACTCCAGGTCTTGAAGGTTTTTTCCAACTGAAATGATTTTATGATTTTTTTTTTCTGAGCTTTGAGTGGTCGCTCCCCTTCAGCACAAACACTTGGAAGGAGAGTTTGTGATTCTGCTTCAACCAGGAAGGAGAAATTCCATCTGTCCCATGCCTGGCACCCCAAATCCTCTGGGAATCCCTGTCCTGGCACAGCCTCTGCCCTCCCCACCAGCCCTGGCTGCTCCATCCCCCAAAACCTCCTTCCCCAAAATCTCCATCCAAGTGCCCATTTCTCAATCCCTGGTGACCCAAACCCCTCCAGGGTGCTGTGACCAGTCTGTTCTGTGGTTTATTAGCACAGACAGATCCCCTGGGAGCCAGGACCACGAGGGGAGCTGGGCTGGAAAATCTGCCACAAACCCAGCATCACCTTGTCCAATCCCCCAAAATCTCCATCCAAGTGCCCATTTCTCAGTGCATCATGACCCAACCCCCTCCAGGGTGCTGTGACCAGTCTGGTTTGTGATTTTTTAGCTCAGAGCCATTGACAGATCCAGTGGGAGCCTGGACCATGTGGGGATCTGGGCTGGAAAATCTGCCACACACCCGGAGTCACCTTGTCCAATACCCCAAAATCTCAATTCCCCAAACTCTCCATCCAAGTGCCAATTTCTCAATCCCTGGTGACCCAAACCCCTCCAGGGTGCTGTGACCAGTCTGTTCTGTGGTTTATTAGCACAGACAGATCCCCTGGGAGCCAGGACCACGAGGGGAGCTGGGCTGGAAAATCTGCCACAAACCCAGCGTTTCCTTCTCCAACCCCCAAAATCTCCATCTCCCAAAATCTCCATCTCCCAAAATCTCCATCCAAGTGCCCATGTCTCAATCCCTGGTGACCCAAACCCCTCCAGGGTGCTGTGACCAGTCTGTTCTGTGGTTTATTAGCACAGACAGATCCCCTGGGAGCCAGGACCACGAGGGGAGCTGGGCTGGCAAAGCCTCTGCAGGTGTTGCCATAAAGGGGTGCCTGGGGTCACCTTTCTGGCCACAACCCCTGGTTCTGTGTTTCCCTTTGGAGATTTATACATGGAGGGGGTGTGGAAAGTGTTGGAAGAAAGAGGAGCTTGGCACGGGGATGGGATGCAGATGTTCCAGCTGTGAGCCCGTGCAGCTCTTTCTGATCTGTCCCAGCACAGAAATCTCTCATCTCACCCATTAATTTCCCAGCTAAACTCATTAAAGACACTCAGAATTCCAGGCCTGGATGAGAATGTTTACCTGGATGCTCCCAGGGATGTGGCATCTTGACTGGTCAGAAATCATCTTGGCTATATCACCTAATTATTATCAGGTTAATTATTTTTCCAAGCTAATGTAGAGGAGATAATGAGGAGCAGGGGAAGGAGAGGGAATGGCCTCGCTAATGCTCTGCAGGATGATGATCCCTGCTTTGGGCTGGGGGAGCCTTGCCAGCAGAGAGTGGAGAAATTGGGTTTCTGGGACTGAAACATCCCCCCTCCCCTCTCTTTTTTTTTAGGCTGGAATGAATAAATGTGTGTGCTGCTGTCTGTGAGGATTTTTGGGTGGGTGACCAAGGCTGCAGAGGTTGCTGGGGTGGTTTTGGGCCGTGTCCTGGCTCTGCCAGGTCTTCAGCCACCCCTGGGCTGGGGCCACCACCCAGCCTGGACCACATTTTCCACCTGAGGCCATAAATCAGCGCGGGGCTGGGTTCAGGCTCAGCTTGGGCTCCCTGGCAGTTTTGCTGTTTGCACTGAACCTTGGCGAGGTTTGGACGTGAGCTGGAGATTTATGGGTGTTTGCAGAGCCCGGGGTTCCAGGTCACAGCTTGGACCCAGGCGTTCCCGGGAACCGCCGCTGCCCTCGGCGTCTTTGGTGGCCCCGTCTGAGCGAGGCTTTGAGAGGAAAACCCACCCAGGGCTCATCTCCCATCAGAGTCTGCTTGGGAGGGGTGAGAGACTGGGAAAAACAGCCCAAAAACGCTGGAGGAACAACCCAGCACACATGGGAACTGTCCTGGGTTGGGACTCCGTGTGGGAACAGCCCTGGGTGGATCATGAGGGAAAAATAAAAATTGGGGTGAAATTCAAGGTTTATTTTCCATTTCTGATCCCAAAATGTGCAAAGAGGAGTCGTAACAACCCCAAAACATCAACCAGGCTGAGATGGTGCTGAGATGAATCAGGGGGATCTTCCCCAAAAATCCCATGCTGGGGCAATCCCTGTGTCTGGAAATTGGCTGGAATTCCCTGCTGGATGCAGCTGCCACCCTGCTGTCCCTGGTGCCCCATCTGAGCGAGGCTTTGAGAGGAAAACTCACCCAGGGCTCATCTCCCATCAGAGTCTGCTTGGGAGGGGCGAGAGACTGGGAAAAACAGCCCAAAAACGCTGGAGGAACAACCCAGCAAACATAGGAACTGTCCTGGGTTGGGACTCTGTGTTGGAACAGCCCTGGGTGGGTCATGAGGGAAAAATAAAAATTGGGGTGAAATTCAAGGTTTATTTTCCATTTCTGATCCCAAAATGTGCAAAGAGGAGTCGTAACAACCCCAAAACATCAACCAGGCTGAGATGGTGCTGAGATGAATCAGGGGGATATCCCTCAAAAATCCCATGCTGGGGCAATTCCTGCCTCTGGAAATTGGCTGGAATTCCCTGCTGGATGCAGCTGTCACCCTGCTGTCCCTGGTGCCCCGTCTGAGCGAGGCTTTGAGAGGAAAACCCACCCAGGACTCATCTCCCATCAGAGTCTGCTTGGGAGGGGCGAGAGACTGGGAAAAACAGCCCAAAAACGCTGGAGGAGCAACCCTGCACACATGGGAACTGTCCTGGGTTGGGACTCTGTGTTGGAACAACCCTGGGTGGGTCACGAGGGGAAAATAAAAATTGGGGTGAAATTCAAGGTTTATTTTCCATTTCTGATCCCAAAACGTGCAAAGATGAGTTGTAACAACCCCAAAACATCAAATAACGGAGTTGAGATGGCGCTGAGATGAATCAGGGGGATATTCCCCAAAAATCCCATCCTGGGGCAATCCCTGCCTCTGGAAATTGGCTGGAATTCCCTGCTGGATGCAGCTGCCACCCTGCTGTCCCTGGTGCCAGCCCATGGACACATCCCTACGTGCACAGACACACGTGTTCCCACCCTCTGGAATTGGAACTGGAGCCAGAACAATATGGCTGTTAAAAATAATGAAATGCCATCATAAAAAATAATAATAAAAAAAAAATCAAGATGTGGAAAAGCAATTATTTATTTATACCTTGGGAGCTAGGAATAATACACCTGTTTGGTGGGGATGGCTGGCACAAAGCTGGCATTGCAGAGTGGTACTTAATAATTTTTTACCACATTTTATAGGCTCTTTCCTGCAATTAATGCTAAATAAAATCAACATTTCTCCAACGGGTGTTTCTGGCTCTCATTAACTCCCTTCTTGCCATTCAGCATCTCTTTCCTTCTCAATATTTTTACTTTTTTTTTTTTTTTTGTGTTGATGTTTTACATTTTTCTTTGCTCTTCTCCTCTCATGAGCTCTGCTTCAAAGAGCAGGGCCTGGTTTGAATTGAATGAACTGAGATTAGGTGCAGGATTGTTCCTTCTGCAGGTGGAGCAGAGGGCAGGATGAACCCTGAGCCACGAGCAGGGCAGGCAGCAGCTGGAAGGGCAACAAAGCAGCTTGGGCCACAAAAATAAACCTGTGGCCTGAGGTAGAGAAGGGAACTTTGCCCATCTCTTAATGAATCATTTCAAAAACAATTACAAATTGCTCTGTTTGGTCTGGCCAGCTCCACGCTGCTCTCAGATCTCACTCAGCCTTTCTGGACATTACCCCATGGTTAAAGCACTGCTCATTGTCCACAGGTTTGGGATAAATTTGGTTTATCCCCACCAGAAGGTGAGAGAGGCTTGACCATCACCTTCCTTCCTTTTTCCCTTCTGCCTCCCCAGCAGAAAGTCACGTTGGCATGGAGTTCCTGCCAGGAAAGGCTGTAAATCCCTGTAAATCCCTGTGGTGGGCAGGGAAAAGGGAACTTCCCTTCTCACTTTGCTTTCCTCACACCAAATCCGAGCTCTTCCCCGAGCTGAAGGAGGTGGAAAAGCTGGGAGAAAGCAATCCTTGCTAGGGAACATCATTTTTAGGGAAAGCTGCCACGTGCAAATCCTGAATTTAGTGACACTGAATGTCGGATCAGCCTCATCCCTCTTGGGAAACTCCCAGCCTGTGCCACTTGCCCTGTCTGGAAGAAATGAGCAGCTCCTGGTGGTGCCACAGCCCTGGGAGCAGCAGCAGGCTGGGGGTGTTCTCAGAAGCTGTGGAGTGTGGGATTGTGCAACCTGCTGGCAAAGCTCTGTGTGTCTCAACCTCCTGCATCCTGCTCCAGGTTTGGGTCCAGACCATCGGTTTAGTCACCCAGCTCTGGGTAATTCCTTTGGAATGCTGATGTTTTAATCACATTTTGTCCTCAGCTGAGTCCATCCTTTTTAATTTATCACTGGCAAAGGCTGAGCACAAAGAACTTGGAGTAGTTTTTTTGAGCAGCTGCCAGTTCCTGGGGGTGCTCAGACCTTCTCTTTCCAAATTTATAAATTCTGAAGTTGGTGATCCAGGTCTAACCCAGCCTGAGGTCCATAAAAATGGCACTGCCACCAAATGCTTCCAAAAGTGTCAGAGCCCTGAAGAAATTCCCTTCTTGAGATGGTGACAGTGACTCAGAAAAGCTGGAAAGCTCCAGATTT
Organism: Oenanthe melanoleuca; assembly: GCF_029582105.1. Taxonomy (NCBI): domain Eukaryota; kingdom Metazoa; phylum Chordata; class Aves; order Passeriformes; family Muscicapidae; genus Oenanthe; species Oenanthe melanoleuca. The sequence continues at coordinate 1,491,127 of NC_079351.1, forward strand.
TTTGTCCAGATTTTTTGTCCCACTGCTCTTTGAGGGTGTCACACCTGGGAGAGACCCTCAGCCCAAGGGATGAGTGAGTGGCTGGATTCTCTTCAGGAGATCCATCCAGGGCTCTCAGACCACTGGGAATTGTGGAATTGTCAAGGTTGGAAAAGGCCTCAAAGACCATCAAGTCCAACCATCAAACGCTTTTCCAACCATAAAATGTTTTTAGCAACTTGACTTAAACCACTTCCTCTGATGCAGATCAGTTAAAAACTGAGCATGACATAGAACAGCCAGGTAAGAGGCCACAACAAACTGCTTTATACTGGTTTATATTGGTTTATACTGGTTTATACCAATTTATACTGGTTTATACTGATTTATACAGATTTATAGTGGTTTATACTGTTTTATGCTGATTTATAGTGGTTTATACTGGTTTACACTGATTTATACTGGTTTATACTGGTTTATACTGGTTTATACTGATTTATAGTGGTTTATACTGATTGATATTGATTTATACTGATTTATACTGGTTTATACTGGTTTATACTGATTTATACAGATTTATACTGATTTATAATGGTTTATACTGGTTTATACTGATTTATACTGATTTATATTGATTTATACTGGTTTATACTTGTTATCCTGGTTTATACTGGTTCATACTGATTTATACTGGTTTATACTGGTTTATAATGATTTATACTGGTTTATACTGGTTGATACTGGTTGATACTGATTTATACTGGTTTATACTGGTTTATAATGATTTATACTGGTTTATACTGGTTGATACTGGTTTATACTGGTTTATACTGATTTATACTGGTTTATACTGGTTTATAGTGATTTATACTGGTTTATACTGATTTATACAGATTTATACTGGTTTATACTGGTTCGTTCTGGTTTACACTGATTTATACAGATTTATAGTGGTTTATACTGTTTTATACTGATTTATAGTGGTTTATACTGGTTTACACTGATTTATACTGGTTTATACTGGTTTATACTGATTTATAGTGATTTATAGTGGTTTATACTGATTGATATTGATTTATACTGATTTATACTGGTTTATACTGGTTTATAGTGATTTATACTGGTTTATACTGATTTATACAGATTTATACTGATTTATACTGGTTATACCGGTTTATACTGATTTATACTGATTTATATTGATTTATACTGGTTTATACTTGTTATACTGGTTTATACTGGTTTGGTTCATACTGATTTATACTGGTTTATACTGGTTTGATTTATACTGGTTTATACTGGTTATACTGGTTTATACTGGTTATACTGGTTTATACTGGTTTATACTGGTTTATACTGGTTTATACTGGTTATAATGATTTATACTGGTTTATACTGGTTGATACTGTTTATACTGGTTTATACTGGTTTATACTGGCTCATACCGGTTTGGGGGGCAGTGTTATGGCAGCCTGTGCAGTGCTCAGTGCTGAGGGCACCACGGCAGCTCCCTGGGACCGTTTTTGGGAGCCGGGGATGACGAGGCCCAGGGCTAACTGGATTTTGGGATGACATTCCCATGGGCTCCGGGAGGTGTTCCTGCAGGTGAGCTCATGCAGGGCAGCACCTCAGCACCCCCAGGGACAATTCCTTGAGGCTCTGCTGGCATCACCAGGGACTTGTCCCAGCTTGTCCCAGCGTGGCCTGGGCGTTACTCACCGTGTTCATTTTATTTTTCCTGGGGCTCAGAACCAGCTGTGCCAGCTCCCAAATCCATCTGAGTGAACTTCCCGTGGGTGTGATGTGTCAGGTCATGGAATTGCTTCCCAAGGGATGGATTTAGGGGTGGCCACGCCCGCCTTGCTCTGGTTGGGTTTGTGAATACCAGTCCTGGTAGATGGGGCTGGTCCATCCATGAGGAGCCAAATCCGTGCATGGAGATTCCTGTGGGTTCACAGGAGCAGTCCTGACAGCTGGATGGGCTCTGCCATCCCAAAATCCCAAAATCCCAAAATCCCAAAATCCCAAAATCCCATCCCATCCCAAAATCCCAAAATCCCATCCCATCCCAAAATCCCAAAATCCCAAAATCCCATCCCATCCCATCCCAAAATCCCATCCCATCCCAAAATCCCATCCCATCCCATCCCAAAATCCCATCCCAAAATCCTATACCAACATCCCATCCCAAAATCCCATCCCATCCCATCCCAAAATCCCATCCCATCTCATCCCTTCCTTTCAGCTACCACAGGCTTGGAGCTAACTCCACCACGAAATATTCCTGGAGGGAAGGCTCCCTTTGCACAATTCCTTTGGCCAGGAATATTTTTTGTTCCATAGAAAATCCATCTCTCCAACAGAATAATTTTTTGCTTTTTCCATTGCTGCTGCTTCCAGCAGCATAAATAGGAATGGATCCTTTTTTAGGCTCTTCTTTAGGTTCTTTTTTGGTGGAATGACAAAAGAAAATTATAAAGAGGTCAAAGAATCTGGGAAAATTTTCACTTGTTAAAAAAAAAAAAATCAATTTGGAAGGACTTTTCCAAGAGAATATGGGAAAATGGAATATCTGCTCCACCTGGAAAGGAATTGCCTCTTTAATTGACGAGAGGCAGAAAGGAAACTCTTCTTGTTTAAACTCAGCCCAAACCTGCAGCTCATAAACTTCTTGTCAGTCCCAGGCTTGTGGTTTCCTTTCTTGCTTTTCATCTTCAAATCTGGTTTTTATCCCTTTTTTTTGTCATTCCCAACTCCTTTTCTGTCTCAAATCTTGGGTCATCTTGCTTCCAAAATCTGTGTCCTTGCACCAAAATATCCCAGAATTATTTGGGCATTTCAGAGGCTGCAGCTTTCTCTGCAGGATCTGCTCCAGCTCACCCAGAATTTTGGGCTGATCCAAGCTGGAATTGCTCATTTGCAGGTCAGATATCCCAAAAAACCCACAACCTTCAGAAGATGATGAGGACACTTCCACTTAGGATCTCAGAGGTGGAAAAAAAAAAAAAAATCCCGTATTTGCTTTTAATCGATATTTTTAACTCTGCCTTTCCAAAAAAAAAAAAAAAAAAAAAGAAAATAAAGTAGGGATGAGGCAGATGTTAAAAACCCAACCTACGTCAGCCAGGAGCTTGCTCCTCATCCAGCTGGAATTCCCAGGGGCAGGGAAGGAGCCTGTGGGAACAGGTTGGGACAGAGAGGAGCTGCCACCCAACCGCAGGGCTGGAAAAACTCCCTGGGAGCCACTGGAGAAACTCCTCCTGTGGGATCCAGAGGGATGGAAACGCTCATTCCATGGAAATCCCCCTCCTCACCACCACAGGCTCGGCATTCCCGCTGACCCCAGTGCGAAATTCCCGCTTGAAAACGGGAATTTTCCGCTCCCTGACAGACTTTATGATAAATAATTTCAGGAATCAGAAATAGCAGCAGGATTAGATCACTGGAGCTCAGAACTCGCTTGAGTTTAAAGGATGGTGTGGAAAAGAGGATTTTTTTGGGTGCTGCATCCTTTAACCCCCTGTCTTTGCTCCTCTCTTGCCATAACTCAATTATCGCTCACAAGAATTTTACTTGAGAAAAACCCCCAATTATAATAAATCCACTTCAGTGTTTTCCATAAAGTTGGCCAATAACTAAGCAGAGAGCAGGGATAAAAAAGGTAGATATTGAATACTTAGTAAAACTTGGCGAGAAATGACCTTTTATTGTCGAATTTTTTTTTTTTTTTTTTTTTTTTTTTTCCATGCCCAACTTGGCTGCTTGGGACAAACTCCGTGCCAAGTTTCTCTCGTGTGATCTTTTCCTATGTGTTAAAAACACTTCAAAAGCTGCCCCCCCAAAGGCTTCTGGGGAGGTTTTGCATGGAGGAGCCTGGATTTGAGAGTGAAGACGATGGATTTTATGGATATTTATGGGAGATTTATTATTTTCTCTTTTTAAATTTTTTTTTTTCCTTCTCCCTGCCCTGTCCCCCAGCATGGCAAGGTCTCCAGAAGGGCTGTGCTGACAGATGGAGACAGCCACGAGATGTTAACATAAACTCCTCTGGCAGTTTGGAAAGGCACCAGGAATGGTCCTGGGAATGGTTTTGGCTCCACTTTGTGCCCGTGGTGGCATCTGCCAGGTGCCCTCTGTGTGTCCAGAGCTTTTAATCTCAAAAAAACCCAACCCAAACCCCACAATTTTGAGTGCAAAAATCATCTCCCAAACCAGTTTCTCTCATCTGTGTCGCTTCGGTGATGTTTGAGCTGTGACAAAATTAATCTGCTTCTCCCCTCGTGTTTCAGAGGTGATTTCTCTTGGATTCCCTCACTTTTTGTCTCTTCTCCCTGGCTTTCCCATGGACCCAGCAGGTGTTTATCTCTGTTATGATCCTTTTTCAGAGGAAAAGTCTCCAGCCTGGGATAAATCCTGGCTGGAGCTGAGAAAGTTTCACAGCTTGAGAAAAAGAACCTGAGGACAAGGCCTGGCTGAAACGGGCCTGGGCCTTCAGCAGGGTCCACATTTTGAGGTGTCGCCTTGCAAGAGTGAAAGCAAACCACCAATGGATCACCCCTTCCCTTTCCCCTGCTCAGAAAGTCCCAGTCTGAAGGATTTATATGGAATTAGATCCCCACTTGAGCAACACCTCCATCCCTGCCCTGCTCTTCCAGGCCTGACCTTTCCCAATCTCCATTTCCTGAGCAGCCACTCCAAAGGAAACAGAGCAGCTCCTTGGTATTCCGTGGAAATCTGCTCCAAACTTGTCAAAACAGCCCCACACCCACCAGGGGACGAGACCTCTGCAGGTTCCAGAGCCCCCCGTGCAATTAGTCCCGTTTGAAATGATCTTTAATTGGATGCTGGGAGCTGCGGGGTGATTAAGAGTCACCCCCTAATTGCAGGGGGCTGGGGCTGGGGGGGGCACTTTGGGGTGCAAATCTGGGAGGGGATTTAATTTAATTACCTGGCCAGATGTTTAATCACAGCTCCTCGTCCCCTCCCTGCCTGTGAACCCTCCCGAGGTGTAAAAATCCCTTTATACAATTTACAGCGAATTTGTTGAATTGGTTTTTTTTTTTTTTTTTTTTTTCTTTTTTTTTTTTTTTTCTTAGGACTTGAAGATCTTTTTGCTACCAGAGAGATGATTCAGGTAAACATTTAATTTTTTGTGAATTTAATTACTTTTTAGGAATTTAATTATCTCACCAGATGTTTTAATCACAGCTCCTTGTCCCCTCCCCTGCCTGCAAACCCTCCTGAGATGTAAAAATCCCTTTATACAATTTACAGCGAATTTGTTGATTTTTTTTTTTTCAGGAATTGAAGATCTTTTTCCTACCAGAATAATGATTCAGGTAAAAATTTAATTTTTAGTGAATTTAGTGAATTTAATTGTAGTGAATCCCCTACCTGCTAACCCTGCACTGGTGGAGTTTTTTGAGATTAAAATGTCAATTTATAAAATTTAGAGTAAACTTGTTGAATTTATTTTTTTATTTTAGGAATTTAAAATCCTTTTGCTATTGGGGATATTATCCAAATAAACTTTTAGACATTTTTGTGAATTTAATTACCTCACCAGATGTTTTAATCCCATCTCTTCATCCTCTCCCCTGCAAATGCTGCACTGATGGAGTTTTTTGAGATTAAAAAACCTTTAGAATTTGGAGGGCTTGTTGAGCTTTGCTTTATTTTTGCAGGAATTGAGCATCCTTTTGCCATCAGAGAGTTTATCCAGCTAAACTTGAAAATATTTTAGTGAATTTATTACCTGGCCAGGTATTTTAATCCCATTTCATGACCCCCTCCCCTGCCTGCAAATCCTGAACTGACGGAGATTAAAAAAATTATTTGATGCAACTTAGAGTGAATTGCTGAGTTTTGCTAATTTTTTTTTTCCTTTTTTTTTTTTTTTTTTTTTTTTTTTGCAGGAATTGAGCATCCTGCTGCCATCAGGGAGGTGATATTGGTTGATCTGGGACTTTTCTGGTGGGATTGCACTGCATGAGAATGAGCAGGGGGGGCAGGGAGGGTGCAAGACTGGCCAGCTGCCCGTGCCTGCAGCATCCCCCACGCCCCAGCAGATTTTCCAGGTTTTTATTTATTTATTTTTTTTTTTTTTTTGCACACTGACCCAATGTTCCTGCTGGCACAAAGCCTCGGGAGAGCAGCTAAAAGTGGCAGCTGATCTGCTCCAGATCTGAGAGAGAGAGGAAATGTTTGTGCGTGCAGGAGAGGGGAAAGCAGGGGATGGACAGGGAATTAAATCTGCAGATCCACGTGAGCACCTTCCAGCAGGAAGAGCTTCCCTGTCGTTCCTGGATTTGTGGGAAATCCGGGTGCCACGCCTTGAGCAGCACACGGAAAAATCAAATTGTGACAACTCAAACCCAAAGCAGGGGAGGCTCAGACTGTTCTTTGTCACTGCTCCCGTTGGATGGGGTTTATTTTCAACTTCAATATTTCAATTTATCCCATTCCCAGCCATTTTTATTCCCTTCTCTCCCTGCCCTGCTCCCAGGTGGGAGAACACTCCAGGGCTGGGACAAGCCAAGCAAACAACCAAACAAAGCTGTTTAGAAAAGTCCAGCACGTGGAGAGGAGCCCAAGTTTCCATGCAGAGCCCTGAACGGGACAAGGTGACGTGAAGCACATGGAAAAGATGGAAAATGTGGAATAAGCCATAAAATTATAAATCAAACAAATACAATAAAAGGGGAATGCAGTTTTAGCCGTAATGATTTGTGTTCCTAGTAACCCAAGCCTGCCCTACCTTTGGAAAATGGTGTTTTTCCAAGGAGCTGCCTCAGGTTGTGTGTGCTGAGGGCTGGAGCATTCCCAGGAAAGCTGCCCCTGCTCCAGCCCTTCCTCTGCCACTGGCTCCCATCGTGATGTCAGGAAAAATCACTTCATCAAGCTGTGCTCGGGCTTAGGGCAGCAATGATGGCCAGGAATGAATCCTGGCTTGTTCTGGGCAGAGGGATTTGCCAGAGGGGTGACCCAGGAGGGTTTGGATTTTCCCTGGATTTTCTTGGCTGCTCCCTGAGAGTTCTCCCCGTGATTTTGGGGTGCTGGTGGGGTGGGGATTCCAGGTTGTCACTGCCATGAGCACTGGGTTTCATATTCTGGGGTGGCCTGCACATCCCTACTTCTGTTCCTTAACAACTCCAGCACCTTTCCAGTTCCAGGAAGGAATCCACAAAATCCAACTCTGAAAAGGAAATAAAAATAAAATTCTTGTCTGCTTTTCAACAAGGAGACCCCGATGATCTTAATGGTCTTTTCCAACATAATGATTCCACAATTCCATGATACTCCATCCATAGCTTCATTAATCAAATTAATGAATTATGGCTTTATTTGTAATTAATTCGAGTCCTTTTGTGGCCCAAGGGCCAACAGGGCACTGGTAGGAAAAGCCAAGAGGACACAAGGAGTGATGGAGCTGGGCTTGGCTCCTCTGATCCTTTATCCCAATTAATTAAGGACCAATTAAGATGTGCTCTGTAGGGAAAGGCTTTGCCACAGGCCAGGGATGGTGTTTAAATCATAACTTTGAGCTGGAAGGATTTAGATCCAAATGGGACATCTGAGGAAGGGCAGCAGAAACCTGGAGGAGCGTCCAGAGTGTCAGGAGCAATAAAGTCAAGGCTGAATTATATGAAATTCCAGAACCATGGAATGATGGAATGGTTTGGGTGGGAAGGGGCCTTGAGGATCCTCCTTCCATGGGCAGGGACACATCCCACTCCCCATTCCACCTGGGAATTCTATTCCAGGGCCTCCCCACCCTCACAGGGAACAGTTCCCCCCTGAATTCCCATCCACAGCTGGGAGAAGCTCCCTTGGCTCTGGGGATGATTCATTTTGCTGCTCCTCAGGGGAAGGAGCTGAATTCCCATTTCCCTCTCAGGGTTTTAGGGCTGATGTGGCCCTGCCTGGCCAAAATCCCCCCGTGTGCCAGGCCTGGGAGATGTTTGTGCAGGAGTTGGGGCCTTTGCCAGGGAAATCAGCTCGTCCCTTTTGTTTATTGTGCTGAATCCTGATAAAAGAAACCCTCAGAGGGGGGGAAAAAAAATCTGTTTGTGGTGTGAAATGAATGTTCCCGTCTGGGCTCTGGAGGGAGGGCTGGGCCATCCCTGCTCCACAAACCCAAATTGTTGAGCTGCACCCTGGGCTGTGCAGCCCTGCACCCCGAGAACCCCTGGCTGGGATTTTGGCTCCTGCTGGGCTGAGGAGGATGGGAACGCTGCACAGTGGGATTCCTGGAAAGGCAGCTCTGTGGAAATGGGATTTGAGAACCAGCCTTGCCCCAGAACTGGGAGCAGACCCCAATCCCCATTCCCTGCTGGAAAAGTGCTGCACGATTCAGCCATTCCCAGATCCAGGCTGGGTCTGCTCTTGGAAATCAGCAGGAAAGAGCCTGACCAAATGGAATGGCTTCTCCCTTTTCCTTTTCCTTTTCCTTTTCCTTTTCCTTTTCCTTCTCCTTTTCCTTTTCCTTTTCCTTTTCCTTTTCCTTTTCCTTTTCCTTTTCCTTTTCCTTTTCCTTTTCCTTTTCCTTTTCCTTTTCCTTTTCCTTTTCCTTCTCCTTCTCCTTCTCCTTCTCCTTTTCCTTCTCCTTCTCCTTCTCCTTCTCCTTCTCCTTCTCCTTCTCCTTCTCCTTCTCCTTCTCCTTCTCCTTCTCCTTCTCCTTCTCCTTCTCCTTCTCCTTCTCCTTCTCCTTCTCCTTCTCCTTCTCCTTCTCCTTCTCCTTCTCCTTCTCCTTCTCCTTCTCCTTCTCCTTCTCCTTTTCCTATTCTTTCCCGGATTTTACTGTTTAAATTTCGGATTTTGTTTTTCAATCTGGAATTTTGATGCCCAGACATGGAATTTGAAGGGATTTCAGAGCCCAAGCTGGGTGTTTCTCCCATCAAATAGGGAATTTCAAATCCATCAATTCCAGTTTTCTCCTGCTGCCCTCTGGCATCTCCCAACTTTTCTTTTCTGTCATTTTTTTTCACCACATTAAATTTTACAAGTTTCAAGCGAATGGAAAATGGATTTTATTATTTGATTTTATATTTTTAATTTTTTTTTTCCCCCCCGGGTGTTTTATGGCTGCAAAAACAGCATTTGTGGCTCGAGCTGTTGGGGTTTGCTGCAGGGAGCTGTGGAATTTTTGATGGAACCCTCTGGCCTGAGGAATTATCCAAATATTTGCCTTTCCACTCTTTCTAAGCCTCTGCATCAGGTATTAAAAAAAAAAAAAAAAAAGAAAAAAAAAAAAAAGAAAAAAGAAAAAAGTCTGGGCAACCTTTTGTCCACAAAATAATAACACAAAAAAAAAAAAAAAAAAAAAAAAAGAAAAATAAAAAGAAAAAACTCCTGGGATTTGGGAATGGGGCTCACCTGAGCACTCAGCCCATTGTGTAGGATCTGTTCTAGTAAATAACTGTAAAAAATAGAGGAAAAAATAAAATTATAGAGTAAAAATTCTATAAACTCTGGAGGACAAAACAACCCCTCAAACACCTCTTGTGCCCTTTTCTCTTCTCAGCTGTTTTGTACAAGTTACCCTGGTGAAAAATGACATTATTCATATTAATATTTATTATTCATCTTAATATTTTACATATTGCATTGACATAAAATTTACATACTCATAAAATCACATCTACATTCAATTTGCAGACACATAAAATTCTATATATAAAAAACTTGCATACACATAAAATTCACAAATAAAATTCATACAATTATATTATAGTGAATCTAATAATTGTAGACTGGAATTACAGAAGTCTCACCAACTTTTAGGTATGTTCAAAATTATTTCTAATTCTTTGTTATCACAGCTCAAACAATCTGTATTTATTCTTATTTATGGATTTTCATAATCCAAATTCCAAGATATTATTCTTATAATAATCATCCTTTGTTTTATAATATATAATCTATATTTATATAAAATTATAATATGTATTATTAGATAGTATATTTTTATAGATAAATAATAAATAAATATTTATAAGTATTTCTAGATAAATAAATAAATATTTTTATTTTTAAATATAGAGAATAGAAATTATGTTGTATGTATTTATACGTACAAAATAACATAATATAATTAATATAATATAATATAATATAATATAATATAATATAATATAATATAATATAATAATCCTTTTCAGTCATCTTATAAAGTTTTCACCTATTGTCACTTTGTTTTGGGAATTTTGGGGTGGAATTGAGCCCATTTGGGCTCAAAAATCGGAAATAACCATCTGTGTTCATCAGGAACATCAACCCTGGGGGACATGGAGGGGCAAAGTGAAAAATGCCACATTTAGGAGAAAATCCTCACCAAAAATGGGATTTTTTTCCCAGGAATGCTCTGGGCTCAAGGGTGGAACTGGGGGAGTTTTGGGGTCTCTTCCCACCCAAATTCCAGGATCCCACTTCCCTCTGTGAGCCTTGGAGCCGGAATTTGGATTTGAGGAGCTCCAAATAATCAGGAAGAGCAGGAAAAAAAGCGCTTTATTCTCATTTTATATTAAAAAATATATAAATATTTCCACTCTGGCTCACCACTTCCAACCCCAACATCTCCTGCTGGGAATTCAGGATGAAAACTGGGAATGAGGATGCTCCTCCCCCTCCTTCCCTGCCTGTCCCGAGGTTCCTGGGACCAAAACAATCCTGTAAAACCCCTCAGGGTGATTTTTTCAGCCTCATTTTATTTTCTTTTTCTTTTTTTATTTTTTTCTCTTCGCTGTGACTGGATTTCATCTCCCACAGCACTGCCCAGGCAGCAGTGGGTATAAAAACACCCATTTTTTGCCAAGATATCCCAAACACGGTTTTTATGGAGGAACATTCAGCCCCGAGGCTCAGCTGGTGGAATTTGGCTCTGACACTGATTTACACCAGGCTGGGATTTTCTCTGCCTGTTTTATTTATCCCAATTTTCTCCATCATCATCTCGGGGTTTGCTTCACTCCTGCTGTAGGATCAGGGATGGTTTGCAGCAAATCCTTCTCCCCATAAAATCCATCACCATTCCAGGAGCTCTGAGGATATTTCCAATTCATATTTACAAAAAGAAAACCCCAAACTGCTGCAATTGGGAATCCCCATTTTGGTTTTTTTTTCCCCTCTGCATCTTTCCTTAATTGCTTCTCGTCTCTGAGAAAAGGATGAAGATGGGTTAAAAAAAAAAAAAAAAAAAAAAAAAAAATTTAATTTTTATGACGAGATTTTTACAACATTTCAGGAAATCATGATCTCAGCCAAGGGCAGACCTCACAGGATTGATGGACAGCCGAGCTCCTGGGAGGGAAGAAGGCTCTTAATTAGTGATATAATTAATGAATTTATAGTGCAGTGCAACCTGCCCTGCTGAGTAATGCTCAGATCAACACCTCCAGCCTTCCCTGGGCTGGAATTCTCCAGGGAAAACCTTTCCAGATCATTGCAACTCATTGAGGTAATGGAGAAATTGTTCTCATGCCAAAGCACTCTTTTTTTTTTTTTTTTTTTTTTTTTTTTAATTTTTTTTTCCCCTCTTCTTTTGGGATGAGGATTTTGAGAAAGCTTCTGGTTGCTGCTTAAAGGAGCAGGGCAGAGGTTTTGGGAGCCAGATTTCTGAGAATCCCAAAATTTGGGATGTTCCTATCAGCAGGAGCACAGGAATGGCAGGGATGGCAGCACCCAGCATTCCCGGCCTCTCTAAGGAAAAAAAAAAATCACAGAGAGGAGCTGTCCCAGTGTTTCTACACAAAATAAATGGATTAATCCACAGAATTCAGGGTGCTGTTCCTGCAGGATCAAGGAATGACCAGAAGTCCTTGGAGCAGCTCGTGTAGGGACAATATATTGAAAAAAACCCCAATAAACCAGCACGGGTTTGGTGTTATTTCCATCCCTGCTTTGGTCACCAAACACTTGGATTTCCCCGGATGGGAAGTTCAAGGAATGGCAATTAAAGGAATGGCAATTAAAGGAATGGCAATTAAAGGAATGGTAATTAAAGGAATGAAAATTAAAGGAATGGTAATTAAAGGAATTGTGTCCCACTCTTGGACAGCACCAGGCACAACCATCCCACCCAAATCCTTCCACCCCAGGAATGGGGACATTTTGGGAAACGGGAATTTTTGGTCTCCAAGTGTCTGTTCCAGGAGATTTGGACCTGCCCATCCCAAAAATCTGCTCCTCATCCCCGCATGGAAATGCGGAGGCTCTCAGGAGCAGCCCAGCTTTGCCAGAAAATCACAATAACGTGGATTTAAAGGCGGGGCTGGGGGAAGGGAGCTCCAGCACCGATTGTTTTCCAGCGCTGCCTCAATTAGCAAACATCCCACGAGGGCAGCGAGAGGCAATATAAAAAAAAAATAATAATAAAAAAAAAAAAAAAAAAAAAAAAAAGGAATTTTATGAGCTGACACAGCCCCAGCTCCCGCATGGAAAAACTTCCCCATCCCCTGCCCAGCCCCGGCGCTCCAGCAGCATCCTGGGCACGATTGTGATGCTAATCCTGCGCTGGGAGCGACATTCCCACCGGGACCTGGCTCTGAATCGCCGCCGGGAATAAAAGATCCAGGCTTAATTAACTCCTGCTCCTTTCCCAGTCCCGGTTTTTGTGCCAGGATGCCCCAGCCCCGCGCTGGCTCTGCCCGGAGCCGCTGGACCACAGCACAACCCCGAGTTTTTTATTTATTGCCATTGTGGGGCTGCGGGCGCTGCTTTTCCGTGCCAGTGCCTTGCAATGCCCGAATCAGCCATGGAGAAATTCGGCATCCTCGTGCCAGTTTTATCCCCCCTTTTTTAGTTTTTCTTTTTTTTTCCCCCCCTTGTTTTCACTATTAGGGGCCTGTCTTTTCCGGTTTGGATCTTTTTAATGGCTCTGGATAAAAAAAAAAAAAAAAGTCGGGTTTTACATCCAGCAGCATCTTTAATGGGTTTTATAAGCTGCCCATGCTACTGGTTTGAGGAATCTCCCCATTCCCTAAATCTGGGGACAGGGAATCTCTTCATTCCCAAAATCTGGGCAGAGGGAATCTCCCCATTTCCTAAATCTGGGAACAGGGAATTTCCCCAATCCCTAAATCTGGGCACAAAGAATCACCCCATTCCCTAAATCTGGGACGAGGGAATCACCCCATTCCCAAAATCTGGGAACAGGGAATTTCCCCATTCCCTAAATCTGGGCATAGGGAATTTCCCCGATCTCAAAATCTGGGCACAGGGAATCTCAAGGCACATCCAGGGGGATGTCCCAAAACCCCAAAGATTTCACTTGAATTTAAGAAGGGGAATATTTCCTCGTCCATCCCTTCCCTCTCTGATTTATCCCCACCTGACATTTGCATTTCCACCACTGAACCAGGTTCTGACAAGACCCTCATTAAAGGGGCAATAAATCAGTGCCATGGACAGGGAACCTTTCCCTGCCTCTGGAAAAGGGAGAGATGCAAACCTGAGCTGGGGCTCTCACTCCTAAAAAATCCTTAATGGTGATGGAAACACAAATTTGGAGTTCCAGGCAAGGGAGAAGGGAGAAACCCGACAGGAGAAGAGAGGGATCAGCTGTCCCAGGGATCCAGGGTCTCCTCCAGCCCCTGGGATATCACACCCCAAACTGGGACAGGGCAGCAGCAACGGGAGGGATTTGTGAGGAGAGCTGGAATTAAACCTTTTGGAGAAGACATTCAGAAAGCACCAGGTGTTAAAACAAGATAAAAATCCGGTTAAATTCGGTCAAAGAGCAAAGCTGAGAGAAAATAAAGTTTGGAAGCTGCAGGTTCAGCCCTGACAAGTGAAAAATGTTGGAATTTGGAATCTGTTTTTGAAGCCTTGCAGGGGCAATTTCAAGGACCAGGTGGGAGAGAGGCTCTTTCCTTCCTGGTGGCAGAATCAGCCCCTGTGGCTCTCCTGATCCAAAGACTCGCCCAGGAATTACTGTGACCACACCAACACCTGGAAATGGGAGGGAAGAAACATTTCCATCCGTGGGGAATGTTCCCAGAGCCATTTCATGGGATCAGCACCAACTCCATGGCCTTGGAGAGCTTTTCCACCCTCAGGGATTCTGTGAGAGCCTCTCCCTCTGTCCTGAGTTTGGTCTCTGCTCAGGAGAGTGAAATGAGGGGTCCCTGGGTGAGAAAATCAACTCCTCTGAATATTTTCACCGTTTTCTGTCATTTTTTGGGGGTATTTTTTCCATTCTCAACCACCTTGAACTTGCAGGAGTCACTGAAAAGGAGCAAAACCCTGCAGAGGTGGAAGGGGAAGAAGCCCTTCCTGCTCCATGGGGGAAATTTGGGATGGTTGGCACTGCTGGGGAGAGGATGGAGAGAAAATTCCCCTAAATCCCTGAAACCCAGGGCTGAAGTGATCCCATCAAACCCCCTGGGGGTTTTTGTGCAGAATTTCTTGGGATGTCTCTCCCTGTATCTCCAGGAGCTGAGTGAATGTCCTGGATTTTGGCCAAAAGGCAGGAATACTCTGAGCTCATCCCATCAGGAAGCTGAGCAGCCTGAGGCCCCCCCCAGAGCTGGGATGAAAGGGCAGGATGAGCCCAGGGGTCAGGGGGGAGCAGAATCCCAATAAATCAAAGCAGCTGGGAGATTCCAGCATCAGCCCTGGGCTGGGGGAGAGGGGCAGGGGGGAAAGGGGGAGTTCAATCCCTCAGCCTCTGCAAGGGGCAGCTGCTCACCCCTCTGAGGGCAGGGAGATCAACTGCTGCCATCAATCAGCCAGTCCTGGAGCGGGGAAAAGGCTGGAAAAAACAAACTGGGAGCTGGGAGATGGAAAAAGAGGAGTTCAGGGAATGGGGGGTGTTGTGTCCAAAGCCACAGGGAGAGGTGGAGTTCACCTGGATTTCAGGGCTCTGCATTTCCAAAAGTGGTTCTGGGAGCCACAGAAACTTCCCCATGTGGTGGAGAAAGGTTTGGATACAGCACTGACAGCCCATCCCATAGAGCAGAGCTAAAAATAAATGGAGTTATCACTTCAGCAGGAGGAGGTGTGGGATGTGGAGTGTTTCTGGTCACCAACAGGTGAAATTCCTGTCTCCAAAATCCCACTGGAGCCTCCAGAGGGGCTGATTCGTGCCCAGCACTGTCCTGCCCTCAGCCCCTCCTTTTGCAGCAGAACAATGAAAACTCCTTCTCCTTCTCCTTCTCCTTCTCCTTCTCCTTCTCCTTCTCTTCTCCCTCTCCCCTGTCAGAGATATTGAAAATGTTCTGTGTAAACAAACCATGAGACAATTTATTTCACCATTTCCAGGAATGACTTTCTCATTTTCCCCTTGATATCTCTGGCCCAGCTCTAAAGAATTTTGGAGAGTTGGAGATTTTGTGATTCATCCATGGCTGTCCCACAGATGGATGTGCTGTGAGAGTGAGAAGATAGGAATAATGAGGTGCTCGCTGATTTATTTGTTGCTGTTAATATTTGTTCACAATTCAGGCTCTTTTTTCAGTTTACTGTCTGTGAATTGTTCACAACCAGCTGAGTTTGTTGCAATAATTGATTTTTTTAAAATTTTTTTTAATGGATGTGTGACTGAGAAACTGGGAGCAAACATCTCCTGATTGCTGGATCGTTTGCTGCTCCCCCATCCCAGCCTGGGGGATTCCCTGATTCCCATTCCTGCTCCTGGTTTTAAACTAACACTTCTTAGAATAAATTTTTGCTATTATTATTTTCATATGACTTGGAAATGTTACAAAAAACAACAAATAAAAGCAAAATTTCTCAGTGTGATAAGGAAATAGCAGCTATGAGGAGGAAGAGGAGGAAAACAAAGCACTGAGGTCACTCAGTGCTGTCACCTCACCTTGATTTTCCTTTTCACCCTTTCCCTGACTGGATTTGCACTGAGGCTCAGTTTCCCTGGATCAGTTTGTGGTGAAGCAAATGAGAATTCCTTGTTTTGGTGCCTCTTGTGCTGGGGGTGGATTTCAGCTGGATGAGGGCACTGTGCAAATCTGCACCTGAATAATCCTTTGGGATTTTGTGATTAAAACAAAATGGCAGCAGAATTAGGTCAGGATATTCCTTGTTCTCCCCATCACAGAATTAAGGAATGATTTAGGTGGGAAGGGACATTAAAATCCCCTCAGTCCCACCCCGTAGGAAAGGACAATTTCCAAAAAAATGACATTAACGGGATAAACAAACAGAATTCGGGGTGATGCTTGTTCTCAGAGAGCTGTCCCAGGCAGATCCTGCAGCAGATAAAAGAGAAGCAGCTCCTATCAGCACTTGAATCCTTTCCTTCCTCAGTGCTACTGTGCACTCTTGACCTGGGGAAGGAATGAATCCTGCGGGGGAATTGCAATCATTGCAGTGAAATTGGAGTTCTGCAAGGCGCTAATTGCAATTCGTCTTGTCCAGCCTGCTTAGAAAGTAACAGAACATTCAAAATAACGTTTTTATTTCATGAAGGAAGATTGGCAGCTCCAATTGAGAGCTCCTCTGGCTCCAAGGCACAAGGGAAGTGTGGATCAGATTAATCCAGCTGGAATTCCACCCATGAACCTCGTGGGTGCCTAAAAATTAACGGGAATTAATGGGAATTAATGGGAATGAATGGGAATCTTGGAGGGTGTGATGGTTCAGAGTTTGATTTTCTCAGACTTTCATTTTTAGCTGGAGGTAAAGATAAATTCTCACAGCCTGTGTGAGTCAGGGAAATCCTCTCCTGTGTTATTCCCATAAAAACCTCGGTGCTGGGCTGGTTCCCTGTCTCTTGTACATGAGGTTTGTCCTTTAGGGCAGGGAGGGAGGATTTCCATAATGCAGAGAAAAAACTTGGGGCAAAACAAATCCTCTGCTGATGATTCCCCTCAATTTTTTTCCTTTTTGCTGATGCTGAATCTAAAAAAATCCAGACATCTCCCTCCGCCTGGGTGAGCCTGAATGTCACATTTCATATAAAATACATATTATTTATTATAAAATATTACATTTATATAAAAATATATAAAAGATATATTTTATAACTAGAAAATATTTTACATTTCTGTCTTTCCAGTCCCTCCCTGCCAGAGGGTTCAGGGCCATCCCGTTGCTCCCAGCTCTGCAACCAGGGCAGAGCACCCCCAGCCCGAGCAGCCCCTGCAGCTTTTCCCGTTTTTTTTCCCAGTCTCCACCCAGCTGCTCGTGTCTCGCCAGGGATAAGCACTTAATAGGAAGAGGAAATGAAGGGTGCTGGAGCTGTGCTGGGATGAGGCTGCTGAACAAAGAGCTGTCTCAGCCCCAGCACTCTGCTCTTCCCTGCCCAGAGGATTCCGGGATCTGGTTTCAGGGATGGGATCCCTGCAGCCCACGGAGCAGCTGGCGGCAGAAAATCCCTTTAAACAACCCCCAGACAAGGGGTTTGTCACGGGATGGGGGCTCAGAGGCGAGGGATGGAACAGCAGCACCAGGCTGAGCATTGCCTGTGCTCCTGGGAAGATTTCTGGAATAAATAATAAATTAGAGTAGAGTAGAGTGGAGTGGAGTGGAGTGGAATAGAATAGAATAGAATAGAATAGAATAGAATAGAATAGAATAGAATAGAATAGAATAGAATAGAATAGAATAGAATAGAATAGAATAGAATAGAATAGAATAGAATAGAATAGAATAGAATAGAATAGAATAGAATAGAATAGAATAGTACTGTTATGGTTCTGTATTACACTATTATTGTTTTATATTGCACTGAGAAAATGGCTAATATAATATAATATAACATAATATAATACATAATATAATATAACATAATATAATGCATAATATAATGTTATGTAACATAACATAACATAACATAACATAACATAACATAACATAACATAACATAGAATGGAATGGAGTGGAGTGGAATAGAATAGAATAGAATAGAATAGAATAGAATAGAATAGAATAGAATAGAATAGAATAGAATAGAATAGAATAGAATAGAATAGAATAGAATAGAATAGAATATTAGGTGGAATTCACTGGGCCTGGCTTGCAGCTCCCAGCAGTGTCAGGCACAGGGAAGGGGTTTAACAGCACCCTGAAGGGTATTAAACCACTCTGAACATCTCAATAACTCTCCAGCCAGCAGCTCATTTCCTTTTTGGTCCCTCAGAAACCTGGCCTGTGTGGATATCTTCATCCTTGATGCTCAGCCCCCTCCCCAAAATCCCCCTCTCATCCTTCCCAGCCAGACCTGCTTGGAGCAGCTTTTCCTCCAATAATATCTTTGATTTATAGGCACACCAAAATCACATAAAACAGCCTACCTGGGGCAGGGCTTGAAAGTCTTTTTACAACTGTGGCCTGAGCAAGACGGATCAGTTTTACTGCAGAGACAGAGCTTAATAAAAATACCAAAATCCACCTGTCAATACCTTCAGCAACTTTCATTCTGGGTTTAACATCCATCCCAGGCTAAGACATCTTTACTTTAAAGCTGGTTTTTGTTAAGGAGAAGCGAGCCCTAAGAATTAGATCCAAAGGAAATGAAAAGCTCTTCCCTGGAAATTCACCCCGAAGGAGACAGGACACTTTTGTTCAGTGGGGTTTGGACACAGCTGCAGTTAAAGCTCAGCTTAACTCTGGGTGACATCTAAGCCAGGACTGGCACGTCCTGAGGGGTCTGGGGTGGTCAGCGTGGTGTGGTCAGTGCCTGAATCTTTCTGTGCCAGGACAGGGCCTTCCAAAGCAAGGGATTTGTGTTCTTTTAGGAAAAGTGGAGATGAGGTGTGGAAATCCATGGATGGGAGAAGCAGAGATGTGAGCATCCCTAAGGATCAGCTGGGAAATCCCAGTTCTGCAGCTCCTTCTCCACCCCAGATCCACGCTGTGGGAGCAGCTGGGATGAGCTCAGAATTCTGATTCCAGTCCTGAGCACAGGCAGGGATGTGCCCAGGGCACAACCATCCCAGAGCCGTGGGGAAGGAGCTGAGGGATGAAAGATCCAAGGGTGTGAAACCCCTGTTCTCCTGCTGAAGGGCAGATTCCCAATGGATTACTGCAAGGACTTCCCAAAATACAATTTTTGAGGACACAGAGTCCCATAATTTGTATTTTTCAAGGAAGAGCAGTGTGGAAGAATAAGGGGAAAAGGGACTCAGCACTCCCAGCTCTGACTGTGCCACTCTTTAGGCAGTGCTGAGGTTTGCTGAGGGATAAAAAAAATCAATAATGGGACAACTTAAACTGTTGATTTTGTCCTCAGATCCTAAAAACTCCTCTCTGGGATGTCCTTGCACCTTTAGGAAGGAGTAGACACCTCCAAACGCCTTCCCTGGACATTCCAGAGCTGTCCAACCTCCCAGCCACGCTGTGCTTGCATTCCTTGGACCCCAAACCCCTCTGCCCTTCCATGGACGAGCAGAATTCCCACCCCAGCCAGCCCCGGATGGGTTTTCCTGGCGGGACAAGGAGGGGTGAGCAGTCCCCACCTGCTGGGATGTCCCTTCAAAAAAAAAAAAACAACAAAAAAACCCCCCAAAAAACCCAAAACAAAACAAAACAAAAAACAAGCTCAGTGGAAAACTCTTTCCTTGGGCTTTGTTTCAGCTCCATCATCTTGGCTCCAGCCTTTTTTCCCCTTCCTTGATGAAATAATAAATATAAAAATAAACCCACACCATCAATTCATCTCCTGCAAGAGACACGAGGGTGTTTGGTGATGTTGGACTCGTTTATTGTGGGGAACTCCCAACTCCTCACTCGCTTTTCCTGGTGAAACTTTTCTCTGGAGCTGGGGGAAGTTCAGGGGGTTTGACAGCTGCACTTTGCTGGGATTTTACTGGAAAATATCTTTTCTCTGGGGAAAGATTCCTTTTCCCTAAAAATTCCCTTTCCCTAGAAATTCCCTTTCCCTAAAAATTCCCTTTCACTAAAAATTCCTTTTCCCTAAAAATTCCTTTTCCTTAAAAATTCCCTTTCCCTAAAAATTCCCTTTCCTAAAAAATTCCCTTTCCCTAAAAATTCCTTTTCCCTAAAAATTCCCTTTCCCTAAAAATTCCCTTTCCCTAAAAATTCCTTTTCCCTAAAAATTCCTTTTCCCTAAAAATCCCTTTTCTCTAAAAAATTCTTTTTCTCTACAAATTCCCTCATTTTTAAATGAGAATGGAGCACTCAGAGCAAAGCTGCCCCACCAAGCTGAGGGATCCGTCACCCCACGGGTGAATTTTGAATTTTCTGAGTGTTGGACTGAGGAAAAAACAAATTCCCAGTTTGTTCCTGTGGCCCAGATAATTCCATGGCCGTGGAATTTGGGATGAGGAAATCCCTTAAGGAATTCATCCTTGGATTAATTGAATTTCTGATCAATTCATCCCAGGGAATCCCTTTAAAAAACCAAAAAAAAATTCTATAAATTCCTTGAAACTCCCCAAATCCAGGACAATCCTTCCCGTTCTCCCAGAGCTCAGGGCTGGCAGGTGTTTATGTGGATCCATAAAATCCCACCTGCTCTGGCTCCTGAAATCCTGCACAGCCTTAGTGTGGGAATTATGGGATGTTCAAACACTTGGAGATTAAATCTGGATTTTTCAGGCTTTACCTCCACCAAAAAAAAAAAAAAACAAAACAGGAATACATATATTTTAAATTTTAATTTATTTTTCGTACATATTAATACATTTATTAATATATATATATTTATCAATACACATATACATATATATTATACACAATAATATGGAATACATAATACATGTATTTTTTATCTGCATTTCTGCTCTGAAATACAGACAAAATAAATTATTTGCTTTGCTGGGGGCTGCTCTGCTTCCTCCCAAATTCCAGCTGGAATTTCTGAGCTCAGGCTCCTCTGGAAATGCAAAGGAGGGAACAGAGCTGCCCCCAAAGCTGGCACTGATCTCACATCTCAAAAATGAGATTTTTCTCTTTTTTTTGTCCTTTTTTTGGGTCCCTTCCACTTCAAGCCCACCCAAGACAAAAAGATTCTGTCACATTTTTTTTTTTCCCTGGCTGGAAATGGAGAAAAATGGCGCCAATAATTTTTCTCTCTCTCCTAAATTTCTGCCTTTTAAGAGGAATTAACAGGAATGTTCCCTCAGGGCTGGGCTCCCAACGTGGGGATGTGGAAATAAAAATGTTCAGAACGATCCCTGAGCGCGGAGCTGCTTCCTGCCAGGGGCATCTCCCGCTGGGCTGGGTGCAGGCGGGACTGCAGGGCAAAAACACAACAAAAAGGTCTCAGAACTGAAATTAAATCGCTTTTCAAGCCCAGATGAGAAGGCAAAACCATGGTGGGATCAAACAGGATGAGGCTGATGTTTAATTAAGGAGGAACAAATTGATCATTAAGGAAGGGGTTATTTTTATTTCAATTTATTTATTTTTATTTTATTATTAACATTAATATAATTTTATTTCTATTTTTATTTTTATTTTTATTTCTGTTTTAATTTTAATTTTAATTTTAATTTTAATTTTTATTTTTATTTTTATTTTTATTTTATTCTTATTTTTATTTTTATTTTTATTTTTATTTTTATTTTTATTTTTATTTTTATTTTTATTTTATTCTTATTTTTATTTTTATTTTTATTTTTATTTTTATTTTTATTTTTATTTTTATTTTTATTTTTATTTTATTCTTATTTTTATTTTTACTTTTATTTTTACGTTTATTTTTATTTTATTTTTATTTTTACTTTTATTTTATTTTTATTTTTTTATTTTTATTTTTATTTTTATTTTCATTTTAATTTTTATTTTCCAGATTTGACCTAGATTTAATACTGATTTAATCTAGATTTAATTCAGATTTAATGCTGATTTTATCCAGATTTAATTCAGATTTAATTCTGATTTAATTCTGATTTAATTCAGATTTAATTCTAATTTTATCCAGATTTAATCCAGATTTAATCCAGATTTAATCCAGCCCAGGATGAGCAGGAGCTGCACAGGGAGGCAGAGCAGCAATCCCTGCCTTGGATCCCAACCCTGGGATTAAATCCTGTTCCTCAGGCAAAACTGAAATCTTTGTTATTTCCAAGAAATCTCTTTTCCAAGGGGGTTCCTGTGTGTTGCCAACTGCCAGGGAATTTAGGAACAGCTTGTAAATTTAAATGCTTTCCAGAGAGCTGTTGGGATGTGTGTAAAATACTCACTTTGCTCCTAAAACATGGCAAGGCTTTTTTTATTTTTTATTTTTATTTTTTATTTTTTAAAAAATTTCTCTGCTTGAAAAATAAGGAATATAAAATATCCTTGACGTGATGATGTAGCAGGTTCTAAGAAAAAAGTGAAGAGCTAAAATATCAATTTTTCCTGGTTTTTAGTGGCTCAGGAAACACCAAAATCTTGATTTGAGGGCAGGAATTCCCACAAAATCCAAGGGATGCCTCGATCCTCCCACCAGGATTCAGAGCACAAGGGAGTGAGAGGAGAAATTTTGATAACAAAAGGACAAAAAACCAGAAATTCACCAAATCCCATTTATAAGATGGATCTGAATTTTGATTTTCCATCAAAATTGGATGCAAAAACAGGTGAAAGAAATCGAGAGAAAATTAAAATAAAACCCAAACCCCAAAATTTGTCAGGTCTGAGTGAAGAACTGAGAAAATTAATTTTAATCCATCTGTGGTTTGCAGGGTTGGTGTCCTCACCATGTCCTTTTATTAATTCTAATTATAGGAGCTCCACAAATGGATGTTAAACATTTTCTGGGTGTTTTGCTAAAAAAAAAATGGTTGTGATGGAAAAAGGAAGAGCTCCACCCCAGCAGATCGGTTCTTCTTGTTTATTTTACTATTTTCTGTTTTATTTACTATTTTAATATTTTTTTTAAATTTTATTTACTGTTTTGGTACTTTTAGTTGGAGTAAGGGAGACAGAAAGAAAAAAAAAGAAAAGAAAAGAAAAAAATAAAAAAAGAAAATAAAAAATTTTGGGAAGGAATTGTTCCTTGGGAGGGTGGGGTTGCGCTGGCACAGAGAGTTTGATTCACGTTTTCCCTGGATTCACAATTTTCCCTGGACTCACAATTTTCCCTGGACTCACAATTTCCCTGGACTCACAATTTCCCTGGATTCACAATTTCCCTGGATTCACAATTTCCCTGGATTCACATTTTCCCTGGACTCACAATTTTCCCTGGACTCACAATTTTCCCTGGACTCACAATTTTCCCTGGATTCACAATTTCCCTCCCTGGATTCACAATTTTCCCTGGATTCACAATTTCCCTGGATTTACAATTTCCCTGGATTCACAATTTCCCTGGACTCACAATTTTCCCTGGATTCACAATTTCCCTGGACTCACAATTTTCCCTGGATTCACAATTTTCCCTGGATTTACAATTTCCCTGGATTCACAATTTCCCTGGATTCACAATTTCCCTGGACTCACAATTTTCCCTGGACTCACAATTTTCCCTGGATTTACAATTTCCCTGTACTCACAATTTTCCCTGGATTCACAATTTCCCTGGATTTATGAATTTCCCTGGATTTACACTCCAGGCCTGCACTGGACATTCCCAAAAAATTGATTTTTCCCAGTATCAGAGCTTTAACTCCAGCAAGAACCTGGGCAAAACCCTCACCCCACACTTCCTTCCAGAAGGAATTCCACAGCCTGGAATTCCACAGAAGGAATTTCCACGGGTGGAAATTTTGGGAGCCAAACTCATCCCTTTTCCCTTCAAAACCCATCTTCAAATGGAATTTAAACGGAATTTCATTTATCAGCCCCATCCATCTCGAAGAAACGGATCAAAGCTCACCAAGAACAAACCAACTGCACCCCCAGCACTGGAAAATCTGAGCCAAAGGCTCCTCAAAGGCACCAAATTGCCTCATTTTTCCTGAAACAACTCGGGGTTAGACACTGAAATACTCCTGGAAAGCCAGTGCCGTGTGTTTGTTTTAAATTAACTCACACAAGTCCAGACAAAAATGGTATTAAAAATATCTTAATGGCCTATTCTGTAGTCCTGCACTTAAGGGTTATTGCTCTTGACTGGCTCATAAATTATATTTTTATTCGCCAATAAAACAATAAGAATAATTTGGATTATTCTGCTTTCAGAAGGGGATTATTTCTTCCCTCATAATCGTTGAGAAATGGTGAAAGACGCTGCAGAACAGCGAGCGATTCATGGATCCATAAAGAAAGGGTGGAAAAATCCCCTGAGCAAGCAGGGAAACAAGAGCAAGCTGAATTCTGAAATCCATTAAATGACAGATCTGCAGCGGTGGGTGACCTGGTGGAGACCCAGAAATGAGAATTTTCTGTTCTCCCCAGGTGGGATTTGCTGGGAAAATGAGAGTTTGGGCTTTGTGGGAGCTGAGGAATATTTTGCCAAAGTCTTGGAAAGTTTGGAATAATAAATGTTGCCTTTTTGGTGAGGTCACTTGGAGCAATCTGTCACCCATCTGCTTTTGCAGGAGACAGAAAACGCCCTAAAATTGGAAAAAAAAAAAATCAATCAGGATGGCTCAGGTCTGATCCATGGATAATGGGATCCTCTCAGGGAAAACTCCTCCAAAAATCCTTTTTTTTCCCCCAAAGTGGGAATTAAAGACGAGCCCTGAGCCCTCTGAGAGCATCACCTCAGAATTATCAGCCACCAGCCCAGGCTGGATTTAACAAAGCTGGATTTTCCCAGGCCAGGCCCAGATGGAGACACAAACTTTTGGAGAAATGAAAACGATTGAAAAAACCTCATAAATAACACAACTGTCCAAAAAGGGAAGAAAAAAAAATAAAAATTAAAAAAAAAAAATCAGAAAATTATAAATATTCCATTCAAATAACCCCTTTTCCTCTTTTATTTCTCTCTATTCCCACACATTTTTAATAGGAATGACAATTCCATTGGTGGTTTGGGATGGAGCCACTCATCCCAAAAATCCTTGACAATATTTTGTGGCCACCTCCTGCCTGTGGAGTCGGTCCCACCTGTCCCAGGTGTGGCTTTTCCAAGGAATCTTCCCATCCCTGTGCCATTGGAGAGAACCTGGAACGGATCGAATTTGGCGCCCAACGTGGGGCCCTTTCCCAGAGGTGGGAAAAATTCATGGCAGATCAGGATTCTCCCCCAAAAAAAGCAGGAATCTTCCATGGGGAGGTGCTTCCATTGAAAAAAAAAATTCAATTTATTCCATTGAGCAGCTCCAGGAGCGCTTTCCTTGCACGCCTGTCAATCCTGCTGCCTTGTGCTCCATGGATTTGGGAGCTGGATTTGGATTTTGTGCCAAACTGGGATGAATTCTGTTCCCAGGCAACAAATCCATGGGCAGGGGAAGGAAAAAGCAGCCAGAAACTGAAATATTTGGGCAGTTGTTAATTCTCCTCACTCTGCCCCTCACATTCTCTGGGAATCCTGAACTTTGCCACTTTTGATCCCAAAAATCAAAATTTTGAGACTGGCGAGGGATTCACGGGCAACGCCACCAAAATCCTGGATAAAAAAATGTCCCAAATCCCAAAAAATGAGGTTTAATGTGGGCTGAGGGCAGATTGGGCTTGGCAGGGACGGAAGGGAGATCCCAGGGAACTCCACAATTCCCAAGATTTGAAATCACAGCTCATTCCAGGAGCTGCCTGCGGTTGGATGAAGTTTTGATCATTTGGAGGGGAATAAAAAAGAAAAAGAGGAGAGGGGTAAAAAATCAAATTGTTCTCGGAAATCACAGTTAATGTCGAAATCTGGTTGATATTAAACCGTAATCTGCCGTTTTCAAGTCTGCTGCTCCTCCAGGAAAACGTTTCCTGTCGGAATATTAAGAGTTCCCTCCTTACATCACTTCCTATGTCAGCCCCAACGAGCCTTCAACATCCATTAGTGCATCCATAATGGTAATTTCCAAAGGATTTTTTTTTTTTTTGGGAAAAAAAAAAAAAAATCACCTGGGCAATATTCCAATCATATGGATCAATTTAGCTTTGGAACAGTGAGGATTTTTGACACTGGATCCAAATGGGGCTTTCAGCAGGGATTTTCCCCGTTGCAGCTCGGTTTAAGGAATATTTTTGGTCATCACTCCCAGCACCAAAGTGGATTTATTTGCTGCTAAACTGATTGTGGAGACAAAATTTCCCTTAATCCCACACCAACGGGTCACCATGCGTGGAATGGAACAACAATCGTGCACCCAAGTGAAATAATAAATAAATTAAAAAGAAATAATAAATAAATAATAAATAAATAAATAATAATAGCCCATGAAATTTCAGGCTGCTTTTAAACATAACAAAAATATGTTAAAAGTTTAAAACAAAGATTGTTGGTGGTTTAATATTTTATTTATCAGGGATTGATCCATCAGTTTGTGGTAGGAATGTTCACAGGATTATAAAATCCATAATATATTTATCATGGATTGATCCATCAGTTTGTGGATTATAAAATCAATATTTTATTTATCATGGATTGATCAATCAGTTTGTGGTAGGAATGTTCACAGGATTATAAAATCCATAATATATTTATCATGGATTGATCCATCAGTTTGTGGATTATAAAATCAATATTTTATTTATCAGGGATTGATCCATCAGTTTGTGGTAGAAATGTTCAGAGGATTAGAAAATCCATAATATATTTATCATGGATTGATCCATCAGTTTGTGGATTATAAAATCAATATTTTATTTACAATGGATTGATCCATCAGTTTGTGGAAGAAATATTCACAGGATTAGAAAATCAATAATTTATTTATCGTGGATTGACCCATCAGTTTGTGGATTATAAAATTAATATTTTATTTATCATGGATTGATCCATCAGTTTGTGGTAGAAATAGTCACAGGATTAGAAAATCAATATTTTCATTTCTCAAATGTCCACAGGTCTCTCCTGGTGTTGTCAGGGTATTTTCAATCTAACATTAAATGTTAAAAATGGTTAAAAATGTTCGTGGGAGCCATCAGGTAAATGGAATTCTTTGTGGGAAAGAGAGAAATGGTTGAAAATTTTGATTTGGCTTTTCTTTAAGTGTTCTGCTCTTTGGAAAAGAGAGAAATGGTTGAAAATTTCAGTTTTGGCATTTCTTTAAAAGGCCAAATTAAGTTGGGAAAAGAAAGGGATTTGTTTCAAAAATGGAACCATAGTACAAGAAAATGAAACACAAACGTGTTCCTAAAGCAATCAAAATCAGATTTTTAATTTAACATGGAAAATTCTCATTTTACCTGCAGTGCTGGGAGGGGAGCACACAGCTTTCCCTGGAATCCCAGCATCTCCTGAAATCCCTTTTTGGTGGAGCAGGAGCTTCCAAACACTCTGATGCTGATGCTGATTCTTTTTGAGAGGTAATTTAGTGCTCCACGAACCCTTCTAGACCTTCAAATATCATTTAATAGCACAACTGGCCCCTTGAATGGACCTTTGTACTGCTTGATGCAAAACCATTTTATTTCATTGAAATATTGCTGTGTTTGATCCTAAATTCGGATTTTTACCAATGGTAAATCCAGTGTTAATTAATTAATTTAATATATAATAAACCATTTTATTTCATTGAAATATCGCTGTGTTTGATCCTAAATTTGGATTTTTACCAATGGTAAATCCAGTGTTAATTAATTAATTTAATATATAATAAACCATTTTATTTCATTGAAATATCGCTGTGTTTGATCCTAAATTCGGATTTTTACCATTGCTAAATCCAGCCTTAATAAATTTATTTAATATATAATGAACAATTTTATTTCCACACTGAAATATTGCTGCACTTAATCCTAAATTCTGATTTTTACCATTGTTATATCCAGTCTTAATGAATTAATTTAATATAAAAGAAATAATTTTATTTCATGGAAACATTGTTGTGTTTGATCTTAAATTCTGATTTGTACCATTGCTAAATCCAGTGTTAATTAATTAATTTAATATATACTCTGAGTGAAATAAGGCATAAAATCAATGAGAGCAAAATGCAACATCCACTGGAAATTTATAGTTAAATTGAATTTTTTCCTCAGCCAAGAACACAGTGAGTGTGTTCCTGACATATTCAGAAGTGTCTGGAGCATGTGTTATATATTAGAAAATTGATCAATTTTCATACAGTTCAACATTCGTGGCACCACACATTAAATTTGGATCTGTCACCCTGACAAATAATTCAACTGCAATGAAAATTGAGCAGTGTTGTCATGCTGGGAATATGCTGCACTTTACATATATTATCCTTTTTTTTTTTTTTTTTTTTTAATTTGCCTGCAGAAGGGGAAGAATTGGTCTCAAAAATCTTCACAGAATATTTTCCCTCTGCTAATGTTGCAGGGAAAAAAAAAAATCCTGGTTTCTTCAGAGGAAATGAGGAAAGAGATAAAGCAGAAAAATTCTCTTTTCTTTAAGTTTTGTCCTTTGATGCAATTCATTAAAATCTTTTTGTTGGCCGCCCAGCTGATGCTAGAAATGCTGTTTTATTTCAAGCAGAGTGAGAAAGAAAAGTTCTTTTCCTGTCATTAATACCAGGCAAACTCAGAAAATGAATTCAGAGGAATAAATCAGTTTTTCACTGGCGTTGGGAGCAGGACCTGCCCTTTTCCAGCCCGAATTAATGTCAGATCTGCACAGAAAACTGGGCTTGGTGTGCTCAGGGCAGGATTTATCCTGTGGGCTTCAGGACCAGAGCAAAGATCCCTCCCAGCAGGGTCAGACCAGCCTTTTCCTCGCTCACAGATAGTCCAGGCTTAGCTGAGCCTGGAGTTAAGCTGGATTTGGGAACTTCCCTGGATTTCTGTGGAGTTTTGGCTCCTGCCCCTTGTGCAGGGATTTATTTATCCAGGGTTAAAAATGAGCAGATTTCATCCTCCCCGTCACCCTTCTGTCTGTCCGTGGGGCTCAGCAGAGCAAATCCTGCTGCCTGTGGAGCTTGTGCAGCCAGGCAGGATCCCCAAAATCCATCCCCAAAATCCATCCATCGTGCAGCCAGGCAGGATCCCCAAAATCCATCCCTAAAATCCATCCATTGTGCAGCCAGGATCCCCCCAAATCCATCCTTTGTACAACCAGGCAGGATCCCCAAAATCCATCCCTAAAATCCATCCATCGTGCAGCCAGGCAGGATCCCCAAAATCCATCCTCAAATTCCATCCCTTGTGCAGCCAGGATCCCCCCAAATCCATCCCCAAAATCCATCCCCAAAATCCACCCCTTGTTCAGCTAGGCATGATCCCCAAAATCCACCCCTTGTGCTGCCAGGATCCCCAAAATCCATCCCCAAAATCCATTCCTTATTCAGCCAGGATCCCCCAAAATCCATCCCCAAAATCCATCCCTTGTTCAGCCAGGATCCCCCAAAATCCATCCCCAAAATCCATCCCTTGTTCAGCCAGGCATGATCCCCAAAATCCCCTAAAATCCATCCCTTGTTCAGCTAGGCAGGATCCCCCAAAATCCATCTCCAAAATCCATCCCTTGTGCAGCCAGGCAGAATCACCAAAATCCTCCAAAATCCATCCCTTGTTCAGCCCTGCAGGATCCCCCAAATCCATCCCTTGTGCAGCCAGGATCCCCCAAAATCCATTCCCCAAATCCACCCCTTGTGCAGAGAGGCAGGATCCCCCCAAAATCCATCCCCAAAATCCATCCCTTGTCCAGCTAGGCATGATCCCCAAAATCCATCCCCAAAATCCACCCTCGTTCAGCCAGGACCCCCCCACCTCCATCCCCAAAACCCAGCAGCAACTCGAGCCGCTCATTTTTCAGCTCCTTTCCGCCCGCTCTCGGCTCCGGCTCCACGCAGGAGCCAGCCGGGCAGACTCACCAATATTTTCATAATTAACTGCCCCAGAATGTTCCTAATTTGTAAACACAGTAAAAGAGCCGGGAGACAGAGGGGCAGCGTGTGTGTGACGGGACGGCGAGGGCGGGGGACGTTTCCCCGGGCAATTCACGCTGGATTCAGGAAATCTGGGAAGGTGCCCGCTGCTGTTAAGTGATCGGGCTCACGGCTCAGAGCGATTTTTCTTCAAGTGTCACCGCTGCACACAACCGCCGTGTGTTCTTTCTTGGCTCCGCTCCCCCCGGGGCTGCTCCAGCCCGTTCGCATCCCCTCGCTGCAGCGGGACCGGGACAGAGCTGGCGTTTGATGCTCTGCTCCTCCTCCTCCTCCTCTCGCTTCCACCAGAAGGGCCCCTCCTGATTTTTCTTTTTTTCTTTTTTTTTTTTTTTTGGGATTTGGACAGAACTGCTGGGAGCTAATGGACAGCAAGGTCTAGGATGTGTGTCTCTGCGCAGGAGACGGGCTGGGAGAGGGAAAGGAATAAAAAATACAAAGTCAGGAGCGATCCCAACTGTGCTTGCCAGACTCGGCTGATGTGCCAGCTGCAGACTCCAGCCGCGACTCTGCTGCGGTGCTCGGGCTGCAGGAGCTTCATCCCCACACTGGGAGCCGTGGAATTGGGGAGAGGGACCCCCAGGGCTGGGGTGATCGGAGGCTGTGCAGGGTGCAGCTCAGTCCCGGCCAGATGGAAGGGACAATAATTTGTGTTGTTACTCGGGGATGGTTTAATCCTGGCCAGCACCTGGGTTGGGGCTGGAGAACCCACCCAAGCACTGCCCACCTCAGCCGGGGCTCACCTGGGGGGATTTGGTGTCGTCCTGAGTGACCCGAGGCTGCACAATTGTCACGATTGTCACAAAATAAAACCCAGCTCCATTTACAGAGCTGAGCTGAGTTTCAACTCCCAGCAAAAAAAGCAAAAAACAAAAAACAAACAAACAAACAAACAAAAAAACCCCCAAACAAACAAAAAAAACCCACAAAAAAAAAAACCCCCCCAAAAAAACCAAACCAAACCAAAAAAAAAAAAAAAAAAAACCCAAAACAAAACAACAACAAAAAAAACCCCAACCAAAAAAACCCCAAAATAAATTCCTAAAAGGATTTTAAATCTACATAATTCTGAGAATTCCTGTGATTGACAGGATTTCTGCCCGTGGTGCTGGGCCAGCTTCCAGCACATCCATCACCTTCCCCTTCCTCACCTTGGGCTTCTCCTCTGACCTTGTGGCACTGAGGTGTCAATTCCTGGAGAGGAATTGTTGTGTCTGACCAAAATGGGAGAGCAGCAGCTCACACTGGGTGTGGAGTTTGGAGTTATACACTGAAGAAATGCAGGATTACAAATATTTGAAAATATAAAAGTTAAAAATCCTAAGGCATCACCTGAGCTGGGTGGGGCTGGTGATGCCTTGACCTGGAACAGAGTTAAAGGAATAAAGCAGGGATTTGTTCAAACCCTTCCAAGGATTCCCCTTGGGCAGTGCAGAGCCCGAGATGGACTCAGAGTCAGGAGTTTCACCCTTGGGTCAGTTTGGCTCCATCCCCACCTTGGGGTTCCCTGTCCCATCCCAGCTCCAGGCTCTGCAGTCCCACCCTCCCAGATTCTCTCCTCCATTCTCTCTGGTTGCACTTTGTGGGGCTGGAGCTGCAGCCTGTCCTTGGTTCTGGGCTGGACAAGGATTGTTGTGTGTGCCTGACTGGGAGGAGAACTGGGGACACTTTGTGGAGTTCAGAGTCATATCCCAGTGCAGGGCAGGAAATGGGAAACACAAAATCTGGGCTGGAGGCATCCCTGGTGTGCAGCGTGCAGGGAGGCTGTGCTGAGCTCTCCCTGAGCCAGCCCCAGCCCGTGGAGCTGCATTCCCGTGGCTCTGGGCCCAAAGCAATAATTCCCGTGGAGAAGAGCCATGTTAACATGGCCATAAAGCTTCCAGGCTGGAACAGCTTCCCGGGTCGAGCAGCACCCACACACGGAGAGCTCAGACCTCCTCCTGCTGCTGCTCCTCGCTCACAACACAATTCCTGCCGAGGGAAAAAAAACCCTCCCAGCAAAAAAATCCTCCCAGGTTTGCTCCTGCTGTCCCAAGAATGGGACAAAGGGCTGCCCCTGTGGGATTCTCTATCCAAAAATCGGATTTTGTGTTTTCCTTCCTCCCCTTCACAGCACAAGCAACATCCGCCTGCACGCACAAATTCCGCCCTGATTTTTGAAACCAACCTGGAATAATTTGCCCAGATTATAGACAGGGACACAATCTCTTGTTTTCTGCTGGTTTTTTTTTCCCCCATTAAATGAAAGATAATCCCTCACTCATCCCCACCCACCTCCTGAGCCCCAAATCCTACTGAGGCATCCAAGGTACGTGGTGCTGAGGAAAAGCTCCTGTCAGGAGGCAGGGAGAACAAAGGGGACCTGGAGGGTAGGAAATGTTTTTCCTGGGTTCTGTCAGCTGTGGTTTCCTCTTTTTGGGGTGTCAGGGACTTGCAGGCCTGTCAGACACCCGGCCAAAGGAGGCAGTGATTAGCAGAGCTCCTGGTGCTGGCTGCTGTAGGGATGGTTTGGATCCACCCACAGCTCTTGGCGCTGCTGCTGCTGCTGCTCCGACTCCAGGAAATCTTGAACTGTTTATTGACTCAAAGGCAAGGAATAGAACATTGAGATGGAGCTAATTGGCCAGAGACATCAGCTGCAAGTCACCCAAATAAATATTTCCATTAATTGAGACCCGGCTTTGGGGGAGGAAGGAGCAGCCTGATGCAGGAGCGAGAATTTCTTGCAAATCTCCATTTTCTTCTTTGTTTTTTCACAGTTAGACCCTCAAGTGCTGAAGATGTCACAACACCAGACCAGGTGCCCAAGTCCACACTTGGCCTCATTTGGCCTGGACTAAGCCTGGCTTTGCTAGGAGAGGGTTGGTTGGTCTGCCTGGGGCATTTCAGGGTTTCAATGCAGATATTTCAGATTTTCACTGCAGATATTTCAGGTTTCACTGCAGATATTTCAGAGTTTCACTGCAGATATTTCAGAGTTTTAATGCACATATTTCAGGGTTTCACTGCAGATATTTCAGTGTTTCACTGCAATTATTTCAGTGTTTCACTGCAGATATTTCAGAGTTTTAATGCAGTCATGTCAGGCTTTCATTGCAGATATTTCAGAGTTTTAATGAAGATATTTCAGTGTTTCTGCAGGTATTTCAGGCTTTCACTGCAATTATTTCAGGGTTACAGTGCAGATATTTCAGAGTTTTAATGCACATATTTCAGGGTTTCACTGCAGATATTTCAGAGTTTCACTGCAGATATTTCAGAGTTTTAATGCAGTTATGTCAGGGTTTCAATGCACATATTTCAGAGTTTTAATGCAGATATTTCAGATTTTCACTGCAGTTATGTCAGTGTTTCACTGCAGATATTTCAGGCTTTCACTGCAATTATTTCAGGGTTTCACTGCAGATATGTCAGGGTTACAGTGCAGATATTTCAGAGTTTTAATGCACATATTTCAGGGTTTCAGTGCAGATATTTCAGAGTTTCACTGCAGATATTTCAGAGTTTTGATGCACATATTTCAGGGTTTCACTGCAGTTTTCCCCACAGCAGGAATTCCCAGCCCCAGCTGCTCTGTGCATCAGGAGGGTCCCAATCTCCTCCTGCAGCCTGGGGATGAAAAATCCCTTTGCTGCACATCCCCAGCTGCTCCATGGGGTGAGCACAGCCCAGCCCAGCCCTCCCACTGCAGCAGGAGCAGGGCCTGGGGCTTCCCCTCCTTCCTCAAACCTCAAACCCCCTGAAAATGGACAAAAAAAAATCTCATTTTGCTGCTTTTGAGCCCAGGGATGTGCTGAGCTGAGCTCAGCCTTGATGGTGCTGCTCCTAACTCAAACATTTTGCCTTGCAAAAAGGAAAAAAAAAAAATCTCATTTTGCTTTTTCCAAACCCAGGGATGTGCTGGGCTGGGCTCAGAGCAGAGCCTTGGCTGGTCCATTCCTTCCTCAAACTTCTTGCCTGACAAAAGGATGGAAATCTTCTCATTTTTGCTTTTTCCAAACCCTGAGGTGGGATCAGGAGCAGAGTCTTGGTGGTGCCATTCCTGCCTTGAACTTCCTGCTTGCAAAAGGAAAAAAATCTCATTTTTGCTGCCTCCCAGCCCTGGGTTCTGCTGAGCTGGGATCAGAAGCAGAGCCTTGAAGGTGCCATTCCTCCCTCAAACTTCTTGCCCTGACAAAGGATGGAAATCTAATTTTTTATTTTTCCAAGTCCTTTTTCCTTTCAAAAGAGAAAAAAAAAAAAAAAAATCTCATTTTGCTGCTTTGAGCCCAGGGATGTGCTGAGCTGCCAGGCTGGACCCCTCCACCCTGCCCAAATCAAACAGCAGCAAGAGCAGGAACAAGAACAAACATCCAGTTGTGCTCTGGGGTCCCCGAATGCCTGGGCAGAAATAACTAAAAATCAAAATGACAATAAACAAAGGCGACGTGCTTGTACAAAAAACATCCCATCAGAGCACTCAGAGCCCTCAATCCCATCTGTCAATAACACAGCTGCACTCAGGGGCTGCTCAGCATCTCTCTGTTTTTATTTTTCTAGGTGTCCTCCTCTCTGTGCCTGCCCCCTGTTTGCTTTGCTCTCGACCTCTCCACTCCTATCTTGCTGCTGTTGCAAAACCCATTCGTGGGCTGGGGCCCAAAAAAAGTGGAAATTGCTCTGCCTTGGAGATTCTTGAGTTTCTGAAAAAGCCCTTCCTGCTTCCTGTTCGCCCTCCCGGCCGTGTTTCCAAAACAAAATTCCCAGTGCCTCTGGAAAACACGGGGCCACGCTGAGCAGGAATGCAGGCTGCAGGTCAGTGGCACAGCCAGGGCCAGCCCACAGAGGGATGTGCTCCTGGAAAAAGCCCAGAGGCTGAAATTTGATTTTTATCCATGGAAAAAAAAAAAAGAAGCAGGCTTGTGGTGATTTTTGGGTGCAGGTTGGAGCTCCCCAGGCTTTGGCACCTGCCAAACAGGAGTTAGGGGGATGTGGCCCTTCCCGAGGGATTTTTAGCACCAAAGGCAAAGGAAGGGCAGGTTTGGCCAAGTGTGTTGGGTTGATGTGGCCAGAACTGTGGATTCTGTCCCCAGCTGTTAAACCAGGCAGGGCACTGACCCTGATCTCTGGATCCTCTGCTCATGGGCATCTTTAAACCAGCTGGGCAATCATCTTTATCTTCCCACAGCCCATCCTCCCTCCAGGAGATATCTCCTGTTCATGGCCACTGAGTCCCAGGGCATGACTGATAAAATTCCATCATCCCATGGGAGATGCTCCAGCCAGGGGAGCAGCCAAGCCTTTCCTACCCAGATAAAAACTGAGATTTGGGACACCAAGGCACCTTCTTTCCACTGGATTCCAGAGGAAAGCCAGACCTTTGCACATCATCCCTGGAGCTTCAGAGGAAACTGCACCTTCTCCAGGAGCACTGCTCCAGCTGAACCACATCTGCCCCTGCAGGAGGATGCAGCCACCATTGAATGGGACTGTGCCAACACCCTGACTGACTGACGGGTGTCAGCTTGGATTCTGACTCTGGCAGGGCTGGGATTGTTCTTTGTAATACTGCATTGCTATTTGAATTTTCATAGTAAAGAACTGATATTGCTAATTCCCCTCTCTTTGCCTGAGAGCCCCTTAATTTCAAAATTATAATAATAGATGAAGAGAAATTACAAAAAGGGGAGATGAGGAATGGGGAGGAGGTGAAGCTCCATCAGCAGCTGCCAGCACAGGCAGGGCAGGCAATGAGCACTTGGGAAGAGAATTTCCAGCAGCATTTTAATCCATCCAGGATTGGGTTGAAGGAAACATCGTGGACATCACTGCTGTCCCCATTCCCATCATTCTTCAGCAGCTGGAGCCTTGGATTTTTGGAACCCTCTGACTCTTTTTTTCCCACTTCTCCTTTTCCTGGTTGGGAAAAGCTGGGTTTGTTTCTGGGGCAGTAAATTCCCAACCCTGAGCTGCTGAGGAGCCTTCAGGATCCCCCTCCTCGGTGCCTCAGATTTCTTAATGATCTTTTGTCACTCATTAGCTTTGTTCATTAGATGAGAATCTGGGGAGCCTTTAATTGAGTTGGCACGGAGATGTGGAGATAATGCAGGCATGAGACAAGCCAGCTGGAGCTGCCTGGGCTCTGGGGTGGCTCAGAAAACGGGAATTGCAGACACCTGGGCTGAGCAAGCTGTGCATGAACTTGTCTGACAGCTCCCCTGGCTGCCAGGGGAAAGTTCCCTGGATGCAGCAGGGATCTGCCAGGGATGGTTGGTGAGGGCAGAGAGAAAACCTGGTCACACCTCCAGCACCCAGCCAGCCCTCAGCACTCCTCCTTAACCTCAGGAACACTCATCTGCCGTTTCAGGAAGAAATTTCTCTGGTTTATTTTCCTGGTATCGCTTTGGTTTTGTCCCAGCTCCAATCTCTCTTTCCCAGATAGGGATGCTCTGCAATTACAGCGTCACTCATCGTCTCCCATATTGCCTGCATTGCTTCACTGGGGCTGGCACCTGGGCTGCACCTGAAAATGCCATTTTAGCTTGGCTCCAATGGCCAAGGGATGTTTCTGGGACAGGCACCAGAGTGCTGCAAAAGAATCTGCTCTAAAATACCGATTTGTTATGAAAAAGTTAAACAAAGCCTTGCAGCTTTTAAAGGAATTCTCCCTGTGAACTCTGGGATAAAGGGAACAACTTCTCTCCTCTTCTCTTCCTCTTCTCTTCTCTTCTCTTCTCTTCTCTTCTCTTCTCTTCTCTTCTCTTCTCTTCTCTTCTCTTCTCTTCTCTTCTCTTCTCTTCTCTTCTCTTCTCTTCTCTTCTCTTCTCTTCTCTTCTCTTCTCTTCTCTTCTCTTCTCTTCTCTTCTCTTCTCTTCTCTTCAACTTCCCTTCTCAAAATTCCAACATGTTTCCCACCTCACTTTTATCACTCTGAAAAATCCTCCCTGATGACTTCCCAACTTTCCCCTTCCATTTTCAAAACCCAATCATGACCATTTCCCTTCCACCCGAGGAGTTTGATTTGAATTATTTCCCTGCCCAGGGAGCTGATTTGTTCCCTGGGTCTGGCTTGCCCAGCTGGGCTCCCCATTGGATTTTTCAACACTTTTTGTCTCCTCACCAAATATTCTCATTTTTGAGCATCTCCTGAAGCCAAAGGGATCCTTCCTGATCACTGCTGGTCCTGGAGATCCCCTATTGACCAAAAAGCAAAGCAGAGACTCAGTCCATGTTTATTTTGAAATAATCCCTGGATACAGACCATGATAGTAGCTCCAGGAACTCCTTTCCTTTCCTTTTGGCAGTTGCAGCTCTTCTTGAAATAAACAGGTAACTTACAGGCCTCTGGGGGATCTTTAAAACCACTTGTCCCTCAATCATTTTTCCACTTCCCAGCTCCTGCACAAAGAGCCTGCAATGTTATTTATGTTCCTGCAGACTTGGCAGGGCTCAGAATGGGCCGTGATTTTTGGGGGCTGGGGGGAAGGGGGGCAGAAATTTCCACTCATTTTGTATAATTGTGATATAGAAAATATTTGGGGATGGTGTTTTTGGACTGTGCTGGCTCCTACGTGAGCCTGACACGTTGGCCCCCCTGCCTGGGGGGTATTTACACCTTGCTCGGTGGTTTTGGGGTGACATCACTGGCCACAGGCAAAAAGTTGCATTTTTGGGGCTGTTCTTCGTCAGCTGATTCGGTTGGAATTCCCTCTGCCACAAACAAAACAAAGCATGAAAGATTGAAACCCCCCTGAACCCCCTCAGCTCATCCATGGGCAGCTTTTGGTTGGGTTTAAAAAAAAAAAAAACACAAAAACTTTGTCCTGGTTTCTCTTTTTGGGTGTGTGGGGTGAAAATCACTGGGGAAAATCTGCAGGGCTGCCAAATTTCAACCCAATTTCCATCTTGTGTGCAGCTTGGCTGGGTGGTTTTGGTGCCTTTTCCTACATTTTGCACCCCAAATATCTCCCCAGTGGGAAAAATGAGGTGTCCTGGGAGGTCCAGGATTCATCACTCAGAGGGAAAAGGCAAATCCTGGGAATTATTAAAACTCCCAATCCACTTTTCCAGGTGCTGATATTCTGGAAGTCCTGATCAGCTCCTTCCCCAATTCTTGCTGATCTTTGTTCACCTCAGGGCAGGGAAATGTGCTCCAAGCTGAGGCAGCTCCATCCAGGACAGACTGATTTTTCCCTCCAAAACAAAACCCTTTTTTTTTGTTTTTATCCCTAAACCTCTCCCAATTCCTGCATCCCCTCCCCAGCCTAAATAATTCCTTTTCTTCTGGCTGAGGAGAGGCAGACAGCTTTCAATTAGCAATGCCCACAGACCCCAACCATCTGATTAAACCCATAAAAATAAAATCTTCCCACCTCATGCCCCCTAAATTAAAATAAACACTTCCAGGCTCGACTTTTTTTGTTCATTGTAACCACCCCAAATCGGTGGCTCCAGCCTCCCTCGCTGGTTCTGTAAAAATAATTCCATTTTCCTGCTGAACCACAGAGTCGTTATCCAGCCCCAGTGCCCCAGTGCTGCTCTGCTTTGCCCAGAGGAATTCCAAACTGGAATATCCAAACTGATCCCAGGAATTCCAGCAGGAATATCCTGTGTTATTCCCTCTCTATAGCAGGGAATATCAGGGAATATCCTGCATTATTCTCTATATGGAATATCAGGGACTATCAGGGAATATTCTGTATTATTCTCCATAGGAAATATCAGGGAATATCAGGGAATATCCTGTATTATCCTTTATAGGCAATATCAAGGAATATCCTGTATTATTCTCTATAGGGAATATCAGGGAATATCAGAGAATATCCTATATTATTCTCTGCAGGGAATATCAGAGAATATCAGGGAATATCCTGTATTATCCTCCATAGGGAATATTAGGGAATATCAGGGAATATCCTGTATTATTCTCTATAGGGAATATCCTGTATTATCCTTTATAGGGAATATCAGGGAATATCCTGTATTATTCTCTGCAGGGAATATCAGAGAATATCAGGGAATATCCTGTATTATCCTCTATAGAGAATATCAGGGAATATCAGGGAATATCTTGTATTATCCTCCATAGGGAATATCAGGGAATATTCTACATTATTCTCTATAGGGAATATCAGGGAATATCCTGAGCTGGATGAACCTCAGGGACCATCAAGTCCAACATCCCAACATTCCCACCCTAAGAAACCCAAATTCTTCCTGATTATGGCAAAAATTCAGATTTGAGCAGCCACAAGGGTTATTAAAAAAAAAAAAAAATCCTTGTCCTGCTCTGGTGCTTCCAGGACACAGAGCAATGACATGTTATTTATTAAAATAAATCAATTTATTTTAACATTGGAAATGGATCTGTTCCTGCTGGAATTCAGCCACAGAACTGGGCTGAGCTGGAGGAAAAGGAGATTTTTAGGATGCATCTGCCCAGGTTATTTACCTTAGGGACTGGTAGAACCCTAAATGCATTATCTAGATGGAATAAATGGAATATTTGGAGAGGCTGGTACTGCTGTGGGACTGGATCGAGCACCAAAGGCAGCCCTGGGGAAAGGAACCACGAGGAAAAAGTGTCCTGGAGCAGAAGCTGTCACTAAAAATATCATTTTGGGTTCATTTGAAATATTGCCACATCAATTAAAACAAAAGAGCCACGAAAAGGAACAGAAAAAGCACAGGGAACTGCCCTTCTTTGCTGTTTTATCTCAGCTTTTACTGTTTCAAAATGTATTCTCAGTGTCAAAGGCTGGAGGAGAAAACCAGGATAAGAAGAATTCTTTCCTTAACTATTTTGATTATTTTTTTCCCCCTCAAAGTTTACTCCAGGAGAAGAGAACTTAGCAAATATTCCAGCCTGAAAATACAGAGGAATATTTTGAATTCCTTAAACATAGATGTAAATCCCATTTTTTTTTCCTGCTTAACCTCCACCTCTACAGATCCTTAATCAAGAGCCAGGATTTCCCTGCAGAACAGGGAAAATTGGGATTTTTTCCTGGATATGTTGCTCTGTTGTTTTCACCCCAGGGCAGGAGCAGCTTGTTCCTGCCCTCTCTTTCCTGCTTTGCTGTCCCTTCATTCTGGGAATTTTGTCCAGAGCAGCCTTCCCATGAGTTTTTTCTGGGAGTGGGAGGATAATCCAGCGGGCAGAATCTGCAAAAATGTTTCTTTGCAGGTTTTGGTTGTGATCAGAGATTCCCTGCCCAGGCCAGGCTTTTATCACCTGCCCTTGACCTGCCCAACCTCTGCTGGATTTGGGGAATGTTTGAAGAATTTTTCAAATCCTTCCTGGGCTTGGTGCTTGTCCTGCAGGCTGCTGCTCGTGCAAGGATTTAATGGGGTTTTTATTGTTCCCCCAGTTTAATAAAAAGAAATAAAAATTTTATTTTTTATTGCTGAGCTGCACGGGAGAGGTTGGGAGGAATCCTGAGTTAATGCTGGCCTCATCCAGGAATAATCCCAAAGATTTTATGGGGCTTTGCTCCTGAGCATGGCCATGGAAAAGAGAATTTTCTCCCCTTTGGATTCCACTGGAACCAAAAGGAAAAATCCCTGAGCAGAGCCCGGGAGATTCCTGGCTGTGCCATTCCCAAATTCCCTTGGGAATTCTCTGCCTATTTCAGATGAACAGATAAACTCTTCATTCCTGGGGAATTCTCTCCCTAATTAATCTGAACAAATAATCTCCCCATTCCTGGGGAATTCTCTTTTTAATTCAGATGAACAGATAAACTCCCCATTCCGGGGAATTCTCTCCCTATTTCAGATAAACTCCCCATCCTGGGAATTCTCTCCCTAATTCAGATAAACTCCATATTCCTGGGGAATTCTCTCCCTAATTTAGATGAACAGATAAATTCCAAATTCCCTCCGGAATTTTCTTCCTATTTCAGATGCATTCCTGGGAATTCTCTCCCTAATTCAGATAAACTCCCCATTCCTGGGGAATTCTCTCCCTAATTCAGATAAACTCCCCATCCTGGGGAATTCTCTCCCTAATTCAGATAAACTCCCCATTCCTGGGAATTCTCTCCCTATTTCAGATAAATCCCCATTCCTGGGGAATTCTCTCCCTATTTCAGTATTTCAGATAAACTCCCCATTCCTGGGGAATTCTCTCTCTAATTCAGATAAATCCCCATTCCGGGGAATTCTCTCCCTAATTCAGATAAACTCCCCATTCCCGGGGAATTCTCTCCCTAATTCAGATAAACTCCCCATTCCTGGGGAATTCTCTCCCTAATTCAGATCCATCCTGGGAATTCTCTCCCTATTTCAGATAAACTCCCCATTCCTGGGAATTCTCTCCCTAATTCAGATAAACTCCCCATTCCTGGGGAATTCTCTCTCTAATTCAGATAAACTCCCCATTCCTGGGAATTCTCTCCCTATTTCAGATATATCCCCATTCCTGGGAATTCTCTCCCTATTTCACATAAACTCCCCATTCCTGGGAATTCTCTCCCTATTTCAGATAAATCCCCATTCCAGGGAATTCTCTCCCTATTTCAGATATATCCCCATTCCTGGGAATTCTCTCCCTATTTCACATAAACTCCCCATTCCTGGTGATTCTCTCCCTATTTCACATAAACTCCCCATTCCTGGTGATTCTCTCCCTATTTCAGATAAATCCCCATTCCTGGGGATTCTCTCCCCAATTCCCAATTTTCCTGCCGGGATCAGGCCCTCGCAGCCGGATCCGCTCCCTCCTCCTCCTCCCTGTGCTCGCAGCCTCCCGGCAGGGCCGGCACAGCCAGATCCCGTTTTTATCTCGCTTCGGGGATCTCTCCTTGTTGATTTAAACCTCTGCAGCCTCCAGCCGCAGGAGCGACGCTGCTCCCTCAGCATCGCGGCCCCTGCCAACATCAACAAGCTCCATTTAGTCTGCTGCAGCTTCCTACAGAGAATTGTTTTCTCACTTTACTCCTGATCCTCAACCCTTTCAAAACAGGCAAAGCCTAAAAATTATCCCCGACAGGCTTTTGCATTCATCCACTCTGAAACAAAGCCTTTACACATGTTTGTTCTGCGGGGTCCCACTGATTTTGCCCTTTGCAAACTTTTCTCCCATTGCTTCTCCCCAAGCCTTTTCCTTCCAGGACTTTTATATCTGAATGTGAAAGGCTGGAAGGGGACAGAGACAAAAAAATAAAAAATAAAAAAAAAAAAAAAAGACAGAAAAAAAATCCAATTTATTTCTTTTATTTGATTCCCAGTTCCTTATTTATGCATCTACACACACTCACACACTTGTTCTTAATTCTTGATTCCTGATTCCTATTTCCTGATTCCTGATTCCTGGTTCTTAATTCCTAATTCCTGATTCCTAATTCCTGATTCCTGATTCCTGATTCCTGATTCCTAATTCCTAATACCTGAGTCCTGAGTCCCAATTCTTAATAATTCCTAATTCCTAATAATTTTTAATTCCTAATTATTCCTAATTCCTGAGTCCTGATTCCTAATTCCTAATAATTCCTAATTCCTAATAATTCCTGATTCCTGATTCTGATTTCTAATTCCTAATTTCTAATTCCTGACTCCTAATTCCTGACTCCTGATTCCTAATTCCTGATTCCTAATTCCTAATTCCTGATTCCTAATTCCTGATTCCTAATTCCTTTTGCATTAATTAGCACTTAAAAGAGAGCATCTATGGAAGTTTTTTTCTCTGAGAA
Organism: Oenanthe melanoleuca; assembly: GCF_029582105.1. Lineage (NCBI taxonomy): Eukaryota > Metazoa > Chordata > Aves > Passeriformes > Muscicapidae > Oenanthe > Oenanthe melanoleuca. The sequence continues at coordinate 1,533,575 of NC_079351.1, forward strand.
TTCCTCTCTCTAAAGTAAATGAAAAAGTATTATTTTTAAATGAATAACCGAAGTGTTTCTATGTATTATTGTTAAAAATATATAAAAACTAAACATATCTAAAGGTTTTATTCTAATTAATTATTTCTCTGTGGTATTGATAAAGTTTTCTTTGTACCCTTTAAGCCTCTCTTAAACAAGATATTCAAATATTTTATAACTGGGGCTGAGCTGTGATTTAGTTTTGATTTGTGGGTGCCTGAAGGAACTTGTGCTTTTCACTTGTCTGTGGCACTTGAGGTGATGTTATCAAATCTCTGAACCTGACACAAAAGATAATTAAAAAAAAAAAACATTCCCAACCACGTTTTCCAGTTGCACGTGCAAGAATCCATAAGGACAGTGATGCCTCTGGGTGGTTCATGTCGCCAAAAATCGTGGGGCAGAAATTTCTGGTTCAAACTGAACTGGGGCAGCTCAGAGAACTGGTATCTGCTCTTCACACATTTCTTGTTGAAAAGGTGGCTCCAGAATGAAAACCCTGTAAAAATCCAGGCTGTGTATCCGAAGCGAGCCCACCAGAAAAGAAAAATAATAAAAAGGTAGCTCTGAAAGGCTGGGCAAAGGTCTGGAGGAGCCGGAGTTTTCCTTCCCTGCAGCAAAGCGTGGCTAAAACAACACAAACTCCTATGGCTTGCTAATTTTTCAACCCAATATTTTCATATAATTTGTGTGCTTTCTAAGGCTCGGAAAAGCCACAAGAGGCCACACATTTCTGATGTAATGGTCGTTGAATCCAACAAAGCCCATTAGCATGTCAATGAGGGGCCGGTTCAAAGAGCACAGGGCGGTTTGCAGAGCACCCAGAGGGGATTTGCGCTGCTGCTACTGAAATAATAAACTCCTCTCTCCCCCTTCCCTCCCGAATTTGGGATCCAGCTGGAGACGTTTCAGGAGTTTGGTTCTAATCGCTGATAATTCTTGTTTTATTGTGTCATGTTGGGTTCTGTTGTTGGCCATAACAAACGTTGCTATGTGACTGCAGCAGCTTTAGGTGAGGTCACAACCTCTGAATTTTGGCCCTTCAGGATGTTCCACATTGGGGTGGAACCAAAAACCCCTTTTGTTTCCAGGGGCTGCTTCATGGAAATGCCTTTTTTTATTTTTATTTTTATTTTTTTTTCCTCCACGAGTTTATCCCAGTTTTTCTGCTCTCTGCAAGTTGTGCTGATTTTTCTTTTTTTTTTTTCTTTCTTTTTTTTTTTTTTTCCCCAAGCTTTAATTAGAAGAGGTTAATCACTGTCAAACACTTCTGCATGGGAACATTTTCCTGCAGGAGAAGTGCCACTGCCTTACACTGAGCTATTCATGGTGCAGAATATTTTATGGACATTCAGCTTTTGCACGTTTGGGACCTCACGTGTGCCCTTCCAAGAGCAGAAGGGAAGGCAGGAGGTGGAAATTCCATGCTCAAAGTATAGAAAAGAAAGAAAAAAAAGAGCTAAAAACACCCCCAAAAATTTTGCTGCAATTGCTCACCTTGGGTACAATCAAGGATGGAATAGTCAAAGATTATTTATTCCAAAACATTGCATGTTGAAAATGACAGCTCAGGGTGAAAGAGTTGAAGGGTTGGGTGTCCAGAGTACCAAAAAAAGCCTAAAAATGAGAATCTTGCCTCTGTGAGATGTTCCTTGATGAAGAAAATCATCTCTTGAAGTCCTTTCCTGCTCACTGAACATCCCTCACTCTCTGCATCTAATCCATGACTGCGGGATGAGAATCTGATTTTTGGGGCAGTGACCTCACCCGGCTGAGTCTGCAAGAGCCCCAAGCCCAGTGAAGCTCCAGATCTCGTGGGGTTTCCAAACTGGTGCCAGAGTGTCCTGGGCAGAGGGAGAGGTGACAGCTCTGTCACCCAGGGCAGGGCAGCGATTTAATTACGAAACATCCGTGATTTAATCACCAAACACCAGCGATTTAATCACCAAACACCAGCGATTTATTCACCAAACACCAGCGATTTATTCACCAAACACCAGCGATTTATTCACCAAACACCAGCATCTGCTCCCAGAGCCCTGTGGCAGCCCAGGTGCCTGGGGGGGATGGCTGAGAGCGTTTAGGATGTTCCAGAGGAGATCCCAAACCTTTCCAAAGCATCTGGAGAAGGATGAAATCCCACCTCGTCTCCTGGATGCCTGGACACAGAATTTTGGGAGGTTTGGGGCATTTTCCTCCCAGTTTAAGAAGAGCCTGGTTGCAAACCCTGCAGCTCACCAGAGCTGAGCCGTTCAGGGTTTATTACAATCGAGTTTTATAACCCACGTTCTAATAAGTCCTGCAAGAATGTGGCTGCGTGCAGCAATCATTTCATAAATATTAATACAGCATTTAGAGCCGGGGCCTTAATTTAAAGTGTTACCTTTTTACTGGCAAGTGCAGGGTTTAATTACTGCAGTAAAAGCAGAGATTAGTTAAGCCTTGCTGCTGTTCTAATACCTGGGAACCAGCACCAGCCCAGCTTTAATAAGCAGCTTCTGAGGAGGTGAAAGAAATTCCTCTGGCTGCAGAGCTGGGGGGAAGGTTTGCTGCTGGAAAGTGGCTGTATTCTTTAACAAGGCTAGACTGTGGAATGACTTCTTCTTGCTGTCTGCATTTTTGTGTGCGTGTGTGTTCGCTCAGGGCTCCAGCAGGGATTGACAGACTCCCTCAAAGAAAGCAGCACCAAAGGCTTGGGTTGCTTTTCTGGAAAAATAAAAAAAAAAAAATAAAAATTACCTTTTTTTTTTTTTTTTTTTTTTTTTTTTTTTAATATATTGGTTATTTTAATTCAGTTCTGTGCTCCTGGAAGCTCCTTTTTCATGCCCTGCTGGTTTTTCCCAGATGGAGCAGTGGGGAGGAGGCAGGACCCTGAGTTTCCATCTCTGCTTAGGAGGGAACAACAAGCTTGGTGTATCCTTTTCCCAGTGAAGGAGATAAAACCAGCCTGGAGTCACTGCTCCTGGGATTGTTTGGCACATGGGCCTGAGGAAGGGACAGCAGAGACCTCAGGGGCTGCACGTGGAGAACTTTAATCTGATTTAATCACTCTGGAGCAGGGGAAGGTACTGCCTAAAATCTCACTGCCTGAAATCCCACTGCATAAAATCCCACTGCCTGAAATCTCACTGCCTGAAATCCCACTGCATAAAATCCCACTGCCTGAAATCCCATTACATAAAATCCCACTGCTTGAAATCCCCCTGCCTGAAATCCCACTGCCTAAAATCTCACTGCATAAAATTCCACTAGTTAAAATCCCACTGCATGAAATCCCACTGCCTAATATCCTACTGCCTAAAATCTCACTGCCTGCAATCTCACTGTCTAAAATCTCACTGCCTAAAATCCCATTACAAAAAAATCCCACTGCCTAAAATCCCACTATCTAAAATCCCACTGCCTAAAATCCCATTACATAAAATCCTACTGCTTGAAATCTCACTGCCTAAAATCTCACTGCATAAAATTCCACTAGTTAAAATCCCACTGCATAAAATCCCACTGCCTAATATCCTACTGCCTAAAATCTCACTGCATAAAATTCCACTATTTAAAATACCACTGCATAAAATCCCATTACAAAAAAATCCCACTGCCTAAAATCCCACTGCCTGAAATTTCACTGCCTAAAATCCCACTGCATAAAATTCCACTATTTAAAATCCCACTGCATAAAATCCCACTGCCTGAAATCCCACTGCCTAAAATCCCATTACAAAAAATCCCACTACATAAAATCCCACTACATAAAATCCCATTACAAAAAATCCCACCACAGGGGTCAGGGTGATTTGGGCAGAACCATCACCCTTGGATTCTGGGAATGAACCATATGGATGTGGGGGAAAAGAGCAAAATGAAAGATATCAGAGAGGTTGGAATCACAGAATATCCTGAGTGGGGAAAGGACCCACAGGGTCCCCAAATCCCTCCCTGGGCATCCCCTGGGACATTGTCCAAACCCTCCTGGAGCCATTCCCTAAAATCCCAATTCCCTGAACAGCTCCAGCATTCCCTGGGTGCTGCCCCTCAGGAGCAAATCTGGACTGGGGACAAGGGGAGAAGGATTCCAGGGGGAACCCTGAGCATCCTGCAGGTGGAACAGGAATCTGGGCCCTTCCCTGGCCAAGCTGAGCAGCATCCCAGGCCTTTCCCAGCCATTCCCAGCTGTGACACTTGGAGCATCATTAGGGGATGTTGCCATGGCTGCTTTCACAATTAAAAACAAATCCAGCTTATGTGCTATAAAAATAAACACAGCTACTTTGCATAACAGCATAATCAGGGCCTGATTGCCAGCTGGTGTGTTAAACCAGAAATGAAAACAAACAGGGCAATAAATGGAATTATTAGAAAGATATTATGGCTTGGGGAGATATTGCAGCATGAGGGTTTGTTTGGAGGATCACAGAGCAAAGCAGGGCCCTCCTCACTCCTCTTCCTGCAATCCCTGGGGATCAATCACACATTCCATCATCATCTTCCTTCTCCTTGGGACCATCAGGGCATCCTCACAGACAGAAATCAGCTTTTGGTGTCAGGAGATGCAGCAAATGGAATCACATGGAAAGGCTCAGAGACAGCAAAGGAATATTTGTGTGTCTCTGCTCATTCCTGGAACAGGGATTGGGGTTGGGAATGGCACCAGTCCCGGAGTTTTCCTGGAAATTTTACCTTCTGCTAAACCATGATCCATCACTAAAGCTGATTTGCATTTTCAGCATTTCTGCCTTAGTTTCCTGCTGGTGCTGTTTGGTTTTGGGTGAACATTTGGAATTACAGGGACCAGTCAGGATGGAGCTTCCCAAACACGGTGCTGGCAAAGCAGAGAATGATGCTGAGCATCACCTCCAGGAGCTCTGAGCTATTTCCCTCCATCAACAGACACAGGGCACACTGGAGACACCCTGGGACAGCCTCTGCTCTCTTTCTTTCCTTTCCCCCTTCACCAGGAGTGCTTCCATCAGAAGAAAAGCCTGTCAGGCAGCCCTTAAAACTGAAATTACTCGGGGCAATAACAAATCCAGGGCAGGATCTGTTGAAAACAAGGCATAAAGCACCTGTTGAAAGGGAGCAGGGAGGATAAAAGTTCACGTGGCACAGGTGTCCCACAGCTGTCCCCAGCTCTCTGCTGATGCATTTTTGCTTGCAAATGCTGTGATAAGAGCAAGGCAAGGAAAAGGAGAGGAGGAAGAGGGAAAATCCAAGCCAACAGCAAGTCAGTAGGGTAGAAATGCTGAATCTTCAACAAATCCCCATCCTTCCCATGGCTCCACGTTGGACTGGACAAGATTTATTCCTGGGAAAGGTGAGTTGGAACAAGCAATGCTCCAAAGGTCCCTCGAGGGAGTGGGAAAACCTGAGCAATGGCATTTGTTGTGTGGGAGAGGGTTCCCAGCTCTGCTGGATTTTGGGGATAATTGAGGATTGCATTGCCAGGGGATTGTCCTGCCAGGACCTGTGTGAGCTCTGGGACACCCAGGCTGCATTAACACCAACCTGGGACTTCCCCTGGTGCCCCTCACACCAGGGCAGCTCCAGGATGTGGCTTTGCCATTCCCTGGAGCCTCTTCACCAATTTGGGCAGGAATTGGATGGGGACATTCCATCCAGAGGGGCTGAGAGGAAATCACAGGTATTTGTGTCACCAGCCTGCATCAGTCCCTCATTTCAGGGATAGCTCTGCCTCTCACTCCCAGCACGTTCTGCAGTTTTGCAGCAGCTTCTGCTGGAAAACTCCAAATCCCTTCCAGAGACGCTGTGTCAGTGGCACCAGCAGGAGTTGGATCTTTGCTGGGTGTGACCCTTGGAGTGTCCCAAGCCCAGAGATCTCCCCAGAGCTGGCTGAGCAGATTTTGGAGCGAGTGCTCCTGGCTGTGTCCCCTTTGCTCAGGGCTGCACACTGATCCTGGCCTTGGCTCCTGCAGGCAGCACAGCTTCCCTGTGGGTCAGTCCTGGTCCTGCAGCCCCTGCAGAGCTGTTTCCAGGAGCATTCCCACTCCTGGACCGGGCACTTCCTCCAGGGCCATGTTGCCATTCACGTTTGTTTTCTGTTCTCTTTGGCTCCTCTCCTCCAGCAGTTCTGGCAGGAGTGGGGAGCTAATGACTTGAGAAGGTCCTATTTCATGTAAAGTTTATCTCCTCCTGACTGACAGCTCCGTGGATCCTTTCCAAAAGCTTCAGGTTGGTTTTCCCGACGTCCTCTTATGTCAGACATAAGATTTATTCTCCTGCCAATACCCAGAAGGTTTGAATCACAGAATGTGCCTGTCATGCTCTGCCTCTCCACCAGCTCTGAAGGGCATGTGGGGTATTAAATGGACACTTTCTTCCTTGGGGAAAAGAAAAGGCACTTTATTTTAACAGGTTTGCTCCATCAGTGAGAGGGGAGAAAGAGAAACAGAGGTGAAAGGACGGGAAAGAACGATGAGAGAAAAACGTGAGCAAAATTAAAGGCGAAGAAAACGAATGCAGGATTAATAAAAGTGAATGAAAAGAGGCAAAATGAAAGGAGAGAGAAAAAGAGATCTTGAAATGCCCCATGCAGGAAGTGCAGACATCAAACCCTGCTGGTGAAAGTGGTGAAGGGAAGTTTCAGGGAAGTTTCAGGGAAGTTTCAGGGAAGTTTCAGGGAAGTTTCAGGGAAGGGAAGTTTCAGGGAAGGGAAGTTTCAGGGAAGGGAAGTTTCAGGGAAGGGAAGTTTCAGGGAAGTTTCAGGGAAGTTTCAGGGAAGTTTCAGGGAAGGGAAGTTTCAGGGAAGTTTCAGGGAAGGGAAGTTTCAGGGAAGTTTCAGGGAAGTTTCAGGGAAGTTTCAGGGAAGTTTCAGGGAAGGGAAGGGAAGGGAAGGGAAGGGAAGGGAAGGGAAGGGAAGGGAAGGGAAGGGAAGGGAAGGGAAGGGAAGGGAAGGGAAGGGAAGGGAAGGGAAGGGAAGGGAAGGGAAGGGAAGGGAAGGGAAGGGAAGGGAAGGGAAGGGAAGGGAAGGGAAGGGAAGGGAAGGGAAGGGAAGGGAAGGGAAGGGAAGGGAAGGGAAGGGAAGGGAAGGGAAGGGAAGGGAAGCCCTCAAAAGGATCCACTTGAAATGGATCCTGTTCTGATTCTGCTGCTGGGCTCACGTGGGGCCTTCTTGGGATCGATTTTGGGATTAAACTCTTCCCTGTGAGGGTGGGGAGGCCCTGGCACAGATTCCCAGGGAGTCTGTGGAATTCCCATCCCTGGAAATGTCCATGAGCAGGCTGGACAGGGCTTGGATCAGTGGGGACAATGGAAGGTGTGGAATGAAATGAGATTGAAGGTCCCTTCCCACCCAACCCATCCCACAATTCCATAAACACAGGGAATTACTGAAGCACCCCCTGCTCCCTTCCCTGGGGGTGCAGAGGAAGCCCAGAAAACTCCAGCCCCAACTGGAAGGGTCACACAATAAAACAAGATAAAGGTGGGAGCCAAGGCAAACACAACGGGCCCGCTCTCAGCATTTATTCCTAGATATTTTTTTAGAAAAAGAAAATACAGACTAAGCACATAAATGGACAAGACTTACTTAGCTCAGTCATTTTTTTCCCTCCCATGCACCACTTTGGAAAATAAATAGTTTTTAAAAATATGGAGTTTTTTTTTTTCTCTTTGCAATCCAAGGCCTGTACATACACTCACAGCAAACCTTTAAGAGCTACATTTTTTCCTTTTTTTTTTTCCTGCTGTAATTATGGTCTCATTAAGATTCCAATAAAAAACTAGTCAAGAAAACCGTTTTTTTCTTCTTCTTCTTCTTTTTTTCTTAATTTTTTTTTTCAGAGAAAACAGAAGTGCCCACAGTGTCTCTCTCTACATGTTATGCTTTTAAAATATTTGCATTTGAAATTCCTCACTGCAAATAATTCCAAGCCAAATGTAAATATAACACTTAGATTACTCCCAGAAGAACATTCTTTTGACCATTAATCCCTCCAATTCGGAATCAAATTTTTCCCTCTCTCTCTCCTATTTTTTTTTTCAATTTTTTCCCCCCAGGACTGTAATTCCACTGTATTGACTGGATCCTGATATTTGACAGGCGATGTGTGCTAGGAAAAATATCCAAATTTTAGAACCTGCTGGAGATCTCTTGGTCTGCTCTGCTCAATTTTTGTCAGGCTCTTGCTGCTCTTACAGAACCCACAGAGCTCCCAGAACACTGGGATGGGATTCCTGGCAGGATGGGGAGTGGATTCTGGAGCTCCCAGAAAGGAGAAACAAGCATGGAGGCAGAGCTCAACACAGAGCTGGAATTGGAATATTATTGGAATATTATTGGAATATTATTGGAATATTATTGGAATATTATTGGAATATTATCACTCCTACTTCCCACCTACTTTCCCTAGGGCACAGAAAATCAGGAGGAGCCATCCCAGCCCTGAAAGGTGGAGCTGCTGTGGAACACAGGCCTGAGGATTCCAGCCCTGAGCTTCTGCTTGAGGGAATTTAAAAACTGAGCAAATCCTGAGGAGGGGCAGCAGGGGCTGGAGCTTCCCAGAGGATTTTAAGGGGGAAGGGCTCTAAACTGAAAGAGGGGGGTTTAGGTTGGAACTGTTCCCTCTGAGGGTGGGAGGGGCTGGGATGGAATTCCCAGAGGAGCTGTGGCTGCCCCTGGATCCCTGGGAGCGTGCAAGGGCAGGTTGGAGCAAACTGGGGTGGTGGAAAGTGTCCCTGTGGAACTGCATGGGCTTTAAGGTCCATTCCATTCCATTCCATTCCATTCCATTCCATTCCATTCCATTCCATTCCATTCCATTCCACTCCATTCCATTCCACTCCATTCCATTCCATCCCAACCTAATCCAATCCAATCCAATCCAATCCAATCCAATCCAATCCAATCCCAGATCCAACCCAACCCAATCCAATCCAATCAAATCCAATCCAATCCAACCCAGATCCAATCCAATCCAATCCAACCCAACCCAACCCAACCCAGTCCAGTCCAGTCCAGTCCAGTCCGACCCAATATCCAACCCAATCCAACCCAACCCAGCCCAGCCCAACCCAACCCAATCCAATCCAACCCAATCCAACCCAACCCAACCCAACCCAGTCCAACCCAATCCAACCCAACCCAACCCAATCCAAATCATTCCATTCCATTCCATTCCATTCCATTCCATTCCATTCCATTCCATTCCATTCCATTCCATTCCATTCCATTCCATTCCATTCCATTCCCAAACCACGATTCTGCAATCCTAGTTGGTGCTAGGATCCCGCCGTGGTGACACGAGGGAGGGTCGGCTGAGGAATTTCACTCTGGGCCTGTGAGATGGCAAGAAACACAATCCCTGATCCAGAAACTTCTCCACCTGCGTTTATTGGGATCTGTGTGCGGCCACGGCCGTGTCCAGCAGAGGATTTTGGAATTTTTGAGCGGGGCACTTCCCGAGGAGCAGCTGGATGGCAGAGCTCCCGTGGACAATGCACTTCTATGCACTCCTGCTCCAGCCCCCTCCCCTCAGCAGGATGGTTTATGAACTGTGTACAAATGTTTTCATTCAATGGCAGGAATGTTGTTTTCCTAAAATCGGGAATTAGGACTGGGGCTCATTTCAGGAATTAAGGTGTTAAGCCTCAGGAATCCAGCGGCAAAGACAGGCAGCACAGGCAGCATCCAAGGGATGGAAATGCCAACCGGCAGGAATCTGGGTGCGGAGACTGCAATGTTAATTGGAGCTTTTTTTTTTTTTTTTTTTTTTTTTTTTTTCCAAGATAGGTTTGTCCTGGTGAGGGGAAGGCGTTTTGTGCACTCTCTGTTGAAGCAGCACTTGGAAAAAGGCCCCCTGGGGGATTTCTTTCCAGCCCTTGTGTTCATTGGAAGCGTTTGGGTTGGATGATCCTGCTTTGCCCATGGATTTTTTCTTCCCTGGTGGGAATGTTGGTGCTGTTGGCACCCGGCTGCCTCCCACCTCTGCCTGGGGTGGAATGCAGGGAGCACAGACGGATCATCCCAGGAATGCAGTGGGTGTTTCCTTGGGTCTCGTTTCGAGGTTTTAATTGCCTTAAAAAATAATAACGAGCGTGATTTGAAAATACAAAAAAAAAAAAAAAAACCCAAACCAAAACAAAACAAAAAACCAACCAAAAATCCAAAAACCACCAAAAGATACACAGCTGTGAAGTGAAGGGGAAATGAATTTGTGAGACAATGGAGCAGAGTGCAGAGCCCTGAGCCAAAGGCCTGGGGCAGATTTCTGCTCCTCTCCTGCCCTGCCTTGGCTGGTGGGAATCGCCCAATTTCCCTCCCACCCTGCTCCTGGTCCCGACCCCTCCTGCCAGAGGGATGCTCCAGGACCTGCTGCTCCAGACTGACACAGCTCAGTCCCGACCCACTCACAGCTCCCTCTGCCAGGGATTTGTCCAAATTTCCGAAAATTGGATTTAAATGGCTCCATCTGTGCTGCATTTTGCATGAAACGCATACAAATAGATAAACATCACATACAGATAAATATCACATACAGATAAACATCACATACAAACAGATAAAAATCACATACAAACAGATAAATATCACATACAAATAAACATCACATACAAACAGATAAAAATCACATACAAACAGACAAACATCACATACAAACAGATAAATATCACATACAGATAAACATCACAGACAAACAGATAAACATCACATACAAACAGATAAATATCACATACAGATAAACATCACATACAAATAGGTAAACATCACAAACAGATAAAAATCACATACAAATAGATAAACATCACATACAAACAGATAAATATCACATACAAACAGATAAATATCACATACAAATAAACATCACAGACAAACAGATAAATATCACATACAAACAGATAAATATCACATACAAACAGATAAATATCACATACAGATAAACATCACATACAAACAGATAAACAACTTTAAAAAGCATTTTTCTGCTTTGTCTGCTCCTCTCTCCACAAACTCTTCACTGACACATACTCCCCTTTTCAATAATCAGCCAAGATCCGAATTTAAATACATTTGCAAATGCATCAAAGCTAAATCAGAGCAGCATTTCTCTGAACCCCTGCTCAGGATTTTGGGCTGGTTTTAGATTTTCTTTTTTGCTTTCTTGTCTCTGCAAAGGAACCATCAGCCTCTGTCCTTGACACAGGGAAGATACAATCACTGGAGACTCCCTGAGCTGGAGAGAAATCAAAGCCACTGGATTGGCTTTTATTTGGAGACAGTAATTCCTGCCTGGCATCTCAGATACAATTGCAACATTGGCCACGAAAGCTTCTTGGGAAAGATAAACTCAATTTTCCTCACCACTACAAAATGTATTAATTTATTGTCAGCAGCAGAGATTACCCCTGTACACAGAGTCCAAAACACCCTCTCCAGATTTAACTTCCCATTCTCAAGGAAGGTTTTTCCCACCCAGCCATCCCTGGGATTCCTGCTGCACTGACCCTTTTTCTGTGCTTTGGGTATTTTTTTCTGGGTTCCTGAAGCTGCCCTGAGATGGGATTTAAGGGTATAATGGATAAATATTTAAGGGTGTCATGGATAAATATTTAAGGGTGTCATGGATAAATTTGCTCTGTGGATTTCTTCAAGAGATCTGCAAAGGGGGAGAGGATTGGTGAGAATGGATTGAAGACAAGCAGAATTGAAGGCAGCCACTAAGAATAAATTCTGTGAGCAGCAGAATTCCCATAGTGTGAAGAATAATTTGAAAGCAGAGATGGCAGAAATCGCTCAGGGTGAAGTGAAAATCAAATCCCAGCATGTGAAATGGCTGAGGGCCTCGTGTCCCCATCCAGCGACACTGAGCACATCCCAGAGCCCAGAGAGATCCCAGGAGAGCTGCTGGGTGTGGTGGAAAAGCTCCAAATTGGGCTGTGGATGAGCCCTGTGCTGGAGCCAGGCTGGGCCCTGGAGGATTCACCAGGATCTGCTGCTGCCTGGGGGTGTCACCAAGGAACAAGGACAAAACCCCACATCCCACTGTGCTGGGACAGCTCCATCCTGGCAAACCCTGCTGCATTTCTGCCCTGCCATGCAGGGATTGCCAAAATTCTCCTTTCCAGAGGAGTGGCAGGAGGGCAGGGGGTGCCCTGTGCCCCAAACAGCTCAGCCTCATCCAGGCACAAAAATCCTCTGGCAGGTGCAGGACTGGGAAGTGTGGAGCTGATTTTTGAGGCTGGAAATCTGAGCAGTCAGAACTCCCAGAGCCTTGAAACTTCTGTCCCCTTTCCCCTGCAGCTCCAGCAGCAAGGAGAAGGCCATGACATTGCCAGGCTTTCCCCAGGGCAGAAAACCAGCAGAGGGATTCCTGGTTTGATCCTCCCCCCAGCAAGGCTGGTGGACAGGAGGAGGCTCCTCGCTGGGGGAGCAGGGACTGTAAATCCAGTCTGTTCCCAGAGTTTACTCAACAGTGCAAACAAAAATAAACGGGTGTCAGCTCGCCTGCTTAAAGAGGCCATGAAAGGTGACACTGTGTCACTAATCCCTTGTTGCCATTCATTAAATACATCCTCTGGGCTGTTAATCTTCACACCTTCCTTTGGGGGCCACCAGGCAGCAAGCTGGGAGGTCTTGACCATGGCAGAGGATGGCAGGAGATGCCGAAGGTCAGCCTGAACAAGCAAAGCCAAAGAGCATTGGAATGGTAACAAGATCATGTGTGAAGAATGCACGTTAAATATGATCAAATTGGCTGGGGTGGCTGGAGGAGGAGCAGCCCACTAGGAGGATATTCCAGAATGCCCAGAGAAATATGAAAAATGCAGATTCTCACTGATTCCCAAATGTGGCACACACAGCCTATGACAAGCTGGGTGTGGCAACAAAAGTGGGGAAAATGTTGGAGCAAATCACGTCCACAATGAGAGAGTGCCTGCAACATAAACCATCCAGAGAAAAGGAATAAATGTGGATTGGTTTCCCACAGAAAGCAGAGCAGGGAGGAGGGATCCCAGCCTGCTCTGCATGCACGGAGCAGCAGCTGCCCCTGGAGCAGAGTGACCACAGGAACTTCCCTGTCCTCCAAGGGACTGCATAAAATCCACCTGGATCACATTGTCCCTTGCATCCTGAATGTTCCACTGGAGATCTGGTGGCTGATCTTGCACTGAGCCAGAAGTGCAGCAGAGTTATCCCACAGGAGAACAAAGGCTGGGATGGGATGGGATGGGATGGGATGGGATGGGATGGGATGGGATGGGATGGGATGGGATGGGATGGGCAGTGCTGGCTCTCAGGGCTCAGCCAGGGCTAGGAGAGGTGCTGAGTGTTGGACACTCCAACACTGCACAAGCTGCTCCTGATTTATCAGTTCAGCAATAAATAAATTTATGGTAAATGAATTCACCAGTTCAACTGGTAAAACAAACCAGTTGGCACCTCTGGGCCAGGCCTGTCTGCCATCCCTGGGGCTGTGTGTGCTCCCTGTGCTGCTTTATCCCTCACCAGGCTGCTCATCCAAGCAAACACTCCGGAGATGTTCCCTGAGCTCTGGGCAAAGACAACAAACAAACACAGAGCAGGGTTTGGGAGCTGGGCTGTGCTGACCTGCCCGAGCTGAGCCCTCAGGAATGTGACAGCTCAGGATGAACCCAAGCAGCAGCTGATCAGCCCCATCCTCCCTCCTGAGCTGCTCCACACTGAGCTGATCCTGGGCTCCTGAAGGGAAAAAAGGGAAATATTTGGGAACACAAAGCTTCTCCCTCCAGCGTTTGTGCTGAGCTTCGAAGCACAGACACAAATCTGCCAGGCAGGGACTCAGCTGAAATTCTTTCCAGTGTTGTATCACCACATCACTCTCCCAGGTGCTGTTGGTGGTGGTGTTTTGTGGTAAATAGTCCAAGCAAGGGGATGTTTTGTTACAACAATCACACACGGATCCGCTGGTCCCTGTGCTGAAGTTACAGTGCCCTTGCCTGGAAATGAGGCTTCAGCACAAAACAGACAAAAAATAAGAACAACACCTGGCAAGGGGGAAATCACCCAGCCTGTTCCATCAGCCAAGAGCCTGGGTGTTATCCTGTTTTTCCTTGGATACTCCGAGGTGTCAGGGTGACTTTGCTGGGTGAGAGACAGATGAACAGCTCCTGATCCCTGCCCCTGGGTGTCCTGGGGAATTATTCTCCTCTGGAAGAGCTGCCACAGTAACCTTGAGCTAAAAGGAAATCTCTCATTTGGCTCCTAATGATGACAGCCCCCAGAACAAAACCAAACCATTTTTGTCACACGAAACAAGCAGGAAATCAGATATTTAGGAGAATTAGCGGGCAGAGATCGAGCTGAACAAGGGAGAGGTGGGTGGTGGCTCAGTGACCCTGTGCTGAGAGATGGGGAATTTTCCTGCAGCATCATTCCAAGGTGGCAATGACCCCTTCCCCGGAGCACAGGCATCCAGACCCTGGACACGGGACCAGCTCTGCCACAGGGCCCTGGAACTCCCAGGATTTGCACAGCAGGATGTGTTTGTACATGTGCTTTGCCACCAAAATGTTTCTGTGTTCGTTTTAACAACAAAATAAAACCCCAAACAAGCCCCAAACCCGCAGTTCTGTCGCATGGGGCCCTATTTACTGTTGATCTTTGCTGAGAACATATGGTTCCACTTTCTTGGGCTGTTGGTCTCCAGGGTTAATGACATCTGACCAGATGGCCCAAAGCAAAGAGTGATGGGACCAACGTGCAGGACAATTAATCTGGGGGGAGGAAAAAAAGCAAAATAAAACAAGAAATCCCTAAATGCCCCCCCCTCCACCCATAAAATGTCAGATCCTCGGGCTGCCATCTAGACAGATGTTGTTCCCATCTGGGAAGATGTTAAGTGGAGCCTTTCTGTTCCCTTTTTCCATTGAAATGCCCCAAATGTAAATAGTAGAACACAAAAACATTTATAAATGATGCTGTCTTTTTTTTTTTTTTTTTCTCCCCCCGTGGAGGCCGTGGTTGTCTCCACAGCACTTCCAGCTCAGCTTTTAAAGGTTTTTCCAGTGACACACTCCCAACGTGTCCAGTGACAAATGATGTAACGTGTTGCTGGCCCAGGGGGGCTGTGCAGGGGAGCCCTGGCTTTCATTACATTTTGCACGCGAGCGTTTTTTCCCTTCCATGAACCCTCCAGCACCACGACACCTCCTGCAGCCCAGGGTGTGAGGGCAGCACCAAAATACCCAAAAACTAAATGCCACAAAGAGCTGCCACTCGCTCTGAACTCACCCTGGGCTGCTGTGGAACGGGAACCCCTTGGGGATATTCCACTCTGAGGGAATCTGGGCGCAGCACCCAGCTCGTTAAATGAGCCTGGGACACTCTGCCCATTTTATATCTCAATTTCCCTGGGTTTCTCTCTGTAGCCAGCCCATAAAACCTGGGCAAACAGCACAAAAATGGGTTGAAAACTTTGAATTCGGCGTTTAAAACGCTGAGGCGAAGAAGCCGAGCTGCTCCTTGCGCTCCCTGGGACGTGATCCGCGGATTTCCAGAGAACCAGGAGCAAACTGGGCTCTACCAGCAGAGCTCTGCCTCTGGAAAACGCAGCCTCCACCCTGGCAGTGCTTTGTTTGGGGCTTGTTTTTGTGAGAGGAACAAGTTCCAGCGGTGTCACTGAAAGGAAAAGTTTCCTTTGAGTCCCCGGCCGCGGCTTTGTGCCTGTGACACCGAGGGCAGATAGAGTTTTGCTGAAAGAAGAGTGCTTTTTGGAGCATTGCTTATTTGGTTTGGGGCACTAATATAAACTGTGCTGGCAAATCCTTTCTCCTCTAGGCAGAGGTTAAGTAGTCCATTGATTTAATTGGCTTAAAGTTAAGTAGGTGTCTACAAGATTAGAGCCCTTCATTTCAAGCTGGCTTCCTTCTTCCTCTGACATCACAAAAATCTTCGGGGAGCTTTTATTTCCCCCCCCCAAGCTTTGAAACTTCAGCGTTATCTTTCGTCAGCATCTCAGAAGTTGGCAGAAAGATGCAAAGCCGGGGTTCCAGGATATTTTCATCTCCCTCTGGCTCCATTGCTCGTGCAGCTTCACAAGCAGCAGAAGACACATTTGTCCTGCGCCACGACCACATCTGAGGGAGCTCAAGGAGCAGCTCGGCTTTTTCGACTCAGCTTGGTGTTTTAAACGCTGAATTCAAAGTTTTCAACCCATTTTTGTGCAGTTTGCCCAGGTTTTATAGGCTGGCTACAGAGAGGATTCCAGAGAAATTGAGATATAAAATGGGCAGAGTGTCCCAGGCTCCTTGAGATCCTTTTCCCTGGAGGAGCAGCCACCATCCCATGATTTCCACAATCACACAAAACTGAGAGGCCTGGAAGAAAACACAGATTAGGTTTTAACAGATATTTAAGATGCAGATAAATGCAGCTTGGTTATGGGATCTCAAATAGGTTGGTATTGGGATCTGAAATGGACTGGGTTGGGTTTGGGATTGGTATTGGGATCTCAAATTAGTTGGGTTGGGTTTGGGGTTGGGTTGGTTTGTTTGGTACTGGGATCTCAAATGGGTTTGGTTGGGTTTGGGTTGAGTTTGAGTTGGTACTGGGATCTCAAATGGGTTGGGTTGGGCTGGTATTGGGATCTCAGATGGGTTGGGTTTGGGTTGGTATTGGGGTCTCAAATGGATTGGGTTGGGTTTGGGTTGAATTTGGGTTGGTTCTGGGATCTCAAATGGGTTGGGTTGGGTTGGGTTTGGATTAGTTCTGGGATCTCAATGGGTTGGGTTTGGTTTGGGTTGGCTCTGGGATCTCAAGTGGGTTGGGTTGGGTTGGGTTGGGTTGGGCTGGTTTGGGTTGGTTCTGGGATCTCAATGGGTTGGGTTGGGTTGGGTTGGGTTGGATTGGGTTGGGTTGGGTTGGGCTGGTTTGGGTTGGTTCTGGGATCTCAATGGGTTGGGTTGAGTTGGGTTTGGATTAGTTCTGGGATCTCAATGGGTTGGGTTGGGCTGGTTTGGGTTGGTACTGGGATCTCAATGGGTTGGGTTGGGTTTGGGTTGGTTCTGGGATCTCAATGGGTTGGGTTGGACTGGTATTGGGATCTCAGTTGGGTTGGGTTTGGTTTGGGTTGGTACTGGGATCTCAATGGGTTGGGTTGGAAGGGACCAAATCCCAATCCCAAAGCTCTGCCATGGGCAGTGACACCCTCCAGGAGCCCCATCCCAGCTGATGGCTGGTTTGCTGATCCCAAAGGCCTTTTCCCCCCTGGAGGACCCCGGGTGCAGGTGTGAGGTGCTGTGGGGTGCAGGCTGTGCTCGGGGGACATTCCTCATTCCCATTTGGCAAAGCCCAGCGCTGACAGTGCCTTCAGTCACGTACGGTGGGATCTCACTGCCAAAAAGAACGGGAGCTCTGACTGAAACCTGCAGATCCCCTAACGCAGAAATTACCCGTGAAACAAGATAAGAGCAGAGCAATCCCTGCTGCAAGGGGAGCTGGCTGTTTGTGTGAACACTCTGCTGGGAGCTGGGAACATCTGGGGGTCCCGTTGGGCTGTGGGATGGAGACTCCACTTTCCCCTTTCAGCTGCAATTTGAAGGGCTCTGCTAATTGCTCATCTCATCTGCTCACCTCCCCCAGCCACGGGCTCGTTGTTCAGGGGGTTTTCAACTGTGCAAAGCCCTGACAGAGACAGGTTCAAAACCCCAGAACAAACACCCCCGGGGGTTGTCTTTTCCCTGTTTCCTCAGCTGATTATCTGAGAACAATCAGACTGCTCCGTGCTTTCTTTGGATCTGGCCGTGCCCTTACGGAGTTCCAGGAGAATGCAAAATGAGCATGCATCGTGTTGGAGCAGGCACAGGCTGCAGGGGATGGCTGGGGAGCTGCACTTCCCCTCCTTCCTGGGCAACGGGGTCACAAATCCATTATTTCAGGATTTAATACGTTTGAGCACGTGGATCTGCCTGGAAAAGCCATGGGAACATGGGATGTTTGGGTGGTGAGGGACCTCAAAACCCACCCAGTGCCATGGGCAGGGACACCTTCCACCATCCCAGGTTGCTCCAAGCTGGCTTGGGACATTTTGACACTCTGGACAGCCTGGTTCCATTTTGCTCCCTGTTTGTTTGTTTTGTTCCCTGTCCCATTTGTCTCTTTTCCCTGTGTGAAAAGAGAAAATTCTTGGATGCCAAAATGGTTCCTGCGCTGGCAATAATCCAGCCTAAGAGTGCCCAGTAATTCCAGGTTTAACACAAATTCCAGGGCAGCTCCAGGATGGAATTTTGCTTCATCCTTTTACCCACTCCCCATTTCATCTCTCCCAGAGGAGAGCAGCCACCCCACCAGACTGGGGATGTAAAGGAATAAGCTTGGATTGAGTTTGGAGCAGACAAACAGAGCTGGAGCACTGAGGGAGAAACGAATTTAAATGCTTTTGGTGTTTATTTGACTCAAGCTGGCCCATTTTCCCTGCACTGACCACGGAGCTTCCTGGAGGAGCCAGACTTCCCCAGCCATGCCCGTGACAGGCGCTCGCTGCACCAGACAAAGTAAATTAACAGCAATTTAATTAGTTTGTAGCATTCCTGTCAAAACTGACAACTCAAACATGGGGAAAAGATCATGGTTTTCCCCGGGGAACATTTTTTATTTCTTTTTTTTTTGCTGTCTGTCTGAGGGGGAGCACGGAGTTGCAGAGCTATTTTTGGGTTTTACATGGCCTACTGCTTCCTGTGCTGTGGGAGGGTTCAGGAGTGAGGCCATAAAGGAATTCAATTTCCTTCTCTCCCTTTAGGACTGTGGATATGGACTCTCTGCTTATTTACATTCTCCCTGACAAGTTTTTCCCTGCCTGAGCTGTTTGCCTGTAATCCCCACTGGATCCTTGACATGGATTTCCATCACAGAATGTCCTTTCAAGGGATTATGTCTTGGTCCTAACTCTGTGGATATAAATACATGGATGGATATCTCAGGAGTTCCTCAGGGAAGCTTGGAATAACTCAGATGAATTTCCTACAGCTGTCAAGAATTCCCCTCGAAAAAAGAAAATAAAAAAAAAATCCCAAGATATCACAGCACATTCACATCTTCCACTTTCAAACCCATTTCCCACCTCCTGCCTAACCCAGGGCAGTTGTTAATTGTGGTGACAATTGTTGGATGGCACAAAGAGTGAAATATCAGAGTCATGTCCCAATTCCAGCCCTGGGGGATGCAATTCCAGAGGAGCTCCCCCATCCTGGAGCAGGCCAAGGTGTTGTGGTTGGAGTAGCTGCGTGCTGGAATCAGCTCAGTAATGATTTTGGGCCTTGAAAGCAGCTGCTAATTACTTTAATTAAACAATTATCCAGGAGATCAAATAAATAGCAAATAATAAATCTTGCAGGTCGGGAGTATCATGAATTTCATGCAGATAAGGATCGGTGAAAACAATAGAGTGGAGCTATTGTTAATTTTGACTTGGGGCTTACAAATCACAGCTCCCCTGAGCTCTGCATGATCCAGGCAAAGCAAGAAATCCAACTAAAACCTCTTGAATTCTTGTTTTCTGAAGAAAACTTTGCCTTTGGTTTTCATCTCCCCCCATGGTGGTGGGGGAAGGTCTGTGCTGGACCCCTCAGCAGGAAAAAAAAATGGGTTTAATTCATTCTGTGCAGGATTTCTGTGGTGTTGGGAGCAATTCTCTCCTCACTCACTCAGGTGTGGCCAGGAGGAATCAGCAGAGGATCCTACAGTGGGTGTGGAATGAGGGAGAAAAACCCAGGATTGCAAATCCAGGAGCTTCCCACAATGATTTACCCCAAAAAGGAGACCCCAAATCTCTGCTCCTCCCCTGAGTGCCCAATGCCATTTTTTGGGCAGCTCTGGCAGCAGCATCCCCCCTTCCCAGCCCTTCCCAGGTCACAGAGCAGAACTGCTGCATTAAAACTTAATTAATTCCATCTTATTAAATAAATAATAATCCCTGGGCCCAGGATTGGATTAATTGCTGGATCTGAGCCAGCAGCTTCCCAGTCTGCCCAGTTCAGGCACAAAGGAGAGCGTTTCCAATTTTTGTGACATGTCAGGAACATCCAGGGAAAAATGATGGTGCTGGAGACCCTGGAGAAGGGAAATCCTTTTTGGGAGGAGGTGAATAACTCTTGGAAACCCAACACATTCCACCTCCTTGGTTTCAAGGCCTTTTCCTAGGTGGAAGATCAGAAATAATTCCAGATAAAATAATAAAGGGAGCAGATTTCCAGGAGAAGAAATGGTACCAAAAGTGAAGCACTGCCCCTGCCCTCCACTGAGGGAACATTTATTCAGCAATTAGGTTGTAATGGCAAAACTTTCAAGGCAGCACTGGGCAGAAAGTCAAAATCTACATTTTAAGGAGATATTTTAAGTCCCCTACAATGCACAGGAGCCTGAACGATTTTTCTTTCCCTGTAACACAAAAATTTGTCTTCCTACCAAGGAGATAAATGCAGACATCCCATGAAATTAATTTAATTCAGCTTCTCTGAATCCCAGAGATTGATGGTGCAATGTCACTGTGGGGTGTTCACTCTGAAAGGTCTTGAGATTAATTATGTTCCTCAAATTAAAGACTCAAGGGGAAACAAACAAACAGGTATTTTAAGCAAAACCAAGAAAGCAGCAGTCAGGGGCACAGAGATTGGTTTGCAAGTTTAAACCAGTGCTTGAAGGATTCTCCTCTGATGGAACCAGTGATTTTCCACAGGATCCCAAAATGGTTTGGGATGGAGGGAACCTCAGAGCTCCTCCCATCCCTGCCATGGGCAGGGACACCTCCAGCCATCCCAGGCTGCTCCAAGGTGGCCTTGGACACTTGCAGGGGGGACAATGTGCAAATTCAGGAGGATGTTCAATGTTCAGTGCTGCTCATGCCATGGAATATTGGAATATTTTACCTGGCAGAACACCCCAACCCCTGCATGTGCTGCTGTGCTCAGGTCACCTCCCTCAGGGACTGTCCTGTCCCCAGGAAGGGTCTGACTCTCAGCTTGGCCCTAAACTTCATTTCTTGCAAATTTAATGCAAAAACAGCAAGAACAAGGCCCAAGTCAGCAGGACAGGGCTTGGCCCAGGACAGAGGAATTATCCCTGGGTGATGAGCTGTGCAGAGAAGAAGGAGAAGAGCTGAGAAATCTCTGTGTAACTCCCCTTTAACCAGGAATATTGAGACCTGGGACTCTGCAGCGCTGCAAAGAACTGGGGTTTTAACAAAAAATAAAGTGAGCTCTGAAGAGAGTGTGAAAACGCCAGGATCTGGAGAATAGATGGCAAGCTGAGCTCCAGAGCAGGGGGTGGCTGCAGGTCCCCATCCCCTCCCCAGTCCTTGTTTATTCTGTGCAGCAAATGCACGACTGGGGAGGGAAGGAGGGGGTGCCCTGCCATGAAAGCTTCCCCCCATCCTTTTTTCTCCTTTCCTAATGCTGCCCCTGATATATGAAGCTGCATTCCAGCCAGCTTCAAGGACATGTTTCTGAATCCCATTCAAGATGCTGACAGCCCCTGAAGGTGTGAGAGGAAACATGCCCTCAGATGGACTGCATTTATTCGTCTGCTTAGACCTTTAATCTGACATGTTTAGCAAAGCCTCTGCTGAGAACCTTCCAGAAGAAAGCAGGAGAAGCAGGGTTCAGGTGTTGCCTCTGGAGGTTGTTGTGCTGTTGGTGGGGCAGGCTCCCAAGCTGACAAGAAAAGAAGTGGTGCCAGCCAAGGAATGGGGTTCTGTGGTGCTGCTGGGCTGGGCAGGCTGCCCTGGCTTTAGAACTGGTTTTACTGGTCTTTTACTGGTCTCTACTGGGCTGTTTTGTCACATGGAGCCCCCACAAGCTCCTTCACATCCTTTATTGCAAGTGGCACCACATCTGCTCTTGCATCCATGCCACCCTTGAGGGTCACAGAGCCCAGATTCCCTTCTCGACCCGGAGCAGGATTCCAGTGGAGTCACTTTGCACAGATCACGAGCTTAGACCCGAGCCAGATAAGCCTTGCAGCTGATAAGGGCTCCTGCCCTTGCTGTGCACAGGAATTGCTGAAATCCTGCCCACTTTGAGGAGAGATCTGCTGATCTCCACCAGCAGGAGAAGGGGCAGCTTTCCAGTCCTGGTTTTCATCCATCCGAGATCTCCTGCAAACAGCTGCCTTTTATTTCTTTTCTTCTTATTTTTTTTTCTTTTTTCTTTCTCTAGTTGGGACTAACTCAGTGTCTTTTATTTTATTTTTTTTTTTCTGTGGAGAGAATCTCTATTGCTGTGTGCTGGTGAAGTCCCAGTTATTCCTATTTCATTTACATCAACATCACTCAAGACTTAGTCACCAGCCTTAAATGATGTTGACTTAACATGGGCTTAAATAGAATAAAAAATGACTCATCACTGTGTGAGGGATTTCTGAGGCTGAGCAAAGGGGAGAAAGTGGAACAGTTTAATCCTTAACTTCTTGAAATCCTTCTTTTCTCTCTCTGGCTAAAATGGGAGGAGGGAATTCCCTGAGGTGCTGAAACTCTGACGATGGGAAAAAGGGGTCACTTTGCAAAATACAAAAAGAAAAGAAACTTTAATCACCGTGATAAGATTCTCCTTAAAAACATTCAGTTCTGCCCCGAGAGCCCTGCTGCAGCACATTCATCATCACAGGGACCTTGAGCTGTGGCAAATTGTAAAATTGTATTTGTGGTTACAATGCTGATGGCACTGGGGACACGACACAGCTCAGAGGGGGCTCAGGTCTGCTGCAGTTTGGAGCAGATCTTAGAAGGGGAAAAAAATCCCTAACTCCTGAAAAATCCATGCCTAAATAATTTTAAAACCTGTCCCAAGGAGAGGATGGGACAGCAATGGGAAAACAAGGATTTGGGGCAATTTGGAGGGAGCAGTTCAGAGGGGTCAGGCCTTCACTCAGCTCTGCTCTATTTTGGAACAGATTTTAAAAGGGGGAAAAAAAACCAAAAACAATTCCTGAAAAATCCATGACTAAATAACTTTAAAACCTGTCCCAAGGAGAGGATGGCACAGCAATGGGAAAACAAGGATTTGGAGGGAGAAGTTGAGAGGGGCTCAGACCTTAACTCAGGTCTGCTGCATTTAGGATGAGATTTTAAAAAGGAAAAAAGCCCTAACTGCTGAAGAGTCCATGCCTAAATAATTTTAAAACCTGGCCCAAGAGGCTGAAGATCCAGCAATGGGACTACAAGGATTTGGGGCACTTTGGAGGGAGCAGTTCAGAGGGGTCAGGCCTTCACTCAGCTCTGCTCTGTTTTGGAACAGATTTTAAAAGGGGAAAAAAACCCCTAAAACAATTCCTGAAAAATCCATGCCCTAAATAATTTTAAAACCAGGCCCAAGAGGCTGAAGATCCAGCAATGAAACACGAGAATTTGGGGCAGTTTGGAGGGAGCAGTTCAGAGGGGCTCAGGCCTTCACTCAGCTCTGCTCTGTTTCGGATGGAACAATCCCCAATTCCTGCAAAATCCTCCATAATTTAAAAACCTGGCCCTGGTGTCCCTGCCATGGTGCCACAGCTCCTCTGGGGACAGTAAAGGGATTTGGGAGGCCCAAAAAGAACTTTGGGATGCCCAAAAAGGGCTTTGGGATGCTCAGAAAGGACTTTGGGGTGCCCAAAAAGGACTTTGGGGTACCCAAAAAGGACTCTGGGGTGCTCAGAAAGGGCTTTGGGATGCCCAAAAAGGACTTTGAGATGCCCAAAAAGGGCTTTGGGGTGCCCAGACTCGTGGGCAGAACCGGAGCCGCTCTGAACACGGTGGCAAATCCTTCCCAGGGGCTGGAATTTGGCAGCCAGATCCAAAGGCACATTTATCCAAGAGCAGCTGCCAGTGACAGCCAGGCCTCAGATCTGCACTTTGCTCCTTTTTCTGTGGAGGAGAGAGAGGGATCAGGGACACCCCCCGAGCCTTTGAGGAGCATCCAGCTCGGGTCTGAGCCCGATGACTTCACCGCCAGCGCCGCGTCTGGGATAAAGAGACAGACAGAAAAAAAAAAAATAAAAAAAAAAAATAAAAAAAGCACCTTTGGAGCCTTTAAGGCTAATTAAGGAGTGCATCAAAAGAAAAAAAAAATGAGAGAAAGAGAGAGGGAGAAAGATACGTTTGGCTGACTGTGAATGAATCTTATAAAATGGAAATGGGAAACATGTGCAAACACTTTAAATATTTTTGCCCCTGCAAGATACTTGAAGACTTCCCTTGTAAAACAAATAGGGAACAAAATAAAACCAGGTTTCCTTCAGTCAGCACATAATCATTTTCATGTTAATTTTTATCTTGTTAACCCAAAAATCTATTAGAAGAAAATTATCTGCCTGAAATCTGGCTTGTGACTCACGCTAAGTGGTTCTGATATTTTGAGAAAATAAATCTTTACACTGTTTACACAAATCTATCTGAAATTACAGTGTGTAAAAGAAATAATGGTTTCGAGTGACCATAGGTGACAAATGATCAGGCTTCTGATGTTATTCCCCTTGGCCTTGGCTGCAGGGGAGTTTTTTTTCCCTTTTCTTTTAATCCCTTCTGGTTGTAACAATGACAAAGCATGCCCAGAGCTAAATGCAAAACTAATTGAACATTAATTCAAGAGTGAAAGGATCGTGCTGTGGATTCTGCCCAGGTGCTGAATGCTCAGATCCAGCCATAATTAAAATGGGCAGAAGAGTAATTTAATTACAGACTATCCTTAATTGTGAGAAGCCTCCCTGCTTTTCCAGCCAAGTTGTGCTACCAAATGGTCTGGATTTTAGAAAAGATCATTTGCACACAGAGCAAGATGGTTTTGAATGGAATCGTGGAATCATGGAATGAAAGAATGAAAGAATGAAAGAATGAAAGAATGAAAGAATGAAAGAATGAAAGAATGAAAGAATGAAAGAATGAAAGAATCAAAGAATCATGGAATCATGGAATCATGGAATCATAGAATGAAAGAATTATAGAATCATAGAATCAAATAATCATGGAATCATGGAATCACAGAGTCATAGAATCAAAGAATCAAAGAATCATAGATCAAAGAATCATGGAATCATAGAATCAAAGAATCATGGAATGAAAGAATGAAAGAATGAAAGAATGAAAGAATCATAGAATTATAGAATCAAAGAACCATGGAATCACAGAATCATAGAATCAAAGAATCAAAGAATCATGAAACCATGGAATCATAGAATCAAATAATCATGGAATCATAGAATCAAAGAATTACAGAATCATGGAATCATAGAACCATAGAATCAAAGAATCATAGAATCAAAAAATCAAAGAATTATAGAATCATGGAATCATAGAATCAAAGAATCATGGAATCATGGAATCAAAGAATCATGAAACCATGGAATCATAGAATCAAATAATCATGGAATCATAGAATCAAAGAATTATAGAATCACAGAATCATAGAATTATAGAATCAAAGAATCATGGAATCATGGAATCAAATAATTGTGGAATGATGGAATCACAGCATATGGAAAGGACCCACAAGGATGATCCAAGTCCAGCTCCCGGCCCTCCACTCCAATGTTTCATAGTTGTCACCTTAATTCTTCATTTTCTAAACAAACCTATTGATTGCCATTAAAAAGAGAATTAAAGTTTCCCTCGGGATTTAAACATTCCTTTTTCTCCTCACAGATACCACCGGTCTCCACACATTCCTTGTGTCATTCCCAAAATACAGTACAATAATAATAATAATAATAATAATTCAACATCTGTGGCTAATCCTCCAAGCCAAAGGCTATAATTAATTCTAACCCTTTTCTTCTGCTTGAATTTCAGCAGCATAAAATAACAGGTAGAAGGGGATGTTCAGCAGGGAGAAATCTGGATAAATACACAGAAGTTCATTAGTAGGAACAAGTGGTGTGTTTTGGCTGGAAAACATCTTTTTGGGGTAAAGAGAAGGAAGCAAATGAAATGAAACCTGGGCATTTTATTCCAGGAATGGAACGTTCCACATTCTGCCCTGAGTTGCTTTGTTAGCTAAAGCTCTGGGAGGACAATTATTGAGTGGTTTATTTTGAAGTAATTACTTAAATTCCCTTAAATTCATAGTGGGCAGCTTGGAAACTCTGGGATTCCTGAGGAGGGCACAGACTGCAGGCAAAAGCTGCTTTTTAGCATTTTTTTGTTATTTTGCAAATTGATCCCACTTCAGCTCTACCAGTTATCAGAACCTTGACAGCTGAATTTTGCTTTTTAAAGGGAATAGAATCCTTCCCACCCCACTTTGCAAAGTTCATTCCCATGCCTGCTTTTCCATCCTCTGGCTTTGAGTCTGGCTAACTTCATAAATAAAAAAATAAATAGATAAATGCCTGTGCTTGAGGCAGAAATAATGGAATTTTGCATGCAGCCAGTCCCAGCATCCACCTGATGGGTTTGACCCATGGATTCTCTCTTTATCCAGACTGGGAAGGCAACACATGGGCACAGACTGGCAGGAAGAAATAAATATTTGAATATTTGAATATATTTGCCTGGCTGGAAATAAATATTTGAATGGTACCTTGGAATTCCCAGCAGGATCAGAAAAGCAGGAAGGGTTTTGGGGAGGGATAGCTGGGATGGGACTGAGGGGGGAAGAGGAGCTGCCCATGAGTGGATCCCAGGCTTGGAGCCTGAAATCCTTTGGGAATTTTCTCCCAGTTTAAAATCTGTGGTATGGCTGGGCACCCTGGAGCTGTTTAACAGGAATAACCCCAGGAATTCTCCCAGGGGAGAGAGGGCAGAATCCAAAGGGAAAAATTTAGGACAAACTGCACTTGGTGGTGCTGATGACCATGAAGTTCTCAAAACAAAGGCCTGGCAGAAAGAGAATTTTTGCAGAAAATTCTGCTCTAAAAGACCTTCCCTGGGGGAATTAAGAGCCCCAGAGCTCTGTAATTAATGTCACCGTGGCCACTGCTGTTGATGGGCCCTGCAGGTGAGGCTGTTCAGATATTCCACCTGCTGGAATATTTTTTTCCAACTGGTTTTCCCCCTAAAAGAATGGCAGGGCTGGGGTTATCTCAGCCCCAGTGCCACCAGCCAAATAAAGCAGGGAGTGGCTGCCAGCTGCTCCTCAGGGATTCAGAACGTGGCCAAGATTTCCAGGGAAATCAGCTGGAGCTGCTTTCCAGAAAACATGAATCAAAATTTCCAAATTTTGAATTTCCAAATGAATCAAGAGCATTTTGTTGTCCTGGATCGATGTCATGAGTGGATGGATCTGATGGGGCTCTGGCAGGAGGACCAGACAGGCTGGGATGAGTTTGAGTGGAGCTGGGAGGGGAGGGAAGAGGTGGAGGGGAAGGAAAAGGTGGAAGGGAAGCACATGGAGTGAACATGAAAATCCTTTTGAAATGGTTTTGCTGAACTTCATCAGGGTTTAGTGCTCTGCAGCAGACAGAGGAGTGGAAATCAAAGGCACTGGGACACCAGGAGCCTCCCCAGAGCTGGAATTACCAACATCTCTCCTTCTCTTTGGTTTTCCCTGGAGATGCTTCAGGAATAGCCTCAGGAATGTTGGTTCCTCAAGGTTGCCTCCTGTTTTTTATGCCCCTGGGGCTGGACTGGATAATCTTTAAGATCCCTTCCAACCCAAAGCATTCCATGAATCCATGAACCCTTCTATCAATATTTTTAAAGAGCCTAAAGATGCTCTTCTAGAGCTGAAACCCCCACAAAATTCATATAATAAAAGGAAACAGTTTGATTAGTAGAGATAAAATAAAAGGTGGGAAAAGATTTGAACATTATTTTGCCCAGGCTCATGAAAAGCACTTTTCCATCCCCACAGCTGCAAAACCCAACTGATTGCCCAGATTTAGCTGAGCAATGGTGACATCATCCCAATGATTTTATTTTTTTTTTTAAAGATCCAAGTGATTATTGTCTGCTGGAGATGGGGCTGGCACTGAATTCCTGTCAAACACAGCTCAGGGGCTGAAGTGAAACTGCAGCCTTGGAAAATTTGCTTGTTTGTGTTGTTTGTTTTTCTGCATTTGCCTAATCTTTGTCCAGGTAAATACTCTGCTGCACCTCGGGTTGTTGTTTAAGAAAATAAATCCCAAAGCTCTTGTCTGGAGGGGCTTGGCCTGGATCAAGCAGGTCCAGGCACATCCAGGATGTGTGAGTGAGCTTCAGACAGCCCCAGAGCACAGCAGCCACCTCGAGGCTGAGCCAGGGAGGATCTGCACCTTCTCTGGAGCTGATCTGCTGCAATTACTGCAGGTCTGATGAGCTGAAAGAATAAAGCTCTTATTGAAAGGTTAAAGTCAGGGAGAGGAGAGCAGGTCATCCACAGAGGGGGTTGGGTCTGGGTCATTTCTGTGCACACTTTTTGGATTTAAAGGACTAAGAGCAAGAAATAGAGAGAGTCATTGCATTGTGGAATGGTTTGGGTGGAAAGGAACTTAAAAATCATTTAGTTCCATGGCAGGGACACCTTCCACCATCCCAGGGTGCTGCAAGCCCCATCCAGCCTGGCCCTGGACACTTCCAGGGATCCAGGGGCAGCCACAGCTTCTCTGGGAATTGTTCCAGGGCCCCTCCAGCCTCACAGGGGAGAAGGTGAAGGCTGAGACAGAAGGACTGTGGTCCAGGACCAAGAAAAGCAAATACTCCAGTGTTTTGTTGAGGGAGGGTGAGCCAACCCTTTTGAAACAGCGCATTGGAGCCTGAATCACTTGGATCCTTTTGAAAATCTAATTGCATTTTGATACACAAAGATCATTAAACACGGAGGTGGTGGGTGAAGAAGAAGGGAAAGCAACATTCTCCTTAAAATTCAGAAATAACATAAACTTCATGGAATGAACACGCTGAGCAGTCCTAGGAAGACACCTCTGGGTACTTGGATTGGGTAGAAATTAATCTGGATGAAAATAAGACCAATCCAGCAGCAAAAACATCCCTGACAGGCTAATGTTCAATTTAAATAAACAGTTCTAATGAGATCTGTTATTACCTGCTATTTTGTCATGCTCTGGCATGCAGTCCCAAGTCTAATGTTTCTAAATGCTGTCATAAATTTTTTCAACCTAATCTGCTCCTAAAAATTTCAGCTCATGTCCCTCCTGGTTCACAGTAAATCATAGACAGTGTTGAAGCCTTTGAGGGAACCTAAACCTCTCTTAGAGAACCCCAGAACACCAATCCAGTCTTTTCTCATCTCACAGGTTGCTGTGACTGTGAAATTTTATAAAGAACTCTTCAGATGGACGTGTCAGGCACCCAATTTTGCATAAAACATATCCAGAAAATCACACAGCTGATCCAAAATTACCTATTTAGTGCCCAAAGAGGGGAAAAAAGCTGCAATAACCTGTGACAGCACCTTGACCTGGCATGATTAAAAGTGTCTCCTCTGCTGTAAAAAAAAAAAAAAAAACAGATAACGTCCCTCCTGTCCTGCCAATGCTGGTCCAAGTTTTGGGTGGAAAACTCCATTTCTGGCAGTTCCTGCTGGTCTTGAGAGCATCTTCACCTGATTTAGAGGGAAAGGGAACAGGAGCTGTGTCCTGGACATTCCCTCAATGTCGATGGCACCCTCAGCCTGGTGCACCCGTGATTTTGGGGACGTGCCCTGCAGGATCCCAGGGTGGGATGGCAGCTCCCTGTGCCATGGCTTTGCTCTCTCATGGCAGAATCCAGCCAGGATGTTTTGTTCAGACCTGCCCTGCAGGAATTGCAGAAGAACTCCATTATTCCAGTGGATTTGCTCTTATTTTTTCAATGGAAAGTGGCGTCTGCAGGACTTTGATAGATCAAGGGGGCTGAGGATCTCTCACTGACCCAGAAAATAGGGGGAATACTCAAATCACAGCATTCTGTGTTGTGTTACATCACCAGCACCTCCCTGCTGCTCATGTGCTGGAGAGGAGCACTCAAAGGCCAGGAAACTCAGAGGGGAAAGGGAAATAAAGAGTTCTGAGAGATTCCTGAGTCATCGAGTTCAGGGTTTGAGCCAAGTGTGGTGACACAACATGTGGATCGTGTTGTCACATGGGGAATGAGGAACAGCAAAGCTGAACACAGAATTTTGGATGGTTAAACGCCTGAAATAAAGATCCAGGCAAGTGGTGATGCTCTAACAAAATATCAGAGACCTCCAGCCACTGGAATTATCCAATGACTGTGAATTCTGCTCAATGGCTTTGCTCCAGTACCCCAAAAACCAGGCCCCAAATGCTGTTCAGGAAGGTTTGGGAGTCCCAGGACACACAGGGGGTGGAGGGGAGCTGCTGCTCAGCACAGTGTGAGGGATGTCACAGGCTGGAGAATGAACCAGAATCCAAATTTGCCTGTGATTTGTACAGTGTTATCACTTATCACTGCCCTAAAAGCAACTAATGTGTTGGGAACACATTTTTGGGGGTAAGAAGCTTTTAAACTCCTTTTCCTGCAGTATATAAATCTGCACAAGTGGTGTCACTCCCACAGTCCAAACAGTTTATTCAAACTGAGAGGAGTTTCAGTTTTCCACCGAGGTCAGGACAACTTTGCAGTGCCCTGACAATCCCTGAGCAGGTAATACTTCCAATGCTTTATTAACACAGACTGGGGTCAATAAACACTTTGTACTGCCCTCCTCCCATATCTCCCCACCTAATTCCCCAATCCTAATGCCTAAAGACCAGAGGGATTCCCAGACCCAAGCCAGGGAAAGCTCAGCAGTTCAGCTCCATTTCAGCTCTTTTTAAGGCCACCGTGGCTGCCACCTTGATAAATGCAGTTGTTACTAGGAAAGAACAAAATCCTTTAATCATTTTCAAACATTAAATTCCATCATGTCTGGCCTGTAAATGTAAAGTTCACTTTCCAGGAAGGATTTACCAAAGTTGATACCTTGTGCTGGCAGAACGTTCGCTGTACATTTAGCAAAATGATTTTTCGGGGGAGGTTTTTGATACGTTCAGCTCCAAAACTACAGCCATGCCCTAATTTGCCCCGAGTGGCTGCAGCTGAATGTTGTCATCTGTCCCTAATAAGGGCTTTGTTTGTCCCAGGCTTATTCTGGGATAGTTAAACAGCAAAAAAAAAAAAAAAAAAAAAAAAAAAAAAAGAAAAAGAAAAAGTGATTCGAGCTCCAAGTCTGCTCTCCCTCCCCGTGCAGCCTCCAAATCCTGACGTCTGTGCTGGTTTCTCAGAGGCAATGTTCAACATCTGGTGCCGAACCAGTGGGGTCAAATAATGTTCTCACCATTTAGCGTAATTAACTCCAACCGCCCGTCTGCTGCACGGCCCCGCCGCAGCCAACACAAGCAAAGCCGGGCCAAGGAGAAATTTCTGCTCATTATTAAACCCAAATCTAAGCACTTGTCTGTCTGTAAAAACAGAGCAAAGGGAGGAAAACTGAAACCAGCGAACAGGGTCTGAGGTTTCAATAAATGTCAGAGAGCGTCAAGTCTGTTTGGATTGCAAATTATTGCTGGCTGATGGTCTATTATTTTACAACTGGCGATTGCTGTCAGGAGGTGGGGAGGGGGTGGAGGGAGAGGGTGCTCGAATCCCAGCCAGAGGGGAACAGAAGTTGCAAAATACTGCAACAATCGTTTGAGAAAACCCCGCCGAAGTCACTTTAATGTTGGCTAAATTGAGAGTTTTCTTCGAGCGTCTCTCCGAAGAGTAAAGAGGGCTTTGAGGGATGTCCCATCACCAAGGACAGGCTGGATGGGGCAACCTGGGACAGGGAAAGTGTCCCTGCCCGTGGGGGAGGTGGGATTGGATGGGATTTAAGGTCTTTTCCAACCCAAACCAGTCTGGGGTTCCATGAGTCTGGGACAGGAACCACCCCCAGTCCCTCTCGGCCATCCCAGGAGAATTAAGACAACTGGAGAACCATGAGCAGAGTGAACAAAGCCCATCCCACCTCCCTGCAGTGTTTAAGGTGAGCTCATACCTTGTCAAGCAGAGATAAGAGAACTTTTAAATGGTTCTTCAATTCTTTTGGTAAATTAATTAAAATGCAAATGTGTGGCTGCTTCTTGAAACAGAGTGAGGAGGAATCTTATCCCAGAATCCCAGAGTGGTTTGGGTTGGAAAGGACCTTTAATTCCATCCCATTATCCCATCCCATCCCATCCCATCCCATCCCATCCCATCCCATCCCATCCCATCCCATCCCATCCCATCCCATCCCATCCCCTGCCATGGCAGGGACACTTTCCACTGTCCCAGGCTGCTCCAAGCCCTGTCCAGCCTGGCCTTGGACATTCCCAGGAATCCAGGGGCAGCCACCAACCAATCCTGATGGATTTGACTCCCACTGACCACAAACACAGAGGATCAGCCCCAGTTTGTGAGAGGAAGGGAGGTGGGGAGGGATGAGCTGTGGGAAAAGCACAGATCAGCAGATGGACAAATGTCCACAGAAAACCAGGACAGCAAAGTGCTCACTGCCCCAAAGAAAGGGACATTGTCCTAATTCCACAAAAATCTCCCAGTTGCTTGTTGGTTTTGGACTCTACCAAATAACCCAGCTGAGGCTTCTGAAATGGGGAAAAGTAAATAAATCCATACCATGTGCAAAACAATCAATGAAAACATCCTGCAGTTAATGGGGGAAAACATTTCCCCCAACAACGCCGATTCCAGATCCAAATTTCTCAGCCAGCTTTTTTGGAAGTGAACCAAGCCATTGAATAGAACTTTACAACTCAACACAGACCAGGGAGCTTTGAAATCTGTGAAGGGATGAAATGCAGGGAGATGTTTGTACATGGAAAACATGGTTGCTCTAGATCAATATGTGAGGTGGGCTATAATAATTTGCAATTTTATAAAGCCTGAATAAATCTTTACAGCCCACCAGTTTTTTTCTTAATTTTTTTTTTTTTTTTTTTCAGCAATGCAAAGTGAAGAATTCAAGTTTGAAGACAAGAAGGCTTTAATTTAAATAGAAATATTCAATACATGGCTGTTTGGTGCTGTAGGGAAAAGTGAATTCGATTTTTTTTTTTTTTAATTTTTCTCTACCTAAATTAAACCTGTGTTTTGCAAAGCGAACAAAAAAAAAAAATTAAAATTAAAAAAAAATAAACATAAAGAATGGATTCATGGTTACAAAAGAGTGGTTATGCTCTCCTGTGCCCAGCACCTCCTCCTCTCTCCCTCACACGCACACAGCCACTGGTAATAAAACTGTAACTTATGATTTCGCACCAATAATATCCCAAGAAGGGTGCCTCGATTTTCCCCTGGAGCAAAGGAAAGAGGCCAAAACAATCAACGTCTCTCTTGTGCAGAGCTGGGCTTGGGCTCCACTTGGACCCCGCTCTGCGTCCCCCTGAGCCTGTGGAATATTCCTTACCTGCCAAACTGCTCAGCCCCCAGTGTGATGGTGACCCTGGGGCTTTTCCTGCCCCTCTCAAGTCAGGGGAGAAGTGGGAGGAACGTGGATCTGATGCCTTAAGATCCAAGTTTTCTGTTCTGCTTGGGTGTGATTTCCGTTGTGCTTTAGGGTGATAAAGGTGAAATAATCCAATACCAGCTATGGACTCAAGGACAGTTTCTTCAGACTCCAGGCCCAAAGTATAAACAAGGTGAGAAGAGGAGGGCAGGCCAGCCAGGAGAAGAGGAGGAGGACACCTTACAGTTTGAGACTATTAATTGGATGGCTGACTCCTGTATGTAAATGGACTGAAGTCTATAAAAATGTGAAATAATGTGACCAAGGTCTCCTTTGCACCCACCTTGGAGCCCCTCGGGCAGGGCAGGACCCACACTGTGGCACTGCTGCTGCCAGGGTGAGGCCTTTGAAGGCCTCTCAATAAATACCCATTTATGTCCCCTAACTCTGTGATCTCTGTTCCAGCTCCTAAAGGCAACAGATCACCCAAAGGTTCCTCCTCCTCCTCCCACCCAACAGCACCTGGCAGAGCTGATCGATATTTTCCCAGCGCGACAACTTTCTGCTGTGGAATCCAAAGGCTCTAAAGATATGTTTTAATTTTTCTGGTTTTTGTCAAAAGCGATCCCAGTTCCTGGTTTCTGGAAGCAGAACCATTTTGCTGTCCCCTCACTTGCTTTGACTGGGGAGTACCATTACTTCAGATTTTTCTCATCAATCCCTGCCTTGGGTCAGCTCACACAGAGCTGGAGAATCCTCCTGGATGGGAAATCTCTGGGAGCACACATGGCAGGGGGTGTGTTCCGTGCTTTGGAAGGATTCCTGGTTATCCACACTGTGCAACACGAGGCACTGCCCAGGGAAGAGGAGATGTGCTCTTTGTAATGCACAGTAATTAAATCAGCTCTAATCAACCACAGCATCTCTTTGGGAAGCATCCATGAGTGAAAGGCTCCTTTTTTTAATTTTTTTTTTTTTTTTTTTAAGTACGAGTTTTTCTCATTAGTTACACCAAAGCTGCATTTAATTCTTGTCTTGGCTGAACTAAACTCAGATGCACAGAGAGGGCTGAGAACAAACTTTAACTCTTACATTTGGAACTGCCCCTGGAAAGCTGAATATCAACACAATCCCAGTCAGACCCCCTGTGACCAAACATGCACTTAAAGAAAGAGTAAACAGCCAAAGCTCCTCGAGCTGCTTTGGCCCCAGCTCTGTTCCTTCCCTTTGGCACTTGCTCCCTTGGAATGATGGATTAACAACTCCGAATTTCAGCAGTTTCTCTTCCCCCTCCCCGCATTGGGATTAAATGTTTTGCTGTAATTAGTTTCTAATTGCTGTGTCCAAACCATGGGAGCTGAGGGGTGGATATCCATGGACATCCCAGCTCTGCTCAGGCAGGAGGGAGCGAATTTCCTCGGCAAGAGGGGCTGACCATGTTTAATGAGCACTTGTGGCCTGACAAATGGTTGTGTAAAGCACTTCCTCCCTTCCCATGTGCTCCCTGTGCCTGGGCCCTCCGAGTGCCAAGCTCTTCACTTTTGGATTAAGTATCACAAGCTCCACAATTATTTTGTCTCCTTGTCAGATGCTCGCTGTGCAAAGAGGCCCCTGGCTTTGTTCCCCACCTGGGTGGTGTTAATGGGCTGCTCAGTCACCCCAGGCTCACACAACAAACAGGGATTGCTCAGCTCTAGGGAGAAAACCGATTTTTTTCCCCCATCAGTGCCCTCAGTTCCATTCCAAGTGCAGAATCTTGGAATAGAATCCAAGATTCTATTGGAATCTTGGTTTGGGATGGATGAGACCTTAAAGCTCATCGAGTTTCACCTCCTGCCATGGGCAGAGACAATTTCCACTGTCCCAGGTTGTGCCAGCCCCATCCAGCCTGGCTTGGGACACTCCCTTGGCTCTTCTGATGAATCTGAATTTATCTGCAGCCCTTTGCAGCAGCGAGTCTCTGCTGTGGTGCTGAACTGCTCAGAGCCCAGGAAATCCAAGGATCCTCAGTGACCCTCCATGACCCTTCAGGAGATTCTGTGAGCCCAGCACTGGGTGAAAACCTTAAGAGAACAAATCTCCACACTGCGTTTTACAGCTGAAAAATTTGAAAATAAAAAATTCAGCGAATTCCCGTTGAAATGTGACCCCAAAATTGCAGCAGCCTCAATAAATCTCATTGTCCTTGGCTAAAATATCCTCAGAATAGTTCTCCAGTTTTAACCAGGCACATCTATTAATCGGCCTCACCCAGATGAGAAAAACACTGGGAAAGAACATCCCTTTTATTGGACCTTCAAAACATTTTCCAGCCAAAAATTTCATCCAAACTGGGGCTTAACATTTAGAAATTGGACTTGGCGTTTTAAGATCTCGTCGATACAAAGTTTGGGACAAACCAAAGAAAAAAAAAAAAAAAAAAGAAAAAAGAAGATTGTTGAACAAAATCTGAGCTGAGCCCATGATGGATGGACCCTTTCTTTGGTCTCATTCAGCACTGAAACCACCCGTTGGCTTGGCCACCCTGAGCTCAAATATTATTTAATGCTGGCGTAAAAAGAAAATAATAATTCTGCAGTGTGAGTGTTCCACAGCGCGGCTTCCAATTCACCTCTGGCCTTCCAGGCTCTGGGCAATGATTCATTTTCCCCCTGACAGGAGGGGTACAACACTCTCAGCACTTCTTGGGTGGAAGAAAGTTTGCAGGAAGCAAATCCACAGCGAGCCGTTAAAGCTGATGAGGATTAATCCCCTCCCTCGCTGGTTTCATGTCCAAAACGCATCGATGGCTCGGAGGGTTGGGCTGAATCCCCAGCTGGGAGCAGAGCTGTGATCTGGGGGTTTTGGGGAGTGTGTATGAACGAGCTAACTAATGGTGGAACAAACCCCAGTGCTCTGGGCTTGGGGAGTCCCACTCCAGCAATAACAGATTGTAAAAGATCAAGTTTCAGCACAATTAGCTCCTGGCTGCAGTTTATTACCCCATCGGAGATTTAAAACATGATTTTTTTTTTTCCCCCCCCACTACTGCATTCCAACAATACTTAAGTGTCTGGAGCTGACACTGTAAAACAATAATAGAGTGACAAATATCTGTCTATCCAAAGGACAAACCCAGTGGCTGGGCTCGTTTGGAGACAGTGGGTTGTAAAACATGATTTAAAACAGCCTGTTCTCCTTCTTCTTGCAGGTTACAGGGCTGAGTGGAAATGTGTTTGGTGTCTTGTTTGGTTTTTTACTGTTTGGTGGGGTTTCAGGATGGCTGAGGCTTCTGAAGGACAAGGCCCAAGGGCTGAAGGAAGAAACCTCTGATATTTCTCCAGCAGATCAGGAGGTCAACACCCAATGCCTCAACGTGAAAAAGAATTCAGTGGATTAAATCCCACCCTGCAGATGTGCAGCTCTTCCCAGTGGATATCAGGAGTCCCTGGATGTCCCCTGGGATGACATGGAGAGCATTCCAGCAGTTTTATTTCCTTGGGCAGGATGGAGCACGTTGGAACAGCACTTACAGGACACCATGAGCAGGAATATGTTTGGGGACATCTTGCTCTGCAGGTTTTTAACAAGAACACCCTGCAAGCTTCCAAAGCACCATGCCAGGAGTGAGCAAGAGAGAGGAAAGCACACAGGGGGAGGAAAGGGGAAGCTGGGAGCTGTCAGGGTCCATCTGGGATTGATTCCATGGATTGGAAGTGAGAAGCATCCTGCATCCTGCATCCTGCAAAACACGGAGTTGCAATTGTGGGAGCAAACTGCAGCGATTAGAGCGGGCACAGAACCTCTCAGTGACACAATAAACAGCAGGGCAGAGTGATTTCCATTTAATTAAAGTGCTGTTTAGTCAGGTTCCAGTCCTGGGCAGGGCTGCAAAAGGATAATGGAACATAGCTCCTCGTGCAATGGAGAAGCAAAAGAGAAAAGCTTTATTTAAAGAAACACTAGACTGAAAATAGGGTAATACATGCAAAACAGAATAGAAAAACTCATTGGTCCAAGAAGGCAACACCTCTTTGAAAACATGCTTTGTGCAAAACATCTCAAGACACTCACACAACTCTCACACACCCTGCAGGTGTTTAATCCTTGTTATAATTTCTTGTCCTTGAGCAGTTTAAGAAAGGCAAGGCTTCAAGGCTGCCTTTTCCCTGGCTCCCAGCAGCATCCAATGACACAGAGGGAAGTTAGAAATGGAGTTTGCCACCTCCCTCTCATGGGGGTCTTACACAGGTCCTTCCATTTTTAGGGAATCATAGAAACATGGAATGGTTTGGGTTTAATTCCACCCCTGCCATGGCAGGGACACCTCCCACTGTCCCAGGCAGCCCCATCCAGCCTGGCCCTGGGCACTTCCAGGGATCCAGGGGCACCCACAGCTTCTCCCCACCCTCCCAGCTCGGAGCAGACACCTCATCCCTCAACAGCAGGACATGGAGAAGCCAAATCCCAGCTTTTCTGTGCAGGAGGATGTTCCTGGTGCCATGGAGCTGAGCTCTGTCTGGTTTCCAAAGCCACCAGGACATGGGGATTTGCTGGTTTTTTGCACGGGGTGGTTTGAGCCCAGCCTGGTTTCCAGAGGTCAGGCTTAAGGCACGCTGGTGGAGAGCTGCAGGAGCCAGCCTGAGTGCCAGAGCCTGGATAAACACAGCCTGCTCTCCGTGCAGGAGCAGCAGCCCTGCAGCCTCATTTTCCAATGATGTTCATCTGGCACCTTCCTGCTGCACTAAACTCACTTTGAGGGAGTCAAGTGAAAAAAAAATAAAAATTTAAAAAGAAGAAAAAAAAAAGAGAAAGTGGGAAAACCAACAATGCTAAAAAAAGGCCTGCTATATTTAGGGTAAAGCTGAGGATGCATTGGTCAGTGTCCAAGGGAAGTGGCCCAATGACCTGATTACCGCTCAGCAAAGTCGATGGGAAAAGCTGAAAGTGGAAAACTCGATCGGTTTTATGACCTTTAAGGAGTGCAGTCAGAAAAGGGAGTTTAGTGCCTCTATCTTACCATTTGTTTATAATATTAGTCACTCTTACAAGAGGGCCTGACTCACGCTGCCAGAGTTTCTCCTCCTGTATAAACTAAAACGCTGTGACATTCAATTATTTCATTATTTTAGGCCCCTCCCAAAGGAACACTGCCTGAAGCACCTTCTCCTCCCAGTGACACCAAGTCTGCACAGAACAGCATCTGGCACTGGTTCCTTCCACTCCACTCCACTCCAGGCGCCGTGGAGGTGGCCAAAATTAGCAGCACACTCACCCTGAGCCCCGTGCTTGGTGCTGAGGGGATGAACATCCAAATTTTGGGCTTTCAGCTTAATTTCGGGCTAGGATTTTCTGGTCTGGCCCATGCTGGTGTGTCTGCACTTAGAGGCACTCCAACATGTTTATCTTCGTGTGTTTATGAGTTCATGAGCTGAGAAAGTGAGGATTGGGCAATAAAGATCATTCCACTGAAATCATCACCCCCACCCCAATCAACCCGGAGATTTCACACTTGATTTTCAAAGGCGGGCTGCGAATCACGGGCGGGCGTTTTCCCTGCTGGCTCCTCCTGGGTGCCACCTCTGTTTCACATGGATGTGAAGCTCTATTTATAAATCACAACCCCGTCCCATCTGCACAGAGCCATCAGATCTGGACTGGAAGCTGCAATCCCCGAACGTGCCCTCGGCGCCCTCCACCAGCGGCGTTCCTGCCCCAGTTGGCTCCAAACCGCCCCGCAGGTGTTCAGTTCAAGGAGTGTCACCAAGGTGTGAGGCAAAGCAAGCCATTCCAGCCCAGACTGGTTAATACTTATTTTCTTTGCTGCTAATTGTGCCCGCAGCCAGCGGATTCCCTCATTAGCCCCGCTGGATCCCCGCGGTGAATTTCGCCCTTCCCGCCCAGCACGGATTTTATTCCTGAAGTTGGCAGGCTGGAAAACTGGCCTGGCTCCAACTCTCCCAGTGCCTGGAACACAAACCTTGCACAACCCTCCCAAGGCAGCACTTTCCCCGTTGCCACCTCCGTTGGCAGCGCCGTCCCGGGCTGTTCCCTCTTGCCCAACACGCTTTTCCCCTGGGAAAGCTGACGGCTCTGTCTGGAATAGAAAATGATGTTTGAAAACAAAGACACGTGGCAGGGGTGGAAGGGACGGCTGAACGTGCTGCCGAGGGAGAGGGATGATTAATTGTGGGGAAATCTACGATGCGATCACGGTGGGGAGGTGGCAGCAGCGCCGCGCTTCGCTCCTGCCTCTTCCCGGAGCTGGTTCTGGTTTCCAGGCTCAGCACGGGCTGGGCCTGCTCTGCAGGGATTTGCAGCATCCCCAAGTGAGGCCCATGGCCTGGGCAGCCCTCAGGAGCAGATCTGTCACCAGCTGTCCCCTGCCTGCTGGGCCCAAGCTCGGCCTAAATCCAGCTGTGAGGGCGATGAGACTGACCCCAGACTCTGGAAAACAGGAGGAATTGATCTGCACTGAGCTCTGGAGCAGCTTTCTGCCTCCTGAGCAGCCACACCAAGCAGCCAAGTCCAAATTCAATGGGTGCTTTAATTCCATCTGGGAAATGTGGAGCTCCAATCCACGTTATTTAACTCATGGAACCGTGGAATGGTTTGGGAGGGAAGGAACCTCAAAGCTCAGCCAGTTCCCACTGTCCCAGCTTCTCCCAGCCCCAGCCAACCTGGCCTTGGGCATTCCAGGGATCCAGGGGCAGCCACAGCTTCTCTGGGAATCCTTTTCCAGCCCCTCTCCACCCAGGAGTTCCTAATTCCTAAAATCCCACCCATCCCTGCCCTCTTCCACTGTGTCCTGTCCCTCCATCCCTTGTCCCCAGTCCCTCTCCAGCTCTCCTGGAGCCCCTTTAGTCCCTGCAAGGGTCTCTCAGCTCTCCCCACAGCCTTCTTTTCTCCAGGCTGAAAAAACCTAATAAACAAAACAGGAATATTAAATATATTTGTTAACAACAAACGTTATAAATATTGAATTTAAATCCACATTTAAGACCTTTCCCTAAATGATTGACCAGAGGTTTATGACACAAGTCAGTAACTAAACATGATTTGTTTAAAGAACAGTTCCATTTGAAAAAGCAAATGCTGTCAAACCATTCATGGGGGAGGAAAAAAGTGCCTTTGGCGTTGTATTAACGATATATTTTTAATTTCCCAGTTGCTGCAGTCTCGCTGTTTGCATTTAAGGCTGTCAGAAAGAATTGTTTAATAAGTGCCAGGGAACAAAGAGGCTGGAAATCACCTCCCTAGGAAAGCTAGGAAAGCTTTCAGCAAGAACCTGGAGGAAGAAAAGCCTGGTCAATAGTGCTCGGAAGTGCCTGTTTGTGCTGCAATTAAAGGAATTTTGAGATATTAAACCTTCTGTGGGGCTGAACAACGTCTGCTGAGGGAATGGCAGAGGGATTGTAGGGAACAGGGATAAATTGGTGCCAAAGTTGTCAGTGCAGGGATCTCTGGAAGGATGTGCTCATTCTTTAGGATCAGCATTTTTCCAAGGCAAGTCCAGCAAAGTTTGGCCTAATCCAGATCTAGCAAGGACAGGCAGGAGGAGGGATGAGGGGAAAATGCTTCATCCATCTCCTCCTGCTCCATTTCACCTTGATCATGAATTTAATGGAAATGAAGGCTGGGGGCTGAGATATTGATAAAAATCCCTGGGCTTGGTGGGGAACCCCAAAGCATTTCACTGATATTGGGGTGGTTTTGTTAGGTTGATTGGTTCTGATTTGGGTTTTTTTTTTTTTTTCCAGCATGGAGCCTCACCTTCATAATTAATAAAACCAAATGGCAGAAAACACCACCTGGCCTAATGAACTCCCAGCACCAAGGTGAGCTGGTGAAGCATCCCTGCCCAGCTGGGACAGCTCTTAGCAGGAGCAGCACATTTTACAGAACTTCCCCTTGGCTTTGCCCTCCTCACACAGCCCTGACATTTCAAATGTCAGCTTTTTATTGAGCAAGAGACTTGGAGGAGCTGAAGCAGCCTTGAAAAACAATCCCCAGAGCCCAGCCCAGGTCTGCAGGGAGCTCCCAGGACCTGCAGCGCTGCCCTGGCCCCTCCAGGCGATCCCTCACCTTCATTTCCCCATCGTTATCCCCTCTCAGCCTCATTTCCTGCTCCCATCCGGGGCTGGGTGTGCATGGGGAGCTCCCCACGCCCTCTGGGAGTGCTGAACTTTGCAGGGACTTGGGAATTTTGGCACCTTGCACCGGAGCTGGGGCACTGCTGAACCAGTTTGAGGAGCCCTGGCATTTTAATCTGGAGGAAAGCACTTTTAATTAATCCCTCCTGCCCCTCAGCTCAGAGCTCGTGCTGCAGCTCCTGGCTCCTCTCTGGGCTGGTGGCAGAGCCAGCAGCAATTCCTGGGCACAGCACTCACAGAATCCCAGGAGCACCGAGTGGAAAATCCCTCCAAGGTCATGGAGTCCAAGCTTGTCCCCAGCCCAGAGCTCTGGGTGCCACCTCCAGCCCTTCCTTGGGATGGTGACACCACCCTGCCAATGCCTGGCCACCCTTGTCCTGTTCCCTCTCCTCCTCTCTCTGGTCCCTGGGAGCAGATCCTGACTCCCAAATCCTGGCAGGG
This sequence comes from Oenanthe melanoleuca, assembly GCF_029582105.1. Lineage (NCBI taxonomy): Eukaryota > Metazoa > Chordata > Aves > Passeriformes > Muscicapidae > Oenanthe > Oenanthe melanoleuca. The sequence continues at coordinate 1,575,466 of NC_079351.1, forward strand.
AGTTGTGCAGAGCCAGAATTTCCCCCTGAGCCTCCTTTTCTCCAGGCTGAGCCCCTTTCCAGCTCCCTCAGGAATTCTCCAGCCCCTCCATGCCTGACTCACCATTCAAAAAGCAAATATTTGGAGGCCCAGGCAAATCTGGGGTGCAGAATCTCCTGGTTCCACTGGATTCCCTGTGGGAGGAGGGATCTGAGCACCCAGGGCACAAAACTCCTCCATACCTGGAGCCACCTCACACAGTGATAAAGATTTTGGGAAGGGCGAAGAAAATAGGAAAACCAGAATTTCTCTGATCATTATGAGGCTGCTCCAACCTGGGGTTTTCAGCATTCCCAAAGCCAGAAGAGAGAGGAAAAAGAGCTGTGGGAAGGGGGAGAGCCTGTTGTGAAGAGGGGAAAGATCTCCCTGAGGATGCCAGCACAGCTCCAGGGGTTCCAGCTGTGGCCAGGGCTCTGCAGGGCTGGGATGGCAAATCCAGTCTGGGCACGAGGATGATGCTGGGAGGGACTGGAAACACCTCCAGAGGGCTGGGATTCAGGCCCTGCCTCTCATTAGCAGCAGCTCCCTGCTTGCAGGCCCTTTACAGGATGGAGGGGTTTAAGAACACATTTTACCATCCATTTAATGTAACAATATTAAGCTCGATTTGGCAAGGCCACTTCAGACATAAAACTTTTAAAATGAGCTTTTTCAGAGCATAAAATCACAATTGGTCCTGCTAGTAAAAGGATAAAATAAATGTCTATTCACCCTAATTGCTGTCAAAGTTGTGATTTTTTTTTTGTTTTGTTTTGTTTTCTTTTTATATGTAGTAAAGCCAACGTGGTTTTATTGTATAGGGTGCAAACGCTCACCGTGTAATATTATAAATCCTGCAGAGAATTAAGCATCTGCACATTTTTCCTGGCTGTTTCTTGCTTTAACTGGAAACGTCTGTGAGCCCTGGCACAAAAGGGAAGTCTGTGGGCGAGCCTGATCCCACCTCTTTTCCAGCCCCACTGTTTCTTTTCCAGCCCCACTCTCTATTCCAGCCCCACTCTCTGTTCCAGCCCCACTCTCTTTTCCATCCCCACTCTCTTTTCCAGCCCCACTCTCTATTCCATCCCCACTCTCTTTTCCATCCCCACTCTCTGTTCCAGCCCCACTCCCTATTCCAGCCCCACTCTCTATTCCAGCCCCACTCTCTATTCCAGCCCCACAATCTCTTTTCCAGCCCCACTGTTTCTTTTCCAGCCCCACTCTCTCTATCCCAGCCCCACTCTCTATTCCATCCCCACTCTCTATTCCAGCCCCACAATCTCTTTTCCAGCCCCACTTTCTTTTCCAGCCCCACTCTCTTCCCAGCCCCACTCTCTATTCCAGCCCCACTCCCTATTCCAGCCCCACTCTCTATTCCAGCCCCGCTGTTTCTTTTCCAGCCCCACTGTTTCTTTTCCAGCCCCACTCTCTTTTCCAGCCCCACTCTCTGTTCCAGCCCCACTCTCTTTTCCAGCCCCACTCTCTGTTCCAGCCCCACTCTCTTTTCCAGCCCCACTCTCTATTCCAGCCCCACTCTCTTCCCAGCCCCACTCTCTTTTCCAGCCTCACTCTCTATTCCAGCCCCACTCTCTTTTCCAGCCCCATTCTCTATCCCAGCCCCACAATCTCTTTTCCAGCCCCACTCTCTGTTCCAGCCCCACTCTAGCTCTTTCCAGCCCCACTCCCTATTCCAGCCCCACTCTCTATTCCAGCCCCACTCCCTATTCCAGCCCCACTCTCTTTTCCAGCCCTTTGGCAGCAGGAATTTGTGGGGCTGAGCAGCTGGTGGCAAACTGAGCAGAAAGGATCCTGATCCAGAACATCCACAGGGTTCATCCCCACAGCTGGAAGGAGCCAGCTCCAGCTGGAAAACAAGAATTGTTAGATCAGCTCCTCCTGCCTGGGAGCCAGTGTGGGAATTGTGGCATCCAGGAGCTGATCTCTGAACTTTCTGCTTTCTTGAGGGGTCTCCCTGTTCTTCCAGAGCAGCTCTACCTGCTGCAATTCCACCAGGAATTCCTGCTCTGTCACACCTTCTCCCTGAAAACCCCTACAAGGAATTTTGGGGTCCCTCTGACTTTACTAACTCTGCTTTGGTTAATGGGTCCCTGGGTCTCCCTGTGCTTCCAGAGCAGCTCTGCCTGCTCCAATTCCACCAGGAATTCCTGCTCTGCCTCCTCCCTCTCCCTGAAAACACCTCCCAGGAGCTCTGAGGGTTTGGTGGTGCCCTGGCAATGTCCCCCCGAGGAAAGTGGCAGGAATTGCCCCATTCCAGCTGGGCTGTGGGTGGGAATAGAGGGGATGAGGAGAGGAAACATCCCAGAGACACCCCAGGGACCGAGGGGTGCTGGATAACCCAGGACAAGCACCCAGCAAGGCTTAACCAAAGCAGAGAACACAAAAAGAACAAAAAAACCTCTCACTTCTGGTTGTATTTATTTTCCTCGAAGGTTCTCTGACCTTCCAGGGGTGGCCCAAGAGAGTTACCAGGGATGGGGAAGGGCAACATGGAACATGTGAAATTTGCAGGTATTTTTTGAAAAATAGCAAAGAATTTTGTCTGGGTGGGGGCTGGAGCAGGCAGAGTGACAGAACCTGCTCCTGCACTCCTTCCCCCATTTCTGCTTTTATAAAACATTCCCCTTTGCCTTGTTTTCGTGGCAAGGAGCAGGAGATGCATTTTGGCACAAATTTGGGGCTCTCCAGGTTCCTCTGGGAGCTCCTGGGCCCAGCAGCAGCACAAATCAGCCTCCAAAATGATCCTTTCTCATGGTGAAAGGAGCCCTGGTGGTGCCTGGCATCTCCTGCCAGCAGTGCTGCCCAAAGGGGAGGCTCGTGTTTCCAAAACAATTTCGTCATTTCCCTTATTTACTTCATTATCACCTCAATCTGCAAATGAGGTTTCAGTGGAGGCAAAAAAAAAAAAAAAAAAAAAAAAAAAAGAAAGAATGTTCTCCACCTTATAGATTTTCTTTTTTTTGTTCCAATTTTGGAATAATAATTATGATGTGTTTCTCAAAACTTTTACTTTTGGTAATTTTTTGGTTTTTTTATTTTTTATTTTTTCAAATCCAGCAGAGATTCTGTAGCATGACATTTAAAATTAAATGAAGGTGGTTCACACCAACTTTGCTTCTGTTGCTCCTCGTGGGATTCTTTGGAAAGGGAAGATTTTTCCAGCCCAGGCTGGGTGGATTTGCTGATTTCCAGCCTCCAGCCAGCCCCAGCAGAGATAAGGGCTGGGATTTGCACTGTGTTGTTCTTCCACTAGATGTCCCAGTAAATATTATTTACATTGATCAGGATTGAAGGATTTCCCTGGAATGCTGGTTGTTTTTTTTGTTTTTTTTTTTTTTTTGTCCACCTTTATGGCTTCATCCCTGGGGATAGAATTTTTAATTGTCCCAAATCCCTGCCCCTTGTTCCTGATGTTTGGGAGCTGCCCAGGAGACAGGAAGAGGAATTTCTCCTGGCCCCAAATCCCAATCCCCAGTTCCTGACATTAGGACACAACCCAAGGGACAGGATCAGGAATTCCTCCTGTCTCTGTCCCAAATCCCAGCCCTCTGTTCCTGGAGTTTGGGCACTTCTCAGAGGACAGGAACAGAAATTCCTTCTGGCTCCATATCCCAAATCCCAGCCCTCTGTCCCTGGAGTTTGGGAGCTGCCCAGGAGACAGGAACAGGAATTTCTCCTGGTCCCAAATCCCAGCCCTCTGTCCCTGGAACTGGGACACAACCCAAGGGACAGGATCAGGAATTCTTTCAGTCTCCATGTCCCAAATCCCAGCCCTCTGTTCCTGATGTTTGGGCACTGCCCAGGAGACAGGATCAGTAATTCCTCCTGGTCCCTGTCCCAAATCCCAGCCCTTTGTTCCTGGAGTTTGGGCACTGCTCAGAGGACAGGAACAGGAATTCATCCATGTCCCAGATCCCAGCCCTTTGTTCCTGACATTAGGACACAGCCCAAGGGACAGGATCAGGAATTCCAGTGCCCATCCTGGCCCAAGAGCAGCCAGACCCTCAGGGTGTGCAGAGCATCCCCAGGGCTGTGCTGAACTTACCCCCCATTTCCAATCAGCCTGGGAGGGTTAAAACCCCTCTCATGCCCCAGTTGTGGGACTGGGATGTGCTGGGGCTGTGAAATCAGAGCTGGTCTGATCCCTTTTGTTCTCTCTGGTGGTCTCCTCCCAGCAAAAAGCTCCTCACTTGTTCCTTCTTGCTGAGCTCCTCGCTGTCCTTCAGCAGGGGAAGGTTTGAATGAGACACTGTCACTGCCTGGGGGCAAAACCACAGAGCAGACAAAGCAAAACCCTCCCCAGAATCCCCCCAGACAGCTCCAGGTGCAGAACACAGCACACACAGAGAAAACACGGGAAACCGTGTTCCCTTCTGAGCTGGAATTAAAGGAATTGGATTAATGATTATTTAAGTAGACACACATGAAAACAGATTGGGTCCAGATAAGAAACAGGTGAGTGCAAACAGGATGGGTGATAAGGGGACAGCTGGGTTAGTTAAATTGCTTTTTAAAATCCAGGGGAGGGGTGTGAAGTAAGAAGGAATGGAAGTTTGGGGTGGCTGGTTTGGGTTTCAGCTCCTCAGGAGCACAGGAAGCTGCTCAGGCAGAGCCTTCCTCAAACTGAGAATTCATCCCTGCTGGAATCACCTCCCTGAAACTGCTTCATCCAATTTCAATTTTGCACCCGAATTTTGCTCCCTCTCAGGCCAAAGTGGAGAAGAAACATTTACCAGAGTGTTCCTAAAACTGATAAGGGAGAGCAGGAGGATTCCACCCCTCTGGGGCTGTGCCCTCATCCCAGGGCAGACACCTGCACAGGTAAAGTCAGCAGCACCTCCTGACCTTCATTCCTCCAAAAAAAAACCAAAAAAAAAGCAAATAAATCACAAACAATCCTGAGGATGGCTTCAATCACCCCCTTCACACATTTCCCTTCCTTGGAGAAAATCCCTCCTGGATTCCAGTCCTGCTCCTGTTCTCCTGGCTGGCAGCAGGATGGTGCTTGGGAACACTTGAAAAGAATTGGGATTGTTTTGGGGGTTTTTTTCATATCCTGGGAGAAACTAAATCAACAGACAAATGTGGAAGCTCTGAGTGGAAAATCATGTCCAGACTTGTGCATAGAGGAGAAAAAAAAAAAAAAAAACAAAAACAAAAAGGCAGTGATAACAAGGCAAATCCTGCAGTTTCAGGTTTATGTTACATTCATGGGGAAAAAGTCCTGCTCAGCTTTTCAGGCTGTCTGTGTCTGCAGGCAGCCATCCCAGACTCTCCATCAGTTGTGCAGTAAAAGTCAGGAGAAGATGGGAGCAGACAAAATATGGGATGAGAGTGCAGTGGCTGCAGGATGAGGGGATGATTTCTGTGGTGTTGCTGTGGCCTAACACAAGAGAAAAACCTAAAAAAAAAAGAAAACATCCTGGGGCACCCAGACAGACTCCTGGAGCTTGCCAGGAGCTTCCCAAGTGGAATTAAAAATGGACAATGTGTTCTCCCGATTTCCCTGGGCTCTGTTTTTCCTTAGCTTTGAATCCTGGGTATCCTCTTCCATCTCTCAACACTGATCTGCAGCCAAATAATCTTCAGGAAAAAAACCTTGGGAAGCTCATCAAGGAGCAGTTGGGTCCCTCTGTGCCTGCCACTGCCTGGCTCAGGGTTTGATGGATCAACAGTGCCAAGGAGCAGAGGATGAGCCCTGGGAATTCCCAGCCTGGATAAATCACAGCCCCATCCCCTCCTCGGGCTGGGAAAGGAGAATTGTGAGCATCAAACTGATGGGGATGGGGAGAGAACAGGAAAATTAATGTTTCTTACAGACTTTTTTTTTTTTCTTTAATTCTTTTTATAAAAACTCTCATGATTCTATTCCAGACTGCCTGGTAGGAGCAGATGGATTTATCTGTGCTGACAGAACAGCTTCCATCCTTGGGAATCCCTCCTGACTCCTCACTGCCTCACTCTGCAGCTTTTAAAGGATGAGGATTGGGATTTTCCTGCCCTGGGGGAGGTTCTGTCACCCCAGGTCTGATCCTGTGGGAAGGGGAATTTCTGCAAAAAATCGAGTGCAAGATCCCAAAGGACAAGCAGGACAAACCCCTTTGCACTGCAAACCTCACCAGGAATCACAACTTCATTCAGCCCTACCAGAAACCTTGGGTTGATTTAACCTACAGAAGATAATTAGGTGATAATTAACACATAACAAATGACAGGGATTATTATTGCTGCAGCCAAAGGCACCTCCAGCACAGATTTCCAGTCTTGGCTCAGCACAATATTTTGTTGTGGGTTGTTCTTTTTTTTTTTATTTTTTAAATTTTTAAATTTTTTGCTTCCCACAATCCCGTTTTTGGGGAGCCCAGGCTGCAGGAAGGCACCTTGGGGTGCAACAAGGAATGGTTTGGAGCAGAAATTTGTTCTGCTGGGGATTTCTCTTCCTGAAAGGAGGTGATGATGAAACTGAGATGTGGCTCTGATAAACACCCCCAGCCTGTTTGGGGTGGCTCCTGGCCAGGAGGAAACTTTGTCAACAGCTTTAATTGGGGTGGCTCTGCTCCCCCAGAGCAATCCTGCATTTCTCAGGCTTCTAAAAGCACCAGTGGGATCATGGAATTATGGAATTATGGGATGGAAAGGACTTTAAAAATCACCCTCCCTCGTTCCCACTGGGAGAAAACCTGAAATCCACCTGGATCCTTGAAAGTCACCTCAAAATCTGTTATTCCTGGTCTGCATCCTCAGAAAAACTCCAAATCTTTTACAAAAACTCCAAATCTGTTATTCCTGATTCACACCCTCACAAGAACTCAAAATCTTTTATTTCCTCACAAAAACTCCAAATCTGTTATTCCTGATTTATATCCTCACAAAAACCTCAAAATCTTTTATTCCTGATTTCCACCCTCATAAAAACTCAAAATATTTTATTCCTGATTTATTTACTCACAAAATCTCAAAATCTGTTATTCTTGATTTATTTCCTCACAAAAACTCAAAATCTTTTACTATTGATTTCCACCCTCTCAAAAACTCAAAATCTGTTATTCCTGATTTCCACCCTCATAAAAACTCAAAATATTTTATTCCTGATTTGCACCTTCACAAAACCTCAAAATCTGTTATTCTTGATTTTTATCCTCACAAAAACTCAAAATATTTTATTTCTGATTTATATCCTTACAAAAACTCAAAATCTTTTATTCCTGATTTCCATCCTCACAAAAACCTCAAAATCTTTTATTCCTGATTTGCACCTTCGCAAAAACTCAAAATCTGTTATTCCTGGTCTGCATCCTCACAAAACTCCAAATCTTTTACAAAAACTCCAAATCTCTTATTCCTGATTCACACCCTCACAAGAACTCAAAATCTTTTATTCCTGATTTACACGTTCACAAGCACTCAAAATCTGTTATTTCTGATTTATTTCCTCACAAAAACTCAAAATATTTTATTCCTGATTTATATCCTCACAAAAACCTCAAAATCTTTTGTTATTGATTTCCACCCTCACAAAAACTCAAAATCTTTTATTCCTGATTTATATCCTCACAAAAACCTCAAAATCTTTTATTCCTGATTTATTTCCTCACAAAAGCTCAAAATCTTTTATTCCTGATTTACACCCTCACAAAAACTCAAAATCTGTTATTCCTGATTCAGACCCTCACAAAAACTCAAAATCTTTTATTCCTGATTTATTTCCTCACAAAAGCTCAAAATCTGTTATTTCTGATTTATTTCCTCCCAAAAACTCACAATCTTTTATTCCTGATTTGCACCTTCACAAAAACTCCAAATCTGTTATTCTTGATTTTTATCCTCACAAAAAACACAAAATCTGTTATTCTTGATTTCCATCCTTACAAAAACTCAAAATCTGTTATTTCTTATTTCCATCCTCACAAAAACCCCAAATCTGTTATTCCTGATTCACCTCCTACAGAAGCTCTCCATGCTCTGCCAGGTCAGGTCCTGGCGTTGGGGTTTTCCTCCCCAGGTGACACTTCAGGTGACAAATGCCAGCGGTGCCACCGAGGCTCTGAGCCCTGCTCAGTCCTGCAGCCATCACATTTATCCAGCCCCAGCTCAGGACAGGCTCAGGGAGAAACTCTTCATCCCTCCCTGAATCCCAGAGAAGGACACAATTCAGATTTTTGGGAGTTCCTTTCCAACCTGTAAAATCAATGTACAACACTTGACGTTCACCAGCCAGGTTTAATTCAACATTAAACCCAAAACTGGCCAGGCAGGAGTGGTTCAAAGCCCCCACCACGTGCTGAATTTTCACATTTTCCCTCTGACTTTCCACTGGAAAGGAGAACCAGTGGATTCCCACGGGGTCACCCAGAGTGAAGTGTCCCCAGCCAGGGCAAGGAGCTGAAAAGCTCCAACCTCTGTGGCTTTTCTTACAGAGCTGACCCAGGAGCTAAAATTCTGCTTTTCCACCTTTTCCATGCCCAGCTCAACCCTTTGCCCATCCTGGCTGGGCACAGAGACTTGCTGCCCACCCTGATATCTATTTTTTTATATTAAATTTATTTTTTCCCTTCTCAGCTTGTGGCTGAGGACATTAAAATCTTCTCAGTAACTCCTGCAAGCTGCAGAGCTCTGAGTTTCCTCCCCAAGCACTGCAATAATTCTTCCAGTGATCATTATGATCCTTCCAGATGTTGGTGTTTTCCAAGCTCAGCTCTGGGGCTGGACAGTGTCTGGGATTTCCCAGCCTCCCTTCCCTGCCACAATTAGTTAATGACTCCAAATAACCAGCAGGGATTTGCTGCAGTGCAGGGAACGTGTCACAGCAAGCAGAGCTTTGACACAAGCACCACTTTTGGCACCCCTCAAATTCCACACTGCTGTCCTAAAATCCAAAATTATCGTTGTCCTGATGCATTTAAAATAATTCCTGAGGTTTCCAACGTGACTGTGAATTTTTCCCTTTTTCCTTCTGCTTTTTCAGAAGCAGCAAAGCCCAGGGTGAGGATTCTCAACTTTGCACTTATTTCTTTTTCTCATCTTTAGCTTTATTTGGAGAGTGGATTTTTCCCCTCCTTGCTTCTTTGAGTTTTGACCACAAAAATATCAAATACTGAAAAATGGAAGGTTTAAAAACGAAGCAATGGTGCTGAGTCCTTTCAGGGATAAACAAATCCAGCTACTCTGGGATTTCCACCACAAAAACAGAATTTGATGTCAGTTGTGGGTCCAGATTAGGTGGAAGGGGAGGGGAGCATTATTTATTTATCTTTAATTGCCTAGGGAAGCATTATTTATTTATCCCTTCTTGTTTATTAGCTGCAAGTGCCCTCCCAGAATTGGATAATTCTCCTGCTGAGCCCCCTGGGACAGGGAACACCCTGGAGTTCAACCATTGCCAGGGAAAGAGAATTGCAGATTTCACTCTTTTGTGAGCTGGGAGCTCCCTCCTGTCTAATTTTTGTATTTTCTTGGCTCAGGGGAGACATTTCCATGAACTTCCAGGCACCTGGTGAGGCTGAGGCAGAACTGATTGGTAATGATTTATCCTAAATCCAATAATGCTGATTTTTGCTCCTTTTCCCTGGTGTGATCCCAGTCACTCAGCAGAGCCATGAGCACCTTCCAAATTCTGGAAATTGCTGAGAAAAAAACCACAGGGACTCTTCTGGAAGTCAGGGATTGTTTTAGGGGTGGGAACATCCCAGGATATAAAACATTCCCTGTTCAGGAAGGGGTGACAGTGGCTTTGTCTTTTGGGTTTATTGTTGACCAGTCAGGGCTTAAAAAAAAAAAAAAAAAATTAAAAAAAAAAATCAACTTTTAGCTCCTCATTTTCAGCTTTGCCCTCACCCTGACAGAAATCTGCCTTTCCTTGGCCACCTACAGAGCAGGAGAATTTCTGGAGGTGAATCCTTCTCCACAGCAATTCCTGGAGTTAAGGACTCTGTGGCCTGAAGAATATTTTTCTCCTGACATCCATCAGAAATCCCAGGGCAAAAAGCAGCAGGTCTGAACAGGAGGAAGAGGCTGGTTTGCTGCCTTGCAGCATTTTCTGCTGATCAGCCAGGCAGATAAAGCTCTGCTGGGCTGGAGCAGTTGGAAGTTGTGGTCGTGCATTCCCTTTGTGATGATTTCTCAGCAGAAATTCTCGTTTTCCCTCCTCACCTGCAGTGGAAATCCAGAATTCCATTCCTTTTCCTTTTCCCCTTTCCCTTTCCTTTCCTTTCCTTTCCTTTCCTTTCCTTTCCTTTCCTTTCCTTTCCTTTCCTTTCCTTTCCTTTCCTTTCCTTTCCTTTCCTTTCCTTTCCTTTCCTTTCCTTTCCTTTCCTTTCCTTTCCTTTCCTTTCCTTTCCTTTCCTTTCCTTTCCTTTCCTTTCCCTGAAACTTCCCTTTTTTTTCTCTTCTCTTCTCTTCTCTTCTCTTCTCTTCTCTTCTCTTCTCTTCTCTTCTCTTCTCTTCTCTTCTCTTCTCTTCTCTTCTCTTCTCTTCTCTTCTCTTCTCTTCTCTTCTCTTCTCTTCTCTTCCTCTTCCTCTTCCTCTTCCTCTTCCTCTTCCTCTTCCTCTCTGGGGCACAGGAACATGTGGCTGCTGTCCTGAGCCCCACAGCTGCCCTGGAATCACGGAATTATGGAACCATGAAACCATGGAATAATGGAATAATGGAACCATGGAATTATGGAACCATGGAATAATGGAACCATGGAGTCATGGAATGAATTATGGAATCATGGAATTATGGAATTATGGCTTTTATCCTGGTTTTTCATTCCCAAATCCTGCTCATTCCAGGAGCTTCCCTGCTTTTCCCTGTTCTCAGGTTCCCCAGCAAACTGATTCATCACCTGATGAATTCCAGCTCTTCTTTCTGGAGCATTTTGAGAACTTCCCAGTCCTTTCCCATTCCCCTGATGCTTCTGGAATCCATCTTTTCAGGAAGGAAAAAGGGATAACTAAAATAATTCGGGTTTGTCACCTCTATACAACACCCACTAAACAACTGATTCCCATTTAATACCCCCGTGACCCTTGGAAAAAAGATTTAAAATCCCTAAACCTTGTAGGAGCCAAAATTAGAGCTGTTTAATTCTGGAGCAGAAGAGAATAAACCTCTCTGTCAGTAAATCCTTTAAGAAGTGAAAATGCATTTATTAGAGAAAAGAAAAAAGTTATGGATGTTTCAGAGGTCAGGAGAAAATGCCTGGGAGACCCGTTCCAGCTGATCCACGGAGGTCACTGTTTATATTTTTTGCTATTTATGTGTGAAATGTTCTCTGAATGAAGGGCATTATCTGACAATTTACTGCTGATTTTCTCCAAAAGGTGGGAAAATGGATATTCCAAAGGGCTGGGTCTCCAGGCAAGAAAATGGGATTGGAATCAATTCAAAGAGTTTTGTTGTTTTTTTTTTTTTTTTTTGCTTTGTGCTCAGGATTCCTCCTGAGAGTTCTGGATGGGTTTTGTGGGTGAAAACAAAGGGGAAAAAAAGAAGGGAGGCAGCAAAAAAAAAAAAAAGGAGGGAATTCAGAGACAGAGATTTCTGCCTGAGGAAAACTTTCCCTGTTTTACAATTCTGTGATGGCCAAAAATTGCTCCAAGTGATGCCTTGGGTACCAGCTCTGTGTTCATAACCTGTGTTTATAATCTGTATTTACAACCTGTAAATGCTGATTTCCCTGTTGCTGGGAATATTTGGGAAGCAGGAATGGCAAAGTGTGGAAGGAAGAACAGCAGAAAGAATTCTGCAGAAATTAAAGGTTTTATGTCTTGCCAAGGCAAAGCCCCTCTGTGTTAATTAATGCTCATCATGGATCAAGGTTAAATAATTTTAGGGAAGCAAGGATCTGCCTCCAAATTCTGCAGGATTCCTCTTTTTCCACTTCCAAACTTGATCAGCCAATCCCAAAAAAATCCCCAAAAAATGGGAAGTTGTCCCTCTGCAGCCCTGGAGAAAATATTCCTCCTTTTTCCATCCTCAAGGACAGGTGGGGGGATTTAGGAAAACTCAAATTTTTCTTTGTACATCCACCAGTTTTTGGGAATAGTTCTATCAGAGATGGGAGTTTGGATCCATCCTACAACAGGGACATGGAAAATCTCTGCTGGGAGAACTTTTTTCCCCTCTGGAATGGGAAAATTAAGTAGATTTGTAGATCATAACAAACCTTACAAGGTCCTGAATCCCAGAGAATTTGGACCAAATAAGTGTCAATAAAGTTCAGAGTTTTCTCTTGTTATTTGCTCTGATCTTTTTTTTTTTAATAGGAGCATGTTCTTTGTAAGCATTTGGAAAAATAATTTTTGAAGCAAAAGAAAAAAAAAAATCATGTTTGGACAATTTGGTTTCTTCTTGAAAACATTTCAAATCTCTACTTTTAGGTTGCTAAACCAGAATAAAAAAGAATTATCACACATGACAATTTGCAAAGCTTTTAATTAGCAAAGCTACCAAGACAGGAAAAAAAAAAAAAAGAAGTGAGGGAGGAAAAAAAGCAAAAATCTCAAGAAAACTTGCAACAGGTTTTCTCTAAGCATGGGTGGAGTGGAAAAAGTGAGCCAAGATAATTACCCACACTTAGTCATAAGGAGCAGGAAACACAGTAAAAGAAAAAAAAAATCTAATTGGGGCTGTTTTTCATATATATATATTAAGGTGTTAATTTCCATCACATCATACAATGCAAGAACTTGGGATTTGGAGTGCAGGAACTTTGCCTGCAGATGAAATGACAGAAGAAAAGGCAAATCCACGTGCAGAGGTGACATGCACACAATTAAATATTCCCCCAGCAGCTCAGGCTCTGTGCTCTGCAGGGATTTGTTTGTTTGACTCCAGACAAAGCTGAAAAAAAGAGTTTTGACACAAACCCAGAGGAGAGACAGAAACTTTGCAGGGCTCCAGATCTGTGTCCTGATGCTCTGAAACAATTTCACTGAGAGGAGTTTGACCCATTTTAATCTCACTTTGCAAAGATCTGTGCACTTTAATTAAAGTGCAATAACATCATTAATTCTATTCTATTCTATTCTATTCTATTCTATTCTATTCTATTCTATTCTATTCTATTCTATTCCATTCCATTTATTATATTATAATTAGTGCAATAATATAATTAATACTATTATTAATATCTTTAATAATATCATTATTAATAAACACAAAATCACTGTGACCAGCTGGAACACTGAAGGGAGATTTGGGAAGGCAGGAGTGGCTGCCTAGAGCAGAGGATGGGCAGAATTAGAGAACAAAAGTTGTTATTTATTAAAAACATTCAACAGATGCACTTTGAGCAGTCAGAAAAAAATGCTGAAAAAATGCAGGACCTTAGATACTCTTATTTTAAACTTAAAACATTAAATTCACCACATGATGCAACTAAGAGCTGCACTTTGTAGCTTAGAGAGTTTGTAAACCTTTAACATTTTTTTCAGCTAATCATATTCTTGTTTTTGCTTAATGTCAGAAGTTCCAGGGTTATGACAGCTGATACTCCACAATGTGTTGTAGGAAATATTTGGAATTGTGGTTGGATTTTCATGGAAATGATAAAAGGATGGGTTATTCTGTCCAGAAAAGCAAAAGGGATCAGTTGGTTGCCTGCAAGTTTCTTGTCAGTTCATTAATGGTCACGAGTTTTTCACACAATTGAAGTTTGGTCCATTTGCATATCAGGGGTTAATTCTGCAATTACAGCTGCAGGTAATGAGGTCACATTGCCCCAGTTTGCTTCCCCCAAAATTCACTTCTGTTTATCCTTTTTGGGAGCTGAGGTTGTGAGGTATCTTTGGTTCTCAGGATTATTTTTGTCTGCCCAAAATGTGAAGAGCTAAGACTCTGTGGAGCTCAGAGTTATGCACTAAAGCACAGGATCTAAAAAATAAAAAAGACAAAAACTTAATCAGGGCAGAGGGGCTGACAGATCCCATGGGTTTGTTTTCTGGATCTCTCCAGACCCTGCAATCCCTGCCCAGAGGGAAAGTCACCTCTGAGCCAGCACGGAAAAAAACCAGAGGTGAGCAAACAAAAAACCTCATTTGTTTGTGTTTGCAGGCTCAGGCCTCTCCTCTGTGCTGGGATGGCATTGCCTGGCTCCAGCTCCCACAGGGGGAATTTTGGGTGGCAGAACTCGTGGCAGGGTTTGAGCTCTGGCACTGTAACGTCAGAGACAATTCCTAAACTGTTCCATGAGTTCATGTCTCTCTGTTCCAGCCCAGTGAGCAATGCCCAGAGCTGGGAATGGCAGCAGGCACCTGTCAGGGACAGCACTGTCTCCAAAAAGTCTCAGCAGCGCCTCTGAGTCACCAGGCTGCAGATCCCAATCAGCCCTGCCAGCTTGGGATCCTCATTTATCTGCTCCACACACCTCATGCAGAACTGGAGGGGATTTTCTCTGCTTTGCTCTTCATCCCTGACCCCAACAAAAATCTGCTGAAAATTTAATCCCCAGACACTCCTTGGGATGAAGAGAATCCCTTTGACAGAGCAGCCATGAGAATTTATCCAGCAAAAACAAACAGCCTGGGCAAGTAAAGGTGTCACCAAACCAGGGAAGAAATGGGAAATACAAAAGGGGAAATTCAAGGCATCACCTGCCCATGGCAGGGGTGGGATGGGATGAATTTTAGGATCCTTTCCAACCCAAAGCATTCCATGATCCCACAAAAGCTCCATCTGGATGAGCCCCCTTGGTTCTCCATCCCTTCCAGGTTTGTTCCAGGAGTTCATCCACCCTCAGCCTCTTCCAGCTGGGATCCACATCCAAACTCTGCCCAGCTCCTCCAGGAGAAAATCAACTTTCAACCCAAAATTCTTGTTTGGGTTGGAGAGATGAAGGGTGGATGAGGAAAACAGCATCATCTTCCCAGCCAGACAAAGTGAAATTGGGTTTTAATCAGAAAAAAAGGCAAAAAAGTTTCAACCTGGGGATGTGACACTCTCAGGAGCAGAGATTTGGGTTTGATCAAAGGCCCAGAAGAGGTTGGAGGTGTCTCACTCCTGGCTGGAAGTTATGAAAATAAGAAAAAGAATTGCATGGCAAAACAGTCAAAATAGCAAAGATTCATAATATTTTTTTTTAAATTAAGATTTTAAAAATAAGAGTTTCAAAACTTGAACAGAATATTTTTATTCATTGTTTTTTGAACAGGCAAACTGCTCCAAGCAATGAGGTTTTTTTGCAGTGAAAGTGATAAAAGCAAAATGCCTCAAAATTGTTTTTCAGTGAAAATAAAGTTTTAGTCAAGAAGAAGCTGAGATGTTTAAGTAAAATTTGAAACAAAATATTGATGGTGCAGACATTTTGTCCTACAAAAATGAAAATGTCAGTTGGCTGCAGAGTAAAAAAAATTTTTTTTTCTTATCTATTCTTGCAGCCACTACCCTAAATTCCATTCTAAGCAAAATGTGATGATTTCACCATTTCCCTCAGAAAACTACAAAACCTCATCTCCTCCATCTGCTTTTAGTTTGAGCTAAAAATATGTTTAAAACAAGAAGAGTGATGCCTCTGAAAAAAAATAAAAAATTCCTGAAGCAAAAAAGTCAAAAAAAAAAAAAAAAAAAAAAAAAATTCTGGATAAAACTCGAAGCTGCCTGACAATTTTCCCATCCTACAAAAACTTGAGATTTCCAAAACTATTTTGCTGTGCAGTGGGAATAAAATTTGTAGAGCAAAGAGAAGATCCACCCAAGAATATGCAACAAGCCTGTGGGGAAAGCTCTGATTTGGGATTTCCAACCCAAATATTCCCCCTGTCTGCTGGAGCTGCCCTGGGTCTGGGAAGCTTTGTTCCAAATTTCCTGCAGGAAAAAAAATAAAAAAAATTAAAAAAAATAAAGAAGAAGTTGTGGTTTTAGTGAATCACGGTGAAAAATTGTCCTCCAGAATTTCTCAACTCGTTTTTGAGATTGGGGATTAAAGGAGAAGGAGCTTCCCCTGGGATTTAAGGAATGGGATGGAATTTAAGGAATGGGATGGAATTTAAGGAATGGGATGGAATTTAAGGAATGGAATTTTAAGGAATGGAATGGGATTTAAGGAATGGAATGGAATTTAAGGAATGGAATTTTAAGGAATGAAATTTTAAGGAATGGGATGAGATTTAAGAAATGGGATGAAATTTAAGGAATGCAATGGGATTTAAGGAATGGGATGGGATTTAAGGAATTAAATGGGATTTAAGGAATGGGATGGGTTGGGATTTAAGGAATGGGATGGGATTTAAGGAATTCAATGGGATTTAAGGAATTCAATGGGATTTAAGGAATGGAATAGGATATAAGGAATGGAATTTTAAGGAATGGGATAGGATTTAAGGAATGGAATTTTAAGGAATGGGATATGATTTAAGGAATGCAATTTTAAGGAATGGGATAGGATTTAAGGAATGGAATTTTAAGGAATGGGATGGGATTTATTAACAAAGGGATTTAAGCAATGGGATGGGATGGAATGGGATTTAAGGAATCCAATAGGATTTAAGGAATGCAATGGGATTGAAGGAATGCAATGGGATTTAAGGAATGGGATGGGATGGGATGGGATGGGATGGGATGGGATGGGATGGGATGGGATGGGATGGGATGGGATGGGATGGGATGGGATGGGATGGGATGGGATGGGATTTAAGGAATAGGATGGGATGGGATTTAAGGAATGGGATGTCAGGAACTCTGGTGCTTTTGGGGAGGTTTGGGATCCCCAACTCTTTCCCAAAATCCAGCGAGGTGCCACAGGCAGACCTGGAGTTAAGATCTCACCTAAAAAACCCAAATTTCTCAGCTTGGGGCATTCCAGGCTGGCAGAGAGACCCACGAGGAGCAGCAGCCACGGCCTGGCAGCTGCCCCGAGGTGAGGCTGGGTGCAAACCCAGAGAGGAACATTCTGAGCAGGGGCAGGCTCAGCTCCCCTCCCTGCCCTGCCAGCAGCTGAGGCACCAACGGCGCTGGCAAGGGCTGAAATTCCCATTCCCGGTGACACTTCTGGGAAGGTTTTTGGCACACAGAGACCTCATCAGGGCAGGAATGCAGGGTGGGGCTGCAGGTAACAGGCACTCTCTGCCCTGCTCCCCTGTTATTTTTAGAGCCATCAGCTGGAGTGTCACCTTCCCCACGAGCCACCTGAGCCTCCTCACCGGCTGCAGGGTGGGATTTTTTTCCTTTTTTTTTCTCCTCACTTTGAAGTCAGACCAGTAATGAAGTCAAACCAGACTAGCTGAGGATCCCAGTGTGGTGCTGGTGCTAATAATAGGATGTGAGCTGTCCCAGAGGCTCTGAGGCAGGGATCTGAGCAGGGCTGGGCTCCTCTCCATCCACCAGGGATTAACTCACCACCCTGCCTGGAAAACAACACCCAGAGAAGCCAAGGGTCCCATCCAGCCTCATCCCCTGGGCTGAGCTGCAAATGCAGCTCGGCAGGTTTTGAGCCTGGCTTCAGGAGGAATTAATTAACTCATTCATTAGGGAATAATTCCTAAATGTTTAGCTGGCAGCCAGAGGCTTGTGTGATATAAATAATGTCCAAAGGCAGAAAATCCCTTTGGGACAGGATGATCCTGGCTCCTTCAGGACAGTGTGACCCTCACAGTGACACTGCCCCCCAAAACGATGCAGAGGGACCCCCAGGAACAGCAGGGGCTTGTGTGGATGCTGTGCCGAGCACAGGGAGGGAAATGTTTGGGGAACAGCAAAAATGTGGTGCTTGAGGAGCTCAGGGAGGGAGAATATTCCAGGGAAACCCCAGAGTGACCCTGCAGGGGCTGAAAACCAGGAGGGAGAGGGGATTTTTAGCAGGGCAGGCAGTGACAGGACAACGGGCAGTGGATTTAAACTGCCAGAGGGGAGGGTGAGTGGGATTTGGGAGGGAATTCTTCCCTCTGAGGGTGGGGAGGGGCTGGGATGGAATTCCCAGAGGAGCTGGGGCTGCCCCTGGATCCCTGGAGCAGCCTGGGACAGTGGGAGCTGTCCCTGCCATGGCAGGGGTGGCTCTGGGTGAGTTTTAAGGTCCTTTCCAACCCAAACCAGTCTGGGATTCCACAATTCCACGAGTTCAAGCATCCTGGGCATTCATGGGAAGGGAAACGTTGATTTTCAGTTTGGGAATCTAAACACCAGGGCCTCGTGTATCTGATTAATTCCCTTTTCTCCTTGATGTGATGTTTAGTTCACAGCAACACTTCCTCCAGATTTAAACCCTGAGGGGAGGAAAATCCAATTTTACAGATGCTGAGTGTGTGAAGGGGAGCTCCTGGGTGAGTGAGCACAGGGATAAAACTGGGACAGGGACTAAACCCAGCCAGGACTGGGCACAGGGATAAAACAGGGACAGGGACTAAACCCAGCCCAGGACTGAGCACAGGGATAAAACTGGGACAGGGACTAAACCCAGCCCAGGACTGGGCACAGGGATAAAACAGGGAATAAACCCAGCCAGGACTGGGCACAGGGATAAAACAGGGAATAAACCCAGCCAGGACTGGGCACAGGGATAAAACAGGGACTAACCCAGCCCAGAACTGAGCACAGGGATAAAACAGGGACTAAACCCAGCCAGGACTGGGCACAGGGATAAAACAGGGACAGGGACTAAACCCAGCCCAGGACTGAGCACAGGGATAAAACAGGGACTAAACCCAGCCCAGAACTGAGCACAGGGATAAAACAGGGACTAAACCCAGCCCAGGACTGAGCACAGGGATAAAACAGGGATTAAACCCAGCCCAGAACTGAGCACAGGGATAAAACAGGGATTAAACCCAGCCAGGACTGGGCACAGGGATAAAACAGGGATTAAACCCAGCCAGGACTGGGCACAGGGATAAAACAGGGACTAAGCCCAGCCCAGGACCAGGCCCAAGTCACTCAGTGCTGGTCCTGGCAGAGCAGAGCAGCGCTCCAGGAATGCTGAGCCACCTCAAACCACCTCAGTGGGACAGGTGGCAGCAGCTCCAGGAATGCACAAACTGTATTTTTCCTTCATTTTGACATTTTTGCCCCTCCCCACCTCCTTGACCCCTGCTGGATGTCAACCAGCCCAAGGCTGATCTCGTTCCACGTTCACAAAGCAATGACACCCGTGGTGAAAATTCAAAATGTGAGTGGGGCTGTTTCACTCTGCAGCCCCCTCTGAGTGTGGCTACTCATGTTCTTGACAAGGAGGAACGTTGGGATTCGCTTGGTAAATTTTCTGGTCGATTTGGTTGATCTAAATCATTCCTTTGTACAAAAAGCTGGCAAAAGACAGCAGAAAATCAGCTTGGGAGGATGTGGTTATCAGGAGATAATCAGGCCCCGGGGGAAGCAGACACACCTGGCTCTGCTGTGCCCTGGAGGAATCATTAACTCCCTCCCACCCCCCTGCAGGAATCACCACTGGCCTCCAATTCCAGCAGGGAGACATCCCCAAAAACAGCTCCTGGGGAAACCCTGAGCCCTGGAGCAGCAGAGCGGCTCCCAGGGAGCTCCTTTAAACCCGGGTTTAAAGTCAGCAGTGAGGAGCTCTTCTGATGAAGTGCCCCGGGCTGGGATGGCAGGAGCTGCCCCGGGGCAGGCACAGCCTCTCCCTGCCGGGACTCTGCACCGGGGTCACGCCGCGGTTAAACTCAGGGAGCTGTGGATGAGTTCCCTGGCCAAAAACCAGCCCCAGGGCACGGCAGTCACAGCTCCCAGGAGAGCTGGGGCTGGGAGAAACCTGGAGTGGTTTAGGGACAGTGGGGAGGGATAAGGAGGAAGAAGAAGGAGGGACGAAGAGGAGAAATAATAAAGAGGAATAAGGAGGAAAAAAGAAGCAGAAGGAGAAGGAATAAGGAGGAAGAAGGAGGGATAAGGAGAAGGAAGAAGAAGTGATAAGGAGGAGAGATGAGGAGGAAAAAGGAAGGATAAGGAAGAAGAAGGGATAAGGAGGAGGAAGGAGGAGAGATGAGGAGGGAAAAGGAAGGATAAGGAAGAAGAAGGAGGGAAAAGGAGAAGGAATAAGGAAGGATAAGGAGGAGGAGGAAGAAGGAGGGAGGTGGAAGAAGGAATGATAAGGAGGAAGAAGAAGGGATAAGAAGAAGGAAGAATGAGGGATAAGGAGAATGAAGAAGGAGGGATAAGGAGGAGGAATAAGAAGAGATAAGGAGGAAGAAGAAGGAAGAATAAGGAGGAAGAAGAAGGAAGAATAAGGAGGAGGAAGAAGGATTGATAAGGAGAAGGAAGAATGAGGGATAAGGAGAATGAAGAAGGAGGGATAAGGAGAATGAAGAAGGAGGGATAAGGAAAAAGAAGAAGGAAGGATAAAGACAAACAAGAAAGATTTTCCAGCAGTCTCAGGCTCTTGCAGCACCAAGAGTTACAGCAGGGTGGGGGGAAACCCCCAGACAGATCCATGAGGAGCAGAGGAGAGAGGAAGGGGCAGGGAGAGGGGAGTGGAGCTTTTGGGGTGTTTGCCCTTGAGCCCACCTGCTCCTCCCAAGGAAAGCCTTGTCTCCCTGCAGCTCTGATGCTGCTGGCACCAGGCACTGCAAATCCAGAGGGAAAATATTTTCCTTGGAAGGCAGCAGCTGATAGCTCAGCAAGGTGGAAGTGGATGTGACACCTCCTTGCCCCGAGCCCTTGGCAGTGGCAGCTCCTTCCTGAGCCCAGCGAGTCCCAGCCTGTGACAGCCACTGACCCTGCAGATCCCAGGACATCCAGGGGATGGATCCATCCCAGTGGGAATGGGAGCACATCCAGGGATTTGGTTCTGCTGGTGATGGATCCATCCAGGAGGGAAGGGCAGCACATCCAGGGATTTGGCTCTGCAGGTGATAGATCCATCCCAGTGGGAATGGGAGCATATCCAGGGGGATTTGGCTCTGCAGGTGATGGATCCATCCAGGGGGATTTGGTTCTGCAGGTGATGGATCCATCCAGGAGGGAAGGGCAGCACATCCAGGCTGTTGCAGACACCTGATGGTGCTCACTGAAGCATCACTGGCATTTTCCTGCAAGACCCATCCTGAGAGATTTGGCTCTTCCACATCCCATCCTCCCCCTGCTCCCACCCTCCAACTGCCACAGTTTACTTTGGGCAGCTGCCAGATTCTGTTAATTAAACTATTATCTTCCCTCACTCTCTTTTTTATTTTTTTTTTTTTTTTTTTTTATTGAAGATCTCGTGGCTCTGAGGAATCCATTGTTTATTTTAATTAGAAGTGAGGATTTGTCTAGAAATCCATACGTGGTGCTGGCTGGAGTTTTGTACTGTTCCCAGGTGAACGTGGAAATGGTGCTGGCTTGAAATTAAGGGCACAAAAGTGGCTTTCATTTCAGCACAAACCTTAAAAAAAAAACCACAAAACAAACCAAACACCTGAAAATCTGAATCTCTAGGTAGGGAAATAATAAAAAGTGAAAATCAGCCTCTTTGCACACACAATTATTAAATAATTATGGACTTAATATTCATAATTGTGGACACAAGTGGACAAGCCCTGCTACAAACTGAACAGGATTTCTTTGCTAATTTGACAGATTGAGAGAAAATAAAAATGAAGGCAGTGCTCCAGGCTGGCTGTACAGCCAAGAGCTTTCACCTGCTCCTGCTCTGCCTTCAGGGCCTCTCAGTGCATCCCTCACCCGAGAGCACAGCTCCCCTCTGCCTTAGCTGTTCTATAATTAGACAAATTAATTGGTTATTTACAGTTGATGGGACCCTTCTGTCCCCCAGGTGCCCAGTCAGGTGTGACTCAGCTCCTCTCCATCCCCCTCCAGGGTGGTTTTATCCCACCTGCCAGCACAGAAGTGATGGACACATCCCAGAAGTGTTCATGGGGTCACAGAGCCATGGAATGGTTTGGGTGGGGAGGGACCTTAAAGGTCTTCTCATGTCCATGGCAAGGACACCTCCCCCTGTCCCAGGCTGCTCCAAGCTCCATCCCTTGGACATTCCAGGGATCCAGGGGCAGCCACAGCTTCTCTGGGAATTCTATTCTTATTCTTATTCTCTTATTCTCTTATTCTTATTCTTATTCTTATTCTTATTCTTATTCTTATTCTTATTCTTATTCTTATTCTTATTCTTATTCTTATTCCTATTCTTTTCTCCCCACCCTCACAGTGAACATTTTCTTCCTGACATTCCAGCTGATCCTGCTCTCTGTCATTTGAAGCCATTCCCCCTTGTCCCTGCACTCCAGGCCCTGGGGGAAATTCTCTCTCCATCTTTCTTGTGGGCTTCCCTCAGGGAAATGGTTGGGATGGATGCAGAGAATTCAGGACTTCAACTTCCCAATCCAGGCAGCCCCTGAGGGCACAACTCAGATTGAGCCATCCCTGTATCCCATCCCTGTATCCCATCCCTGTATCCCATCCCATCCCATCCCTGTATCCCATCCCTGTATCCCATCCCTGTATCCCATCCCATCCCATCCCATTATCCCATCCCATCCCATCCCATCCCATCCCATCCCATCCCATCCCATCCCATCCCATCCCATCCCATCCCATCCCATCCCATCCCCTGAGTTTGCCTGAGGATCTGTCTGGTTTTGGGATTTGTTTTAGAGCAGAACTGACAATTCCCTATCAATCCCCTTCTCCAGTTTTTACTCCCCCTCCCAGGGTGAAACTCCTGCTGCCTCCAAGGAACCCTCTTCCCCTCTCTTATTTTTTTCACCTCCCTCCAAACCATGGAGCACTGACAGAGGGAATTCTCTGCCAAGCACAAACACACTTTTGAAGAGTTTCAGCTCCTCCTGGCTCACCTGAGCGTTTCAAAGTGAGGAAGGAGCAGGGAGGAGAGATTGCCACTGCTCACAGTGCCTGGGCTGAATCTGAGTCTCTGGAAGAGACAGAGGAGTCACAATTCCCAAAAAACCTCAGCAAGCTGCTCTTGTTTGAGATTTGCCCACAATATCCACAATATTTGTTGGGAATTCTCCAAACCCGTCTGTCCCTTTTCCTTCTTTCCTTGCTTTGAGTTCTGCTGGAGGTTGATTTTTGCAAGGCAGGAGTTTCCCTCCACTCCCAGCTCTGCCTGCAGTCAGTTCTTCACCCGAAATTCTCCTGAAACACTCTGGGACATCCCTGGGGAGATTCTGCCTGACTCCTGGAGTGCCACACTCAGGATTCCTTTGGGCTCTCCATCAGGAATTTGCCTCTCCTTTCTGCTCCAAACACAATTTTCAGCCTCTGTGACGTCAGCTTTGCCTTCCTGCCTTCCCTGGGATGGAATCAGCTTCCAAGGGGGCTTCCCAAAAAAAAAACAAAACCAACTCTGGGCTCCTGTGCTGACTCATCCCCAGAGCAGAGCAGGTGGGTCCCACTGACTCCAGCTCAGGAAATGCAGTGTCCCCACAGACAGCTGGATATCCTGGCAAGGAAAAGCCTGGAGAGCAGCCAGCTCAGGAAGAACTCAGGATAATAAGGTTTGGATGTGCTGGAGCAGAGGAGAAGCCCAAGGTGCAGAGGGATTGGGGTGACTCAATCTGCCCCCCAGCAGGTCAGGTCTCATCCCCAAGATCTGCTGGAAAATGGATGTTCAGGGAATGGGATTCAGAGTGACCATCAGGGCCCATAAAATTCAAAAGAAGATGAGAGAAGGTCGTTCCTTTCCGACCACACTGCTGAGAATTTGATCCCAGCACACTTTGGGGTTTTCCTATCGTTTTTGAGAAAGATCCAATCTTCTGTCCTTGCAGCTGAAAAACTGACAACTGAAAACGAGCTGAGTGCTTTTCCTGAAGTCCCTTGGCCAGATGGAAAAGAAGAGCAGGGAACTTCCCAGACAATGAAGAAGAATTTGGAAAGGTCCAGAAATAAATTCTGACTTTTTTTCTCTAATTGAGAAATTATATAATGAGGTAATTATCTATTTTTTTTTTTTTTTTTGAGAACTATTAGAAGATAGAATAGCTGGAGATGAAAGAATTGAGTGCAGGAGCCCAGAACTCTGATTTACTGTTTTTCTACTCTCAGACCACAAGAATTTTGCACAGCATTCCTCAAGAGCAAGCTCTCAGATTAGAGCCTGATGGAGCAGAACTGAGGACAAAGTTCCACTCCACCCTGGCTGCCCATCCTGCAATTTCCATTGCTAACGATGGAAACCAGGGGGAAACAACCTCAGCAGCTTCTCAGCATCTCATGGGACAACCCAAAAGGCAAAACTTTGGGCTGAGATCCAGAGTGATCCTGGAAACCTCATTTTTTCATCCACATTTCCACTGGCTCGTGCCCATGCTCCATCAATAACCCCGAGTGCTGATAGCACATCCATTCCTGGGAACTCCTGGGAAGCTCTGGGATGGATTTTATGGATCTTTGTGCCTGCCTGGAGTCCCCTGGGTGGCTCCTGGGGACAGGGCTCTCCTGGGACTGGCGTTTCCAGCTGGGCTGCAGACACCCCCAGGTGATTTTGGAGCTTTAAGTTCAGCAGTTTAAGGAGGTTATTTTGGTGTTGAAAGTGGCTATTTAGGGAATTATCAGCTAAAAAGTCCTAAAAATGCCACTGGGGTTGCTTGTCCTACCCTTCCAGCCCCTGGGTGATGGGAAAGCTGGAGAATCCAGATCTGCAGGACTGGCTGAGTTACCAGAAATACCTGAGAGTGTCAGGGACACCCCATCCTACCAAACCCTCAGTCAGGTCCTGGCAGGAACACCTGAGAATGTCAGGGACACCCCATCCCACTCAAAACCTTGCTCAGGAGTACCTGAGTGTCAGAGACACCCTATCCCACCCAAAACCCTGCTCAGGAACACCTGACAGTCACAGGGACACTCCATCCTGCCAAACCCTCCCTCAGGTCCTGGCAGGAACACCTGAGAGTGTCAGGGACACCCTATCCCACCCAAAAGCCTGCTCAGGAACACCTGAGTGTCACAGGGACACCCCATCCTGCCAAAACCTCACTCAGGTCCTGGCAGGAACACCTGAGTGTGTCACAGGGACACCCCATCCCACAAAAACTTGCTCAGGAGTACCTGAGTGTCAGAGATACCTCATCCCACTCAAAACCCTGCTCAGGTCCTGGCAGGAACACCTGAGTGTCAGAGACACTTCAACCCACTCAAAACCCTGCTCAGGAACACCTGAGTGTGTCACAGGGACACTCCATCCCACCCAATCCCACAGAACTGAGCTCTTAGCCCAGCTCCTGCCTTCTCCCACCCTCCAGGCACCCCCTGGCTGCTTTTCCAGCTTTTCCCAGCTCCTCCCCATCCCTCTGTGCCCCCAGCCCACGGGGCAGGGGCTGTGCTTGGCTTTGAACCCCTCAGGTGTGGAGCCTGGCCCTGGGAGGGGGTGAGTGCTCTGAAATGTGGGATGTTTTCCTAAGGACACCTGCTGGCACATCAAGGGAAGGGAAATATCTGCCAGCAGCCACCTCCTGCAGCCCTCCCTGCCCTTTTGGGGATGCTGAGCTCAGCTGGGGCTGCAAACACGAGGCTGCTCCAGCCAGAGCCTCCCCAACAGCTCCTGCAGGGAGGGACAGCCAGGACTGGGAAAAGGGCCAGGTCCAGTCTGCCTCCCCCCCTGGGCCACAGGGAAATGTCCCAAAAGTGTCACCAAGGGAAGGTTGAGATATTCCAGGTCAAATGTCCCAAAAAGTGTCACCAAGGGAAGGTTGAGATGCTTCAGGTCAAATGTCCCAAAAAGTGTCACCAAAAAGAGGTTGGGATGTTCCAGGTCAAATGTCCCAAAAGTGTCACCAAAGAGAGGTTGGGATGTTCCAGGTCAAATGTCCCAAAAATGTCACCAAGGGAAGGTTGAGATGTTTCCAGGTCAGATGTCCCAAAAAGTGTCACCAAGGGAAGGTTGAGATATTCCAGGTCAAATGTCCCAAAAAGTGTCACCAAGCAGAGACTGAGATGTTCCAGGTCAAATGTCCCAAAAGTGTCACCAAAGAGAGGTTGGGATGCTCCAGGTCAAATGTCCCAAAAGTGTCACCAAGGAGAGGTTGGGATGCTCCAGGTCAAATGTCCCAAAAAGTGTCACCAAGGAGAGGTTGAGATGCTTCAGGTCAAATGTCCCAAAAGTGTCACCAAGGAGAGGTTGGGATGTTCCAGGTCAAATGTCCCAAAAGTGTCACCAAAGAGAGGTTGAGATGTTTCCATGCCAAATGTCCCAAAAATGTCACCAAGCAGAGGCTGAGCTGTTTCAGGTTTTGACTCTTTTCTCCAAAGGCTGCCTTGAAGCTCCTCCTGAATTGCTCAGGCTGCTCCTTCCAGAAACTCAGCAATAATTATCCCCAGATTCATGGAGTCACGGGATGCTTGGGGTTGGAGGGACCTTAAAGCCCATCCAGCCATGGCAGGGACACCTGCCCCTGTCCCCAGGCTGCTCCAGCCTTGGACACTGCCAGGGATGGGAGCCCTCAACCTTTCTGGCCAAAACTTGTCCACTTTAACCTGCTTGTGACCCTGGAATTCACAGCTGCAATTTAAAGATCAACAAGAATTGGATTTTCCCATTTAACTTTCCTACAGCCAGACTATTTTTTTCCTTTTTCTTTCCTCCCCACTGTGATTATGATTATTCCTGGCTCCAGCTTGGATTTGTAGCCAAGCTAAAATGAAGGAATGTCCTCTGGACTTTCAGGTCAATAATCTGCTCATCTTCTGACACTTTGTGAGGAATCTCTTCACACTGTTTCCAGTTCATAATGCAGAATTTTAGGTTCAGAACGGGACCAAACTCACAAAAGGAAAGGTTCTTATTGACAGAGATTAAATAAAAAATATTAAAATAAAAAAAAAAAAATACAAATCAGCTACAGAAAGGAACCCAACCAACCAAAAAACAGAGAGAGGAGGTGGGGATGAGGGGTTGAAAGGCAAGGAGGAAAATATCCCTGAGATCTGAGGTTTATCTGAGCAGGACCAGTCAGAGCAGGGACCCAGGAGAGGTCACGGCCTGAAGGCAACAAATCTTCCCTGGAAAAGACAAGCAGTCCCACGGGGAAGGGCTTTTCAGGGTGAAGCCGTGGAGATGGAGGTGATAACAGCAACATTTTCCAAATAAAGCCTGGGATGCTCCGGGTTGCTCCCAGCACACACAGCTTCCAGCAGGGCTGGAAATCCCTTTATTTCCCCCTCTCACCACCTGAGCTGGAGCTGCACACAAACCCCAGAGCAGCACAAGGCTCCTGCCATTGTCTCCTCCCCAACATCTCAATTTCCCCCGGCTGTTAACAGCCACATCTTCGCCCCCTGACATCTGGCCGGGCTTCTCCCCCTCAGGAAAGGCAGGATGCCATCCCTGAGCCGCGATTCCAGGGCTGTTAAACAGCAGGGATTACGGGGCAGGACAATATTAAGTGGTATTTAACAGCAAGACCAAAGTTCCTTGTCAAACGCTTGACTTAGTGTTCCTTGATTGTTCGCGTCCCCGCGCCGGGACCTTTTGCACTGAACCATTTTTCATTCTGACAACAAACTACCGCAGCTCTCCAACGCTGCCTGGCTGGAGCTGCCAGCAAAGTATTCCTGGGGCAGAAATATGGCCAGGGAGAGGGGCTCAGGGCTGCAGGAGAGGAGGGTTCAGCCCCCGCCGTGCAGGAGCAATGGCATTCCGAGCAGTGGGAGTCCTGAGTCAGAGCCTGGCTAATGCGCTCAGTAGGATCCTCTGTCTAGTCATAACAATGGGGGGAAAATCCCAAAAAACTGAGAGAAAGAGAGAAAATCGAGGCTTGGTGTGGCTGTTGGAATTCATTCTGTCTTCCTCTAAGTGCATCTTATTGACAAAGTTAAATAAAAAAATTAATGGAGATGTCGGGTGGGAGATGAGGGGATGTGGAAGGGAGGTTGGGTTGCTGGTTTAGGGTTTTGGGGATCAGTGGGATCCTCTGTCTAGTCATAACAATGGGGGAAAAATCCCAAAAAACTGAGAGGAAAAGAGAAAATGGAGGCTTGGTGTGATTGTTGGAATTCATTCTGCCTTCTCCTGGATGAATCTTATTGGAGATGCAGGGTGGGAGATGAGGGGATGGGGAAGGAAAGCTGGATTGCTGATTCAAGGTTTCCAAAATGTTTTGGGGATCCTCTGTCTAGTCATAACAATGGGGGGAAAATCCCAAAAAATTGAGAGAAAAAGAGAAAATCAAGGATTGGTGTGACTGTTGGAATTTCTTCTCCTTTCTTCTGGGTGCATCTTAATGGAGATGTCAGGTGGGAGATGGGGGGATGTTGAAAGGAGGTTGGGTTGCTGATTTAGGGTTTTGGGGATCAGTAGGATCCTCTGTGTAATCATAACAATGGGGGAAAAATCCCAAAAAATTGAGAGAAAAAGAGAAAATGGAGGCTTGGTGTGATTGTTGGAATTCCTTCTCCTTTCTTCTGAGTGCATCTTAATGGAGATGTATGGTGGGAGATGAGGATATGGGAAAGGGAGATTGTCTTGCTGGTTTAGGGTTTTGGGGATCAGTGGGATCCTCTGTCTAGTCATAACAATGGGGGGAAAATCCCAAAAAACTGAGAGGAAAAGAGAAAATCGAGGCTTGGTGTGGTTGTTGGAATTCCTTCTGTCTTCTTCTGGGTGCATCTTATTGACAAAGTTAAATAAAAGAATTAATGGAGATGTATGGTGGGAGATGAGTATATGGGAAAGGAGGTTGGGTTGCTGATTTAGGGTTTTGGGGATCAGTGGGATCCTCTGTTTAGTCATAACAATGGGGGGAAAATCCCAAAAAACTGAGAGCAAAAGAGAAAATCAAGGATTGGTGTGATTGTTGGAATTCCTTCTCCTTTCTTCTGGGTGCATCTTGTTGATGTCGGGTGGGAGATGAGGGGATGGGGAAGGGAAGCTGGATTGCTGATTTAGGGTTTCCAAAATGTTTTGGGGATCCTCTGTTTAGTCATAACAATGGGGGGAAAATCCCAAAAAATTGAGAGGAAAAGAGAAAATCGAGGCTTGGTGTGATTATGGAAATTCCTTCTCCTGGATGAATCTTAATGGAGATGTAGGGTGGGAGATGAGGGGATGGGGAAGGGAGGCTGGGTTGCTGATTTAGGGTTTCCAAAAGGTTTTGGGGGAACCTGAAGGGCCTTTAAACCTCCACCAAAGCTGTTTTTATTAAAGCACTAAAGCCAGGAGTGCTTATGAAAGTCGGAGTGTGATGTGAGCAAAAGGCAGGAAATAAAGAGGAAAAAAAAAAGGGGGAACTTAATGAAGGTTTAATCTTCAAGGGAATATGGACTTGGAGACTGTAAATCTAAAGGAATGGCCCCATATCCCAATGTCAAAAGCTGCCATCTTGTGCCAGCACATTTAACATTTTCAGAGGAGAAATGGAGTTTTAAACCCAGCTCTTTCTGCTGTTAAAAGATGGGATGTGGTGGCTGGAGACAGCTACAAACTCGGCTCTTTCCAAGGGTCCTTCCTACTGACAGATTTATTAGGGAATTTACCACCCCTTCTCCATCCTTTTCTGCCTGTACTTGCTCCCTCTGTGCTCCCAGGCTGGAAAATGTCCATGAAAAATCCTGGAAATTTGATTGTGAGCTACTCTGGACCCAGCCAGAAAAGCAGGGTGGTTTTCACTGCAGGAGAAACTTTGGGCTTTGCAATCTCTATTTCTGATATTTATTTCGAAATTCCTACATTTCCTCAGTTCCCTTTATTTTTTTTTTTTTTTCATGTTTCTTTTTGGAAAGAAAAGCAAAAACCCACCTTAAATTCACACTTTACGGCCATTCTGTATTCTTTTTAAAGGAATTTTAGCAATATTCCTGCAGAAATGTTGCATTAATAGCAGAAATTAATATATGGGTTTAATTTCTACTTCACCCTGAAGGGAGCTGGGCATTTTTTCAGATTTCTGTGCACAGCACAGCATCATTTAACACTCCAAACCTTCTTGCTGTGGGCTGGAAGCTCCATCTGTGCCCTGAGCAAACCCCATTCCCAGTGTTTCTTGATTCACCACAAAAGATTAAAATGTTTGCTCGTGGCTTTCCAGACAACATTGTGAGAAATGCAGAAGATCAAGTGTAATCCCAGTTTTATTCATTCCCTACACAACTCCCATGGATTCCTCTTGTCAGCCTGACAACAGCAAAACTGCAGGCTCAGCTCAACATGAATTTTTTTTCCAGAGGGCCTAATGCAATTCAATTGAAAATTGAAAAAAAATCCCATTATTTGGAACAAATAAAAGAGGATAAAACCTCTGAACTGCCCTGAGAATGTTGCCAACCTCAGAAATATGCAAAGCTTATTAATTATGAATTATTAGATGCTACAGCTTTTTTCTGTTTTCTCATCTATCCATGGCCTTAAATCAAATGGGACAGAGTTTGCTGTCTGATTTCAGATTAACAAACACTGAAGGAGGAACATAAATAATATAAATAAAACCAGCTCAGGCAATGAATCCCTCCCCATTGCTGCTGTAAAAGAAAGGAGAATCCTCACCAATAAACAGCAGGGAATTTGAGAGGAGAATTTCTATGTTTTCATGTCTGTAAAACGACACCAGCCTTGGCTGGGTGTAATGTGACTTGGAATTAAAGGAAAATAATCTGCATGCACTTTAAAGCTGTAATAAAAATTTGTATTTGTGCCTAAATTTGTGCCTAAAACACAGATCTCTGATGAAATTCTGCTTGAATTCCTGGGCAGTGATGGGGTGGACAGCAGGCTGTGATTTCAGCTTTTCATGGAGCTCTCTGTGCCCCTTCCCTTCTCTCTCACACACCAAATAATCCTGGCCCCTGCCAGAATATTTGGCTCCCAAAGTATTGCTCAGCTGCTGTGGGAATTGTGTAAAACAAGTTTGTTCTCAAGCAATTAAAGCATTTCAAATGAAATGGTCAGGCCAGCAATAATCATGCCTGGCTAAAAATGGATGAAAATTAACACCTTTGCTCCAAGGATCCCGGAATGTGCAGCCCTTTCCCCACTGCTCCAGCCAGGAGCTGCCCTTGGTTTCAGCTCTAAAAGGAGAAAAGCTAAAAGCTGGACCAGGATAAAACTGAAATTAGGGCAGTCTGAGGTCTGGAGCCTCCTCTGTGGTTTGAGCACCATTTTCCTTCCTGCACTTGCTCTGGGTGCTCATTCCTTGCTGAGTCAGGGATATTCCCAGGATAATTCCTGGGCCTGGTTTAAGGACAGGTGTCTGCCAAAAAAACCAGGAGCTTCTCTTTGAAATGGAGAATGTAAATCCACTCCCTCCAAATTGTTATAATTTTAAAATTAAGGGGCTCTCAGGCAAAGATATGGGAATTAGCAATATCAGTTCTTTACTAGGAAAATTCAAATAGCAATGCAGTATTACACAGAACAATCCCAGCCCTGCCAGAG
The DNA here is from genome assembly GCF_029582105.1 of Oenanthe melanoleuca. NCBI lineage: Eukaryota > Metazoa > Chordata > Aves > Passeriformes > Muscicapidae > Oenanthe > Oenanthe melanoleuca. The sequence goes on from NC_079351.1 coordinate 1,606,743, forward strand.
TCAGAATCCAAGCTGACACCCGTCAGTCAGTCAGGGTGTTGGCACAGTCCCATTCAATGGTGGCTGCATCCTCCTGCAGGGGCAGATGTGGTTCAGCTGGAGCAGTGCTCCTGGAGAAGGTGCAGTTTCCTCTGAAGCTCCAGGGATGATGTGGAAAGGTCTGGTTTTCCTCTGGAATCCAGTGGGAAGAAGGTCCCTTGGTGTCCCAAATGTCAGTTTTTATCTGGGTAGGAAAGGCTTGGCTCCTCCCCTGGCTGGAGCATCTCCCAGTGGGAGCTCCAGACACCTCAGGGCTTTGTCCAGCCTAGGAGTGCAGAAATCCCATTTGCCCATGGAAATTTTTCACAGGAATAATGAAACTCCATCCTCTCACAAGCCATGCTTAGCAAAGAGAGGAGAGTTGATCCCGAATTCCCAGTTTTCTCCAATCCCCAGTGTCAGGCCCTGCTGAGGAGCTGCTGCTGGAATGGTGCAGGGGAAGAAACTCATCTGAGCCCCCAGGGTGATGCAGGGAGGAGAGGACACGTGCCTGGCAGCTGCTGATCCATGGGCAGCCTGTAATTATAATAATAATAAATATCATTATTATAAACAATGTAATAATTATTATTTTAATATAATAACTCAGACTGGAAAATAATTGGGACAGAAGGGTGAAGAGCCACTTGTCACATTGTGAGCTTCAAATCCTGCTCTGGTTTATTTCCATTTAACCTTCAGTGTTCCCCACCTGCAGGCACCCAGGTATAAACTCCCTAAAACCTGACTTTGAGTGAATTCAAGACAAAATGTTGTAAATATTTAAAAGTGGCTGTTCACTATTTCAGGAAATACTGACAATGGGTAAACATGGTCACATCCAGCCCAGAAATCCCTCAGCTGGTTCTTTTAAATCACAGATTGTCCAATCTATAGAAAATGAAAGTGCAGATACACAGGGAAGAAATATGGCTTTGTCAGAACCTTTCCATCAGTGCAGCTTCTTCCCAGCAAAACCTCAAGATATCACAGGGACATTTATAAGCCAGGCAGCCTTTGATCAGCCACAAACCCCTCCAGAAGGGTTATGTTCAGCAAGAGATCCACAAGCACTAACAAAACAGATGATCCATAAATCTGGGACAAGTGCTGGGTGACAGCTGGGGCTCTTCTGACACGAATTAAAGACCAAAGGGTCCTCTCAGCTATTTCTACCTCCTGTCCCCACCCCAAGCTATATTTTTTCCCTTCTTCACTCTGAAGCCACAAGTCTGGAGGGTTCTTGGTGTGAGCTGTGCCTCTGTCAAAATCACTTCACACCCGCAGGAAAATTTTTTAATATGAATTGGGCTTTAAAAAACTTTACCTTGATTTAGTGAGAATATAAAGTGGGGCCACAGTCAATGTGTTATTTGTAGGAACCCTGGAACGTGAAGGGTCTGTGCTACCAAGGCAGCATTAAGCACTAACCCCCATTTAAAAAGCTCCCAAAGAAGCTCTTTATTCAAGGCAGGGTTTTTGAAACGAGGAAAGCAACGTTATCTGGAGGCAGACATTCAAAAAAATATAAAAATACAGGAGGTTTTTGGACCAGCACACTTCCAGGGATTGCTGCAAGTGATGTTGTTTTACTGCTGGTCAGGAGGCCCAAGCTGAGGGTGGGAGTTTAGGCTGGGCTCAGCCTGAGTGGGACAGTGGGGACATCACTGCCCAAAAAAAATGGCAACTTTTATTTCCATTTACAGAAATCTGGAGCTGCTCCCCTAATTCCCAGTCTTTCAGCTCCCCTCACACCATCGCTTTAAGAACCAGAGTGGAAAAAAAAAAAAAGGAAAAGAAAAGAAAGGTAACGGAGATTTTATGGGCTGCCAACTGATTGCTGAGCTCATGCTCTATTGGCTTTGAGTGCAGGATCCATTACAGATCCCTCAACTACATTTTATCCTCAAAGTGCATTTCAGATTTCAGCAGGAGCAGGGGGGCTGCTTCTCCTGCAGGGGAGCTCCTGGAAAAGCCATGGGTGATTTTTATCTCCCAGCCCAGTCACACTCTGAGCTCAGGGAGAATTCTCCCACCGATGCAATTGGGAAATCACAGCAGAAAAGGGATTAAAGTGCAGGCCCAGGCTCTGCCCTGCCTGCAGCTCTGGCTGGAGCAGCCTCTCTGGATGGCTCCCTGTCACATAATACACTCAGCCACGGCCTTAAACAAATAAGTGGCTTTTGTGTACAATGGGATGTGTGTACAGACCTGCAAAACCACATCCACCAACGGCAGCCAGCTATTCTTCACCCCTAAGTGAGTCCTTTCCTCACAAAATCTCCTCAAAGCCCTTCCCAAGCTTTATTTCACTGTAATAGACCTGGAGCACAGCCCCTGGAGATGGCTCTGTCTGCAGGATGGGCTGAGGGGAGCGGGATTTAGGGGATAAATTGGGACAAGGTGCTGCTGGCTGCCTGGACCACCAGCTCTGGCCAACAGCTCCAGGTGATTCTCCTCCCGTGCACCCCCAAGGTCTGAAAACTCAGAAAACAGCAACAAAACACTTGCAGTTTTCCAGGGAATGGAACAACAAAACCCTTCCATTTTTTAGGGAATAGAACAACAAAACTCTTAATGGAACTGCAAAACGCTTGCAGTTCTTTTAGGGAGTGGAACAACAAAACGCTTCCAGTTTTCCAGGAAATGGAACTACAAACCACTTTCAGTTTTTTAGGGAATAGAACTGCAAAACACTTGAATTTTTTAGGGAATGGAACTGCAAAACACTTACAGGGTTTTAGAGAATGGAACTGCAAAACACTTCCAGTTTTTAGGGAACAGAACTACAAAACACTTGAATTTTTTAGGGAATGGAACTGCAAAACACTTCCAGTTTTTTAAGGAATGGAACTGCAAAACACTTCCAGTTTTAGGGAATGGAACTACAAAACATTTCCAGTTTTTAGGGAATGGAAATGCAAACCACTTCCAGTTTTTTAGGGAATGGAACTACAAAACACTTCCATTTTTCCAGGGAATGGCTGTAGCTGCGATTCTCCCCGTGTGCCCAGTGGGAATATTTTTTATTTTGCATGGGAATATTTTAACCCATCTCAGCAGCCGCCCGATCCTCCAGGGAGCTGAGCCATCTCTCCAAAGCCACAAACCTCGATATTTTAAACTCTTGCTCCTCTTTAACCTCCTCATCCCCGCACCTCTCCTGGCCACGCACCTCCCCTGCCCACCAGCATTTTTTTTTTTTTTTTTTTTTGGTTGGGGGGAGTTATCTCCCTTTCTCCCCAGCTTTGATCTCGTGGCTTTTCATGCTCTCTGGAGCATCCCCATCTCTCAGCAGCATCCTTGATGTGGGGACAGCGCCAACAGCTGCTGTTATCGCGGGCGCGGGGCAGGGATGCTCCGCATTCCTCCTCTGATGCTGCTGAAAGATGCGCGGAGCTCGGCAGCCCTGCGCAAGGCGGAGGAGAGGTGTTTGTACCCCAGCTCCTTGAGAGGTGGGAATGGCAAATATTGTTTTGAATTTGTTCCCTTTTCTGGTTTGTCTGGCCTTTGGGAGCGTTGTTAGGTTGTGGCTGAGCAGGCACCGAGTGTCCCCCCTGCAGATGTTTTATTCTTTATCATTAATAAATCTCTGCAAGTCTTCAGACAGCGCTGGTGGAGATGAGAAACAATGAAAAAACAATCAACAAACACTCCAGCTGCTCTTCCAGCACTAATTTCTATCATTTGCCACTTGGAAACTCCGTGTTTTAAACCTGGCAGGCAGGAGACATCCAGAAAACATTCGGGATCATTCCCTGCATGTCTCATGAAACAAAACTCACTTTTCTCCTGAATCAAAACCCACTTATCTCCCGAATTAAAACTCACTTATATCCTGAATCAAAACTCACTTATCTCCCGAATTAAAACTCACTTATATCCTGAATCAAAATTCACTTATCTCCCGAATCAAAACTCACTTATCTCCCGAATCAAAACTCACTTATATCCTGAATCAAAACTCACTTATCTCCCGAATTAAAACTCACTTATATCCTGAATCAAAACTCACTTATCTCCCGAATTAAAACTCACTTATATCCCAAATCAAAACCCACTTATCTCCCAAATCAAAACCCACTTATCTCCCGAATCAAAACTCACTTATATCCTGAATTATCTCCCGAATTAAAACTCACTTATCGTAACAAAAGAAACACCTTGAGAGATCTTTGTCGCTTATTAAAAAAAAAAAAAAAAGAAAAACGAGCTGCTAATTAGTCTCATAACGACTTTTTTCTCCCCCCTCCCTCCCTTATTTTAAATAAAACCTGATGATGCAAAGTATTCCTTGGCTTCTCGCGCTGTAACCAACCGGCTCTCGGTGGAAAGAGCTTCTTTTTTTATGGCTAGGTATTAAAAGTAAACCAGCCCATGCCAGGTTTGGATAAAAGGCTATTTATTTTCAACCAATTTGATAGCTGCAGTTTTCGGTAATTGAATTTTCTGTGGTCGGAGAAGCAGTAATCTTAGAAACCAAATAAATATTTTTTAATAAAATGGAACACTGAGAAACCCTATAATAATGTCAAATATGTAGCCACTTATGGATGGATAAATATTTTAAGAAATTTACATCTCACCCAATGCTTTAGGCCTTCAGCCTCCCTGGAAATTTGGAACAACGCTATTTTATTTTGGGGAGGGGTGGGGGGGACGGGGAGTATTTAGATAAAGAGCTACATACGAATCCTTCACTCTGCAGAGGGTTGGATTTCCAGTATTTAAGAGAAAGAGAAATCCAAATTTTCTGTCTCAGACCCTTTCCCTGGCACGTGGCACTCCTGGGGATCCAGGTTGTCCTGCAGCCACTCAGGCTCCAAAAAAAAATTCCAATTCTGGCAGAACCACCCCAAAACCCCTCTGCAGAGTCACAGCTCCTGAAAATAATGAAATTTGGGAGAAAAATCCACTTTTGTCAGAGTCTATCCTGGCAATCCTTTGGAGACACTTGTTGCTGGTGTGACTGGAATCCCCCTGCAAGCCAAAGGGAAACAGGGAGATCCTCACTTCTGCAGGGATGACAAATCCCACAGCTCACCTGGGAGGGAGGGATTCCCTGAGCTTTGCAGCAAATATCCGGGTGTGAGGAGCAAACACAGCTCAGGGCACACAGGGAGGTAAAGGAGGAAAAGCTGCAGCTGCCACAGCTCCAGGAATTGGTAAACAGATCCAGAATAGATGGAACACAGATCCAGAATAAATGGAACACAGATCCAGAATAGATGGAACACAGATCCAGAATCACTGGAACACAGATCCAGAATAGATGGAACACAGATCCAGAATAAATGGGACACAGACCCAGAATTGATGGAACACAGATCCAGAATAGATGGAACAGAGATCCAGAATTGATGGGACACAAATCCAGAATTGATGGAACACAGATCCGGAATAAATGGGACACAGATCCAGAATTGATGGAACACAGATCTAGAATAGATGGAACACAGGCCCAGAATCACTGGAACACAGATCCAGAATCACTGGAACACAGATCCAGAATAAATGGGACACAGACCCAGAATTGATGGAACACAGATCCAGAATAAATGGGACACAGACCCAGAATAAATGGGACACAGACCCAGAATTGATGGAACACAGATCCAGAATAAATGGGACACAGACCCAGAATTGATGGAACACAGATCCATAATAGATGGAACAGAGATCCAGAATTGATGGGACACAAATCCAGAATTGATGGAACACAGATCCAGAATAAATGGGACACAGACCCAGAACTGATGGAACACAGATCCAGAATTGATGGAACACAGACCCAGAATAAATGGGACACAGATCCAGAATAAATGTAACACAGATCCAGAATCACTGGAACACAGACCCAGAATAAATGGGACACAGATCCAGAATAAATGTAACACAGATCCAGAATCACTGGAACACAGATCCAGAGATCTCTGCCATCCCAAATCCTCACCCAATTCCCTGCTGCTTCATAAAATCCCTGATAATTTTGCCAATCTTTCCAAACTCAATGTGGTTCCCTTTGCTTGGGACTCTCTTGATTTTTTCTTCCAGGCCTTTTTAATTTTCTAAACCAGTGCTAGGTCCCTGTGGAATAAAGGGGATTCCATGGGATGTGGAGCAGGGATGACTGCAGGGACAGAATTCCCGTTTCCTGCAGAACAGCCAAGCTGGAATTGGAATTATTGTTCTCTTATGGTGACACCTGCTGGCAAAGGCAGCCTCCTGTAACAGCTCTGGAAAAGGATCAATCCCAAAAATCATCTGGATTGCTGAGACCAGGTCAGGGGCTTTGGGAAATGAGACACAGGAGAGTGGGAGGAACTGGAGTTAATCAGCCAGAGTTGGGAAAAACAGGAAGAGCAGAAATGGGGCCCTGAAATTCAGGGAATGCTGCTACAGAAAGGAATAAATTGTTCTCCACCTCCATGGGTAATAAAGGGTTAATGCACATCCTATGGAGGCACCAAAAATTGGGGCAAGGTCCTGTTTGGAGGGAGGGAATGCTGGAAAATCCTTCCCAGCCCATGGACACCTGAATTTCCAGTCGTGTTTTTTCCAGCTCACTCCAAGCTGATCAATCAAGGCTGGTCCCAGTTCAAACACAACCACCCTGCTCAACCTCCCTCTTCTTCTTTTACTCACCTTCAGTGCTGCTGAAAAGTGAAACCCAGGTGGTTTTCAGCAGGACACCGTGGAAATCAGGGATGAAATTCCCAGTTTATTAATGATGTGCCAGAAAAATGACACAGGAAGAGCAGCTCCAGCACTGGTGGAGAAATCACAACCACGTGTTCCACACCTCAGGTATCCTAAAGGAGCAGAGCTTGGGATTCAGCTGGAATCCCTGGGTTTTATCCCAAAATTTCAATCCCAGAAAGTGACAATTCCAAAATTTCAGTCCCAGAAAGTGACAGTTCCAAAATGGGAGTGAAACCTGTGCTTGGTCCCTGTTCTGGCATGGATGAGCAGGGATGGTGGGATGGGGTTTGCCAGGACAAATCCCTTTTCTTGGCATCCCAGCAGGAATCACCATGGAGCACTCCTGGTATCACATTAAGGTGATTAATTAATAATTAAAGACTCTGAGCTGCTGCCATCCCTCTGGAAAACAGGGAGCAGAGCAGGAATAAGCCATAATCCCCAGGAGATGGCAAACCTTGTTCCACTGCATTGAAAAACTCCTCAGTCCAATTTCCAGCCAGTTTATCTCCCTTTCTATAAAGTTCTCATTTCCCTCTCTTCCTTTGTTATGGGAAGTTTCTGGGATAACAGACAGCGTGGAACCAGCAGGACTGAGTTTGACGAAACCTTTTGAATGATGCATCATGGAAAAGGCAACTGTGGATTGCTCTGGCAGTGCCAAAAAAAGAGTTTCTGGTTCAAGTTTCTCCTCCAAGTTTCAGTCTCCACAAGCTCCTTGGAGCACACACCAGGAGCAGTCACTAACAGCTTTTCCAGCCTTTCTCCTGGAGCCTCCCTCCCACAATTATTTGCCTTGTTTAAGGGGGAAAAGATGCATCTTGGAGCCATTTGCTGGGGCAGCTCTGGGGCATCATGCAATATTTATATTCTGTTAATCTGAGAGCTTGAAATGAAAGATGGGAGAGGCCAAATCCAACCTTTCCATAAATGCCGTGGATTTGGGAGCAGCATTGGATTTGGGCCAGTGTTTTCCCTCGCCTCCCTCTCTGCCTTTCAGGATATTTGTGGAAATGAGGAGCAGGGTCATTTGGTATTCAGCCCTGGCTATGAATTATAATCTGGGTATGAACTGTGCAGAAATTTAAAAGGCAAATTTTTCACCTCAGAAACAAACTTTTCTTCCAGCAGCCAAAAAAACCCCGGGCCAGATGCAGCCCCTGGCTGGCAGGAAAGGGCAGCACACCAAACACACCCGGGGGGTTCTCCAGGCCCCCTGCAAAACCAGAACAAAACTCAAAGAATTCCACCTTGAGCAAGGGGGACAGCTTGGAAACTGTTCAGAAACCTGAGGGGGTTCACAAGATTGGCATCATCAGGGACATAAATTTCCATAATATCTGCATCAAAAATCGAAAAAATAGAAAATAATACAGAAAAAAATAGAAGCAGGCCACCCTTATGTTCTGTACCTCATTTAATAAGGGCTATAATGCAATTAAATCACTTCACAATTAACATTTTGTCTCTGGGCCATTCCCTGGAGGGGCTGATTCCTCCCCCTCAGAGCAGGGAGAACAAAAAGGCACCAGAGGGGTTGGGCAGGATCTGTTTCATGGGTGGGACACTCTCCCCTGCAGGATCTGCATTTTCTGGGGAGCTTGGGGAAGATCTCAGATCCTCAGGATGTTCTGATTTCATGGATTTGCTGAATTTGTCATGAGAGAAAACTTCCAGAAGCAGCTCAGTCCTGCTGGATTTTATTGCCTTTAAGATCCCTGATTATATAAAATATTTCAGTTCCCTGTTTATATCAAATATTTAAGACCCTGGATGTATAGATCCCTGCAGGATCTGCATTTTCTGGGGAGGCTGGTTAAGATCTCAGATCCTAAAGATGTTCTGATTTTGTGGATTTTCTGAAATTGTCATGAGATAAAGCATTAAGAAACATCTCAGTCCTGCTGGATTTTATTGCCTTTAAGATCCCTGATTATATCAAATATTTCAGTTCCCTGTTTATATCAAATATTTAAGACCCTGGATGAACAGATCCCTGCAGGATCTGCATTTTCTGGGGAGGCTGGTTAAGATCTCAGATCCTCAGGATGTTCTGATTTCTTGGACTTGCTGAAATTGTCATGAGACAAAACTTCCAGAAGCAGCTCAGTCCTACTGGATTTTATTGCCTTTAGTATCCCTGATTATATCAAATATTTCAGTTCCCTGTTTATATCAAATATTTAAGACCCTGGATGAACAGATCCCTGCAGGATCTGCATTTTCTGGAGGTTGGGGAAGATCTCAGATCCTACAGATGTTCTGATTTCGTGGATTTGTTTAAATTGTCATGAGATAAAGCATTCAGAAACATCTCAGTCCTGCTGCATTTTATTGCCTTTAAGATCCCTGATTATATCAAATATTTCAGATCCCTGTTTATATCAAATATTTAAGACCCTGGATGAACAGATCCCTGCAGGATCTGCATTTTCTGGGGATGTTGGGATAAACTCTTAGGAGCAGGGATGCTGTATCCCAGTTGAATTTGCCTGAAATTGTCCTGTGTGGAATTCTCCCCTGAAAAAATCCCAGTGACAGCAGAAGCATCTTCTGCCTGTTTGTGTAAAAATGCTGTTTGTTCATAACTTTTATTCCCCTTTTCCTCAATGGAAAATCAAAGCTTATTAATACATTTTATTATTTAATTTATTTTTATTATTTCATGAATGTGTATTATTTCATTAATTTGTATTATTTCATTAATTTGTATTATTTCATTCATTTTCATGATTACATTTATTTCTATTATTTCATTCATTTTTATTATTTCATTTCTTTTTATTATTTCATTAATGTGTATTATTTCATTCATTTTCATGATTACATTTATTTCTATTATTTCATTCATTTTTATTATTCAATTTATTTTTATTATTTCATTTATTCATATTATTTCATCCATTTTCATTATTTAATTTTTTTTTTGTTGTTGTTGTCTGGACTATTTTGCATCTGAGCATGGAAAGTGCTGGGCCATGATTAAATTGTTTAATTTGCTGAGATTTCTGGCCTCTTCTAAAACAACAACAGCATCTTTTCCTAGGGGAAACAGGGGTGGAAAAAAGGGAAAAACGAGCACCCCACTAATTTCAGGCAGCACAAAAGGAACATATGGCATTTTCAGCTCACCTTAACCCTTCCCCTTGGCATTTCAAGGCCTATTAATAAACAAAACAAACTGGGCTCAGAAAACAGATGAGCAAACATCTTGGATGGCTGCAGCCCATTACTGAGCCCTTCCTTCCTCCACCTCCACGCTTTCCCCTGGAATATTTTTACCATTAAGGAGCAGCCCTGGGATGTGTTGTGGTAAATATTCCCAAAAAAAAAAAAAAAAAAACCCCAAAAAATCCCCAGGTGGGAAGGTCAGGCAGCGTTTCCTGAGCTCCTGGGAGCTCCCCAAGCACTCAGACAAACCCCCTGTGTCCCAGGCAGAGGGAGGCAGAGCCAGCCTGGCACCAGCAGCATAATTTAGTGTGCAGGTATTTGGTTTGATAAAAAAACCCGACCTTAATTGGGAAAAAAACCTCCATCCCTGGGTGCACAAATGGATATATGGATGTGGATAATGGGCTCCTGACAAGGTTGTAATTCAGTGAGAGGGGCCAGACCCCAGCTTGGGGCTGCCCTGTCACTCCAGCCTCCAGCAGCCCTGCTTTTCCACCAGCCCCTAAGAGGGTAGCATGTTGCAGCTGGCAAAAAAATAAACAAACCTGAGCTCTGTGCTAACAGGGGCTTTTTCCCCCTCCTATGATTTATGCCACGAGAGAAGGAAAAACAGCGACACGTTTGTGAGGGGAGGATCCTGCAGCCCTCCCAGCACCTCCTGCACATGGACACTGGAAATGCAATTTTTTGGGAAAGGGCAGCATCTTAAATGCATGTACAGCACTTTGTTTTTTCTTTTTTTTCTTTTTAATTTCCAGGGAAATCTGTGCCTGTGCCGAGGAGAAACTCCTGTGCAGCAGTCAAGCAGCACTTTTGGTATCACTCATAAAATCAGGGTTTGATTTAAAAACTCCTCCTTTATTCTGGAGTCAGAAAACCAAATATATCCCTCTTTCAAACAGGATTTTCTGCTCTTGGCTACCTCAGTGGGTTTTTCCAACTGCTGCCTGCAGAAATAAAATCATTTAGACCTTCCCCCATCTTCCCTCTGCATGGACTCACAGCACAAATTCTGGGTTAGGGCAGAGCCCAGCAACCTGGAAATTCCTAAATGAAGGTTTTGAATCCCTGAATCCCTGGAATGAGTGAGCACACAGGGCTCAGCAGTGGTGACAGAGACACCACCCAGACCCCAGTCCCAGCACTGGGATTCCCTTTTCCCAGCTGGAGCCTGGGAATGGCTGAATTCCCTCTCCAGGCTGGGCTCTGGGCTTTCTCCCACTGCTCCCAGTTTGTTTTTCTTTCCAGCAGGAGCAGGGGGCTGCAGGGCTGGGTTTGCACGTGGAGATGACAAACACAGAGCATCAGGCCCTGCTTTTCACCTGGGGCACGTGGAATGTTTTACCTGGAGGCCAGAACTGGGTGGATTCCTTCCCCCATTCATTTCTATCCCCAAAGGGTTTTAATCACTGATAATTTTAAGGGAATGAAGATTTTTAAAGAGAGGTTTCACAAAATAGGGAATTGGATATGAGAGACAAAGAGGAGCTTCCCTGGCCTCCAAGACAGCAGAAAAAAGGGAGGGAAAAAAAGGGAGGGATGGTGGAAAATGGATTTTATTGAATCCTCTGCACACCAAACACTTGTTTATTGCTCTGGGGATTTCTCCATCCATCCCCCTGCTCCCAAAATCCAGGAGCTGAGTCTGAGGGAGGTGACTGAGCTTTACATGCTCTGGTCCATAAAGTGAAAGCCTCCCTTAGGTTTCTTTTAGTTTTCTTTCTTTCTTTAGCCAGATCCTCTGGGGTTGGGGCTCCTGGTGTCACCTTCCAGAAACAGAACCCAGAGGAGTTTCCACAACAACACCCAAATAAAATTTCTGTGCCCAGCAGAGGGAAGGGTGTCAGTGGCACTGGGGCTGTGCTCAAGGACAGGAATGAGCCAACATCCTCCATCCTAAAACAGGATTTGCTTTTTTACAGCTTGGTGCCATCCCAGCTTGGTGCAATCCTCCTCCTCTTTAACAACCCACAAAACAGAATTTTTCCATCATTTTTGTCCTTCCTGCAGAGGCAAGCAGCAATCCCCAGCCCTGCAGCAGCCTGGCTTCACGTGGCTGAGCTTTATATTCTATAAGTTTAATATAACAGCGTGTCAAATGTTTGCTTTGGCGATCCCGATGCCTCAAATCCCCTTTTTATACTAATATTTCAAATGGGAAAAGGCTTTAAAAGAATGGGCACAAATTACCTCTTCAAAGGTTTTATTGGGCTTCCAGCTGAGCATTGCTTCTGCTAAGAATGGGGATTTGAGAAAAAAAAAAAAAAAAAGAAAAAATAAAAAAAGCAGTGTTTAGGCTGCTTTATTGGGGTTTATTTCCTCTGCTGCTGCAGTTCTGGAGGAGGGAGAGGAGCAGCACAAAGAACAAGGAGCAAAGAATGATCTTTTTTTCCCCCCCATAAATCCCAATAACAATGATTTTTTACAGTTCATAAAGATTGACCTCGAAGTTATCCCCATTATGAGAACTCAGGAAAATTCAGCTCAGCAGAAGTGAGATGGGCTTGCCATCAGTGACAGCCACACTACAAATACTCCCTTTTAAAAAACATTATTTTATTGAAATAGGAAATTGTGGGCAAACATTTTGTTGAATCTCTGTTGTGAAGATGGGAGGAGGCACCAGAGCAGAGGCAGAATTAGCCTGGCTGGATTGGAAGGGATTTACACTTTGGGGGGTTCTTGGGATGATTTCCCTGATTTTAGAGCCTGTCACTTGCCAGGGTTTATCAGCTCAGCTTTGACAGACTTGTGCAAATCAGGCAGGTGTGCTCTGGGTGACACTGCCAGGGGTCCTGGGGAAATGCAGATCACAGAGCTGCAACCAGAGCACAGTTTAGATGGGATGTGACAAAGAAATCCTTCCTGATAAGGACTGAGATGAGATGGGATGGGATGGGATGGGATGGGATGGGATGGGATGGGATGGGATGGGATGGATGGAATTCCCAGAGAAGCTGGGGCTGCTCCATCCCTAGAAGTGTCCAAGGGCAGCTTGGAGCAGCCTGGGGCACTGGGAGCTGCCCCTGCCCACTGGATGGGCCTTGAGCTCCCCTCCCACCCAAACCATCCTGGGATTCTGTGAGAACTCACTCGTGGCATTTTCTTCCATGGCATTTATTTCTCCTTGCCATCTCCAAATGCAGGGATTTGGGTGTGGACAGAAATCTGTGTGTGGGGACAGAAATGTGTGTGTGGGGACAGAAATCTGTGTGACCAAGGAATTGAAAATTCCATTTATTCAGCCATGGAGAACCAGGTCTCCACACCAGGGATTAACAACACTTGGTGCTAAGGAGCAAAAAAAAGAAATAAGAGAATTGCAGGTTTTAGAAGCCCCAAATCTACCAGACTGCTCAGATATTAAAAACCAGATTTATTTACAAGCCCTGGCCTCACAATGGCACCTTTGGATGCTGATTCCCTGCACTTTACAGGGAGTTCATCTCCATGAATTTTGCAGACAGTGAAGCCAAAGCCACATGAAAGAGGGAGAAAGATCAGAGGCAGCAGAGTCAGGGATACACAGAAGGAAGAAGACAACTTGAAGAGTAAATCATGGTTTAAAATTCAACCAGCACTTCTCAATTATTCAAGGCACAGTTTTCTTAACAGGGATTAGAAAATGATATTTCAAATGCACCACTCGAGCAGGATGACACCTTTTCAAATGAAGGGTTTCTGTTGCTGCTCCTGTTATTCTGTCTGGACTAAAAGATGATTTTCAAGTATTTTGTCTATCATTTTTAAAGAGGTGGAAAAAAAAAAATTAGCAAGCCTGAAAGAACAAAGGCAACACTTCAAAGCTTTCAGCAGAGAAGGAAGTGCTTTCTAGCAAAAAACATCCCCTCGTGTCAATGAAACCTTTGTCAGGCAGTTCCTCTCCTGCCTCGGCTGCTGCAGCTGAAGACAGAAGGGAAAGAGAATCCCTGAGAGAAAGAGGAAAGTCCTGTCCCAGCAAAGTCCCCTGTGTGCCCTCTGTGACTGTGACAAGCTGCTCCTGTCAGCAGCTGGGAGCACTCTTTAAACCCCCTGGATTTGGGAGGCTTTGTCCCCTGCCCAAGGAACTCCTGGAAGGATTCTGGAGCAGTGAGGAGCAGCAGTGGTTAAAGGCGAGGCCATTTCCAGAAGAGCTGCAATTCCTCAGGCTCTCCGTGGGTTTTGGTGCTCCTCAGCACCAGGAACTTTGCAGTTTCAGAGGAGTTCAGTGATCCTCTGCCAGTCTGGATCAATCCAGCACTGGGGCAGCTTCATTCCCTCCCGACCCTCATGCTCACACTCCCACTCAGCCAAGGAGATTTCTCTTCCAGCCCTGCAGCGCCATGGGCATTTTCCTGGGAAACAACTTTCACCCTGTCCAGGTACCAAATTCATTTTGGGACCTCTGTTCTCTTTCCTAACAGGTTTTTTTTCGTGGTCACGTCCTCCTGCGCAGTGTCTGGTACCACTCCTTACCCAACCTGAGCGCTCACAGATCCCTTCAGGGCCCCTAACCCAGAGCTCCCACTGGCAGCGCTCCCTCTCTCCTGGAATATTCGGAATATTGCGGAGCACGTTGTTAAACACGGCTTTGACACGAGTCAGTGCAGTTGCTCTGATAGCTATTACCCCTAACAAGCTTCCCCTCAAAAACCAGTCGCTTCTGACCTCCACACACCTGGAGACTTCACCCTCCTGCCGCACCTCTGACCCAGCCCCTATAATTGACACTGGGCAATTATCAGCAATTTGTTGGCTTTGTTTTCCTTAGCACCCAATTATGCAAAACACAGAGCTGGAGCAGAGCTGCTGCGAGCTTGGAGCAAAGCGTTTCACGGCTGAGTGACTCTGCCAGCCCAGCCCGGTGTGCGGGAGCAGGAAATGAGAATTCAGGGAATACTTATCCCAGGCAATCTCTGTCGGGGTGGCAGAAGGATATTTAATACCTTTTTTTATTAACTCTTATGAGAAGCTCCAGCCTGGATGCTGCTGCTGCCATGGACTGCTGGATATTTCACTTTCCTGTGCTCCTGAGCTTCCTACCCCAGCTGTGCCCCCTCAGCCTTTCCCCAGGTACAAGGCAGGGCTGGGATATTGGCAAATGCCGACAAAGAAAACACATTTTCCAAACCCAAAGGGGAGGACTTGATCCAAACCATGTGGAAAGAGAATCCCCCCATTTCTTGCTGTACACAGGGAGTGGAGCAGAGCTGTGCCCTGGCTGGATTTTGAGCTTGAATCCACTGTTCTTTTTCTTTCCATAATCTGTCCATGCCCACCTTGGTTTTGTGCTTGATTCCACTGGTTTGCCTTTTTCTGTCCATGCCCACCTTGGTTTTGTGCTTGATTCCATTGTTTTGCCTTTTTCTGTCCATGCCAACCTTGGCTTTTATTCTTGATTCCATTGGTTTCTCCTTTTCTGTCCATGCCCACCCTGGTTTTGTGTTTGATTCCATTGGTTTCTCTTTTCCTCTCCATGCCCACCTTGGTTTTGTGCTTCAATCCATCTGTTTCTCTTTTTCTCTCCACGCTCTGTGCAGTTCACAGTGCTGAAAGCAGAACAGCTGATCCATCCCATCCTGCTCTCTGTGTATCAAAAGGGTTTTTAACCCACAGAGTTTTATCTGCACCAAAGACAGGGACAAAAACCACTGGGAAAAAAGGATATTCTGGGCCCCCTTTCCCCACTTTTCTTCACCCCACTTGGATCTATTGGATGTGTCAAGATCAGCACTCCCTCCACCAGTCCCTGCCAGCCTTGTGACCTCATCCACTTCCCTGTTAAAAGATTAGAACACATTTTCAGATGTTTAGGGCTATTTTTAGACAGACACAGAGACAGGGAGGAAAGGGGCAGGAGGACTTTCCTCCTCATGGAACAATCTCTGTGTCTGCAGAAACCACTCAGCATTAATGTCACGGCACAGAACTGCTCTGGGTTGGCTCCATCCATCTGAGATGGCACTGCTGGAATCATTCCCTCTGGGAAGGGGCTGGAAATGCACAGGGGGTCTCTGATCTGCTCTGCCAGATGTCCTGAGAACAGCAACAAAAGCAGTGGGATCAGAGGATGGGCAGGAATCTGTGCTGCAGGTGAGAGCCAGGCTGTGCCAGGTGGGAACTCTCCACTTTTCCATGAGAAGGAGCATCTGTGCTGCTCCTCACCCCAACACACAGAATTCCATCCCCTGTCATTCCCTCCTCCTCTCCAGGAGCTCAAAACTTGGATTTCCATCAGCTTCCATCCGAGCCAGCAGGGAAGGAGGGGCAGAAAGACAATTAAACCAACCCCCCAAATGCCAGAACGACACATGACAGGCATCCCCTGCAGAGCAAATAAAAGCTGGAATATTCAACAGGCAGCTCCAGAAAGCCCCTCCCAGCACTGCTCTGCCCACCTTGCCAAACCCAGAGCTCGCTTCCAGCCCTGCCTGGCACTTTTCCACCCGGGAACAGCACACTGCACTCCAGAATGGCTCTTGCTGTCACGCTCGTGGGCATTTGGCCCATGGAGAGCTTTGTTACCCAATCCATAAATCCATGAAACCCAAGCCTGAGTCGAATCCGAGACATTGTGGAAACCGAGGAGGGCTTGAACGAGCTCCTGGAATAAAACCCCAGCCCCTCCCCAGGCAGAGCAGTATTTTTAGGAAGTCGATTGAGAAATGTTTTCCTTGCTCCATTTCCATGTTTACTGGGATACAACATTGTTACACTGGATTGCATCAGACAACATGGAAACGGCTCCACGAATCGATCTGGCCACAAGTTCTCCCAGGAATTTGTCTCCAAGGAGTTTCCTCAGCACAAACAATGGCAAACACAGACAAGTGCTTCTCCAGTAAATAAATAAATACTGGGATATAGATATGTTGGGGAATTTGGGATGGATTTTTAAGATGATCATTCTCCTAAGAAATTGGATATGGCCATTTATAAAAGGAGAGGATATAATCACATCTGAGTGAAATTTTATTTTAGGGAAAGGTTCTTTAACTGAAATAATGATGGGACCATCCCCTCCCTGGGGCTTTCACTCCAGGAAAGGAACTGGACCCTACTTCAGGATTTCCTAAACCCAGAAATCCTTCTGAGGTCTGAACTCACATCTCCAGCCAGCCAGAATTCCAGGGAATTGATTACCAACATAATGGGAAACATGGCAGCTTAAAAATCGTTGGTTTCAACTTGGGATCTCTTCAATAACAGAAAGAATAAAAATGTCCAAGTGCTGCCTTTCAGACATCTGAGTGGCCTCTGCGTGTAATCAATTAGAAACCAACTCCATTCCACAGGAAAATGGCTCTGGCTTAGCCAAAAGATAATTTTTGTCAAATAGGTGAACTAATTTTTCCCAGGTCAAGCATATCCTGTGACTCCTTCCCTGCTCTCTCTGCTCCTTACCTTGTCTTCCCAGTTAGTTCCAATTCATTAGTCTAAAACCTTTCTGCAAATGGAATTTCCTCTCCAGAAAAAAAGAAACAAAAATCATTATAAAATAATGATGGAAATGATTCTGACATGGACAAACACCCCAATAAAATGGCAGCAACAACCCTGATATGAATTCATTTGTGTGCAAGGATTGCCAAGTCCTGTTAAACTTTTGTTTTTGTTTGTTGAAAAAATTAAAGAAACATTTTATTTCAGTTTTTATTTCCTTCAATAGAGAGCAAAACAAAAAATGACATTGTGAAGCTTCCAGGTGGGCAGGCAGGATGCTGTCAGCTCCATTTCCCCACTGATGAGCTGAATTTTTCTGGCAAAACTGTGGCAGGCTCCAGGAGCAAGTTTGATTTTTTTTGAGATTATTTTGTATCAGCAAATTCTCCAGATGGAAAATGGCCCAGCAGGGAGAGTGGTAATGCTGAATTTCAGGGGGATTTGTTGCAAGGCTGCTTTTGCCATTAGTGACCAAGCACTGTGTGCAGGAAAATCTGGGAATTAAGGGGCTTAATAACAGGAATTAATTGCCTAAAGGAAGGGGAGGTGTGGATGGATAAAGAGTAAAAGAGGCTGTGGAAGTGTTCAGGATGAGCCTTGGAGCAGCCTGGACAGTGGAAGGTGTCCCTGCCATGGCAGGGGTGGAACCAGATCAGATTTAAGGTCCCTTCCCTTCCCAACCCATTCCATGATTCTTTGATTCTTGCCGTGAAATCCATTAGAATTCAAACCCCACAAAGAGAAGTGGTTCGTTCAAAACTTGAATTTTTCAAGCCCAGCTTGACAAATGGGCTCAGAACTTCTGCTGGTCACGGCTTTGTAACCCAGGAGCTGAAACCACTCAGCTCCTCGTGCTCCTATCAGGGTCCTGCAGGTTTTAAGGAAAGAGAGCCAGGGAGCAAACCCAGCCAAAGCTGCAGCCCCAGTATCTCAAACAGCACCCAAAAATCAGCCCTGTGTCCAAGAGCTTCCCCTGGGGATGAAATCTGAGCAGGGCTGTTCCTGGAGCCTGGCACAGCGGGATAATTTGGGAATATAACACACGACTCTCTTTCCTCAGCCCTAAAACCTGCAGGACCCTGATAGGAGCACGAGGAGCTGAGTGGTTTCAGCTCCCGGGTTACAAAGCCGTGACCAGCAGAAGTTCTGAGCCCATTTGTCAAGCTAGGATTGAAAAATTCAAGTTTTGAACGAACCACTTCTCTTTGTGGGGTTTGAATTCTAATGGATTTCACGGCAAGAATCAAAGAATCATGGAATGGGTTGGGAAGGGAAGGGACCTTAAATCTGATCTGGTTCCACCCCTGCCATGGCAGGGACACCTTCCACCGTCCCAGGCTGCTCCAAGGCTCATCCTGAACACTTCCACAGCCTCTTTTACTCTTTATCCATCCACACCTCCCCTTCCTTTAGGCAACTGTCAGGGAGCAAACCCAGCCAAAGCTGCAGTCCCAATATCTCAAACAGCTCCCAAAAATCGGCCCCGTGTCCGAGAGCTTCCCCTGGGGATGAAATCTGAGCAGGGAGCAGCCCGGGGGTGTTCCTGGAGCCTGGCACAGCGGGATAATTCGGGAATACAACACACGTCCTAAAGGAATTTGTGTCTCCTCCACCCTGTACGTGGCAGACGCTCTGTGAGGACACCCAGATGAACTTTTTCACCTGAATTAGAACAAAGTGTTTTGCTCTTCTCTCCCGGGTTTCCTTCTCCGCCCTCCCCACCCCTTTCCCTGTCCTTATTTTAATCTACAAACCAGGAATGGCTCAGGGGCGTCCTGCCAGGGCACAGCTCGCATCCACCTGGCAAATGCTGGGCTCCTTCTCCTGGCTCCAATTAAAAACCAAGACAAAAAGGAGGAGCCAGGAGGTCCTTCTGGAGCCAAGGCATCCGCCCAGGGTGTCCAGACTTTATAGGAATTAAATTTATGGGAACTAAAGGCTCCCATCACTCTCTTGCTCTTTCTTTTGCTCCGGAAGATGTTTTTCTCACCCTTGGTACAGGGGTAGAAATGTTTTAAAAGGGTGACATGATGAATATTGCTGGGATTATTTTCTTTTTGCTTAATAAATAAGATGGAAATGATTTATGAGAGTGCATTTTAATGCAAAAACAATTTTTATTTCTGGCTTAACAGCTAAGTGAGAAGTGTTGGGAGGGACTTGAGAACACAGATCCTCTGGGGCTCTCAAATCCAGCAGCAGCAAATCATCCATCAACCCATTCCTAATTGTCTTCTCCCCAATAAACCAATCATGTTTTAATTGAGCACTTTGCAGGTCTCATTGAGGAACCCACCCGGGAGTTGTTACATCCTAAGGGCTTCTTCAGATGTGACAGAGCCACCAGCAAGTCCTGGCAGCAGTGCTTGGGGGGATCCTTCACCTCAGCCAGATGTGCAGCTCTGATCTGGATCTTTTCCCTCAGCCAGATGTGCAGCTCTGATTGGGATCCCTCACCTTTACCTCAGCCAGATGTGCAGCTCTGATTGGGATCCCTCACCTTTACCTCAGCCAGATGTGCAGCTGTGATCTGGATCCTGTCCTTGACCCACCCTCACCTGTGTCCCCTCCCTGTCCCTCTCACCCATTCCTTGCCCCCAGTTCTCCCCTCTCTGACATTTGAGTGCTGCCATTTGTCAGCTCCCTCAAACCCCTTTTTTCTCCCCGTTTTAGCCCCCAAACCACAATTCCAGCACATTCCAAGGGCGGGAGCTGGAGGAACAGACCTTGAGCTCATCCCTGGCAGCGGAACTTCCCTCCCCAGGTGAGGTGAAGCCCTGAGCGCCCTCATTTGCATCTCAATAAAAGCAAGACGGGAATTCATCCCGCTGACTGACATGGGAACGGCTCGGAAGGCAGGAGGGAGAAAGCAGCGCTTCTTCAAACTGCAAACTCCTTCGGGCAGGGAAAAGTGCCAGTTCTGCCACTGCTGAGAGACTCGGGTCACCGGCAGGGATGGGATGGGATGGGATGGGATGGGATGGGATGGGATGGGATGGGATGGGATGGGATGGGATGGGATGGGATGGGATGGGATGGGATGGGATGGGATGGGATGGGATGGGATGGGGACAGCCCAGAGCTCCTGTGTGCCACCTGCTCGGCTCCAATCGCGTTAATTAATGATTAATGATGATAGGGGCTCTTGGAAACAATTTCTTTAGCCAAGCATCACAGTCACCAATGACTCAGAGGAGTCGGTAAACACTGGGCACCCGCCAGCAGCTCCAATGCAAAGGAAGCAGCCTGACCTCGGAGGATTGTTCTGCACTCCGGGGGAATCAGGGATACCCATCGGAATGCGATGCGGCCCCGGGCTGCGATGGGATCGGCCCGCGGAGCATCAAAGCTCCGGTTGAGCAATAACCGGCAATCACCCGGCGGTTCCGGGATGCTGCAGAGCAGAAAGTCAGGAGGAAACTGAGTGTCCAGGGCCTCGGGGGTGAGAAAACCATCACCGGGAATCGGATAAATAGGTGTGAAATCAGAGCACTGCTGTCCTCCTGCTGTCACTGCTCTCTGTGTAATATTTGGGCTCATTCTGTGAGGAGCACCCAGAGCACGAGGCTGAGCTACACAACACGGAACCACTCCCAGCAGTTTGAAAACATCCAGAGTTACTTCCCACATCCTCGACTCCATTCCCTCCTGAAGAATGCCCAGAGCTCCTTTTTATCTGTACGATTTCCATCTTGACCCTCATCCAGATGAGGCTGCACCCATCAAAGCACCGGGATAACCCGATGAAAAGAATTTTCCCTGAAAGCAGGAGTGAGGGGAGGTTGGAAAATGCTGGGGGACAGGGAGTGACTCACCGCATGTCCAGACACCCAGATTGGACCCAAAAGGTGTCAGACATCACCTAATAGTGGAAATGAGGAAACCCAGATAAGATAAATGCACCGGGACTTGGTAACTCTGCAAGTTGCAACAGCCCAGAAGTTCAAAACCAAGATGAAACAAGGACCCAAAATTAAACAACACAAACTTGACAATGTCAAACAAAGCAGCAAAACACGGCAGAGCTCCTGGATGATGCCCTGGAATTCTGCTTCCCTCACTTCATCTGCTCATGGAACCCTTCCCAGTTCCCTTCCCTGCCTCCTGCCCCTTATCTGGGCAGCAGTTTATTTAAAAAAAAAAAAAAAAAGAGAGAAAGGGTGAAATAAATGTTGGCTAAAAACATTTCAGTGTTCCCAGCGTCCCCAAGCCCCAGCTGCCAGCCTGCAGGGGAAGGTGGCACCACAGGGAGGTCAGGGAGAAAATATGTCCCTGTGGGATGCCAAACCCCACTTGTGGCCACACCGAAGATCTCAGGGCACAATTTGCAAGGCTGAGCTGTCAGCCCTGCTACATTATCCAAACCTGGGGTATTTATAGCCACCTTCCCTAAAATACTGCTTGGAAAAGTTAATTTTGTCTTCTCCAAAAAGGTCCAGCAGCAGCACAGGGAATGGCAGCAGTGGCCCCAGGGCTGGGGGATCCTGGGGAGAGAAATGTCCTTGATCACCTTGCAGCAGCACCTGAACACCCACAAAATGAAAAGAGACCAAGAAAGAATAAATTAAAAAGGGATTTTTTTCAATCCTAGACTTTCCATGTGTTTAACAGCCCTAACTTCACTCCTGTTTTTTCCCCATAATGCTCAAAATTCCATATATCCTCCAGACACCTGGAGCTGTGGATTCCAGCTCTGCATTGCCGTGTTCCTCCATCACAGGTGCTGAGGTTTGTAGGATCAGGAACCAGGCACAAGCAATATTTAATTAATTTCCTCTCTTCTCATCATCTGTAATTAATTCGGAACAGTTGGTGGGCACAGCCTTGAAGAGTGTTTTGCCGGGGAATATGAAGATTTTTCAAAATTAAATTTTAATTCCAGTGCCCACCAATGCTTCTACATAAAATAAATTCTACATAAATTTGAAATAATTTTAATAAATTCTTTTTATCTCTCAAATAAATCAGTGAGAGCATGGGGATGGAAGGGCAGGGAGATCCTGGGAAGCAGGGCTTGCCAGCTTCTTGGATTTTCCACTCATTTTAGCACAGAAGCCCAAATCCTCAGCATTGTGCTTTTTGCCATGATTAAATCAAAGTTTTCCACCAGTGCAGAATTTAATATTGCATTGCTGGAAGCAGAATTATGGGGAAAATTGTGTTTTCTTTACCTTTCAGATACAATAAATAGATAAAAGAGTGAAAAAGGAAAGTTATTCAAAGAACCAAAGGCTCCAGCTCAATACAGCCAAGACAATGTACTGTGAGACAGATCTGGAAAAGAGATATCAGCAGAAATGTCCATCAGCCAAAGTTAATATTTGCACAAAAATGGTGACTCACTTAAACTGGGATTTCCTCTCCTGGCCACTCATGGAATATCAACTGTGTCTCCATCGAGTTTGATAAAACAACTTTCATCTGAGAGGGAAAAATGTTCAGCCCAGGTAAGGAAGTTTTTATTTTTGGGCCTGGATTCTTCCTCTGTGTCCAGCTTGTGAAATGTTCAGGGGATACTCCTGTCACCCAAAATTCCATCCCATGTATTGCTCAACTCTTTGTATGATGCAGCCACTTCCTGATCCCAGCTGTCCCCCAGGAAGCAGCGTGGAACCAACACTGGTTCCACACCAAATTCTCAACTTAAATAAAATAAAAGCAGAAAACACCTCATGAAAAACAACACCCCAGATTTCCTCCATTTTCCTAAATCACAAATGTAGTTCTAAGCTATTTAAGCCAAAGGGAGGCAATTCAGAGGAGTTTGAGTTTGCTCAGACTCGATTTTGGAGTTCCTGAAGAGCTGCTCAGTGTCACAGAGGTGGAACATGAAGAAGCTCCACAATGTCACAGAAGATACCTGGAGATGTTCAAAACATTTAGGAACACCAAACCCAAGTGTAGCATGAGAAATCCAACTAAACCACTTATCTAATTTCCTTCTGGCTCTGACTTTTATCATTTTATTATCATTGAATGTGTTTTATTCAGTGTATGAGGAGTTTTCCCTGCTCCTCCTGCAGCTCACAGGACGCTCCTGAACAAAAAGGATTTTTATCCAGCTCCATCCATAAAAAGGAATGATAAATAAACAGAAAATCGCTGCTGTCAGTCAGGAGAGTGTTTCATGTAAAACACAACAGCTCTGGGGATGTTCGCTGTGAGAAACAAAACCAAGCTGAAAAATGTGATAACTCAGAAGTGTAAGGAAAATTAATCCACAAACTCCAGAGGTTTGTGTCCAAAAAGGAGACAGAGGAGTCCTTTTTGCTTTGTTCAAATAAAGGGAGAGGCCATGGGGCATTGCCCTGGGATCTCTCAGATTTTTGGAGGACTCACCTCCCTTTTTATCCCAATTTCCCTCTCTCTTTCCCCATTGCTGAGGTACTTGAGAGGCACAGACTTCCCAAACACCTGATACCTGACATTCCCCTCTAATGTATAACCCTCCCTTTTAATTTTTAATTCTTGTAGAATTCATAGTTTCCCCCCCGTTGCTTCTTTCATCTTCTGTTACCCAGTTTCATTTACCAGCAAACCTACAGTTCGTTTGTAAAGGCAAATCTCTTTTTCCATTCATCAATCAGTGTAATCCTTCCCATTATTTTATCTCTAGGTGCTAACTTTAACTACCAACAGATCTACAACTTATTTGTAAAGACAAATGTAACATTCCTCTCAGAAGTAACTTCTGAAATGTTGAATGTGCCAAAAGCTCTGTTCGTGTCTCAGTCTGCCTCTCGTTAATATTCTGGATTCTCCAGAGCAGGCACCATTTTCCAGAAACACGGAGCGTTTTAGTGCTCAGCTTGCTGCTCTTGGCACTGGATAAACACTGGGTCAGAGTTAAAAAAAGCACATTATGCATTGAATCATGTCGATATGGAAAGAGTAGGATTTATTAAAAGCACCCAGATAAGTTCCAGGCCCTGCTGCCATTAGCTTCAGTGGTGACTCACGGCTGCTTTATGAACTGGCTGCAAAAATCCCTCTGGGATCTGACTGAGCACAGTTTGTAAACGTGACCCGATTCCTGGGGGGCTTTAGGAATATAAAAATCCTGGATATCCATGCTAAGTACTCATCCAGCTCTCAAATCGATTCATTTCTGAGTTTCTTTTTGTTGACATTCTTGTGAAAACCCGCTGGGCTCTTCCTATTTCATGAGCTGTCTAGACAGTGCTGCAGGTAAATACGGGGGGCTTTAAATGGGAATTAAAAAAAAAAAATAAAGGCAAATAACGGAAAATAGAGAAGGTAAATACGGGCACTTTAAAATGGGAATCAACATAGTGGGGATTTAAAAAAAAAAAAAAATTTAAAAAAGGCAAATAGCAGAGGTATTGCTTCTGCTGTCCTGAGTTTCTACAGCGCTTGGTGAATTTCTGTCGCTATTTAGGAAGGTGTTTCTGGGAGTGGATTATTCGAGGCGTGAGAGGAGTGCTTGGAAGGACAGCGTTGCTCAGGAATTGAGTGGTTTACATTGATTTTATTCATTAAAACCAGCCCCGCTCGCAGCCCCGCTCCTCCGCCCGCTCGCGCCTCGCCGCCGCCATCTTGGCGGCGGTGGAACGGCGGGCGCTGATTGGCTGCTGCCCCCGGCGCCGACCAATGGGAGGCGAGCTCGCTGTTGCCGTGGTAACGGCGTGCGAGCGGCCCGCGGCCTGCGCGGAGTTCCAGCGAATTTAATGTGAATTATAACGCTTAAAACGAATTCTACCCGAATTATAACCGACTTCTACCTGACTTATAACAGCTCTAACTAAATTATCACCGAATTGTTGCCCCGTCCCATCCGCACCGTTTAAATTTTTCCCTCACTAACCAATTCAGTAGCTCACCCCCTAAAAAAAATTCTATAGGGACCTTGTGGCTGTATGGAAACACAGCCATTAATAACCATACCTTCATAGATATACATATGGATATGAATAGCGCATAATTTTATTCCAGCGGGCCAATTTTGCTTTAATAAATAAAATGTTATGAAGGGAGGGTGGTCAGCTTGTTTGGAAGAACAACACTGGCCGGCGGCGACTCAGCTTTCCCTGGCTTTTTCACAGCTATGAACTGCTTGATATTTTTGGCTCGGCTCTATTATTATAATTTTTTTTTTTTCCCCTTTTAAAAAATATGAGGCAGTCGGCTTCCTCCCAAGACACACTCAGGTGGGGCTGCTTCGAGCTGCTGACTTTCCCCTGAGGCACCTCATTTTGGGAAAAAAAAAAAAAGAAAAAAAAAAAAAAAAGAAAAAAAAAAAAAGGACAACTCCCCCATGACACACTGAGTAAAGCTCAACTGGCTCAGTGTCCCCTGCCTGTTCTCCAAGCAGACTCATTACACCCTCAAACTGGGTTTAAAGGGCTGCAGATGGAAGAGCAGTGACATTTATCACTTGCAAATGAGGGCCCTGCTCTCTCCAAAGCAGAGTTATATTCTGTAATCCTCAGGGTGTTTTTCCTCTGGCTTTGTACCCGCAGTCCCGGGGAAAATGAGCTCCCTGCACTGGTTTTTATTGCTGCAGGGCTGGAGTGACTCCCCGAGGGGGATTTGGAGCCCCCCAAATCTCCGTGGGATTGTTTTATTTCACACACATCACCTGGAAGGAGCAGAACTGCAGCACTGCTCTTCCATCCCTCCACAGGGAATTGTGGAATTCCAGCACTGAATCCAACACTGCTCTTCCATCCCTCCACAGGGATCCATCCCTCCAGGGAATTGTGGAATTCCAGCACTGAATCCAACACTGCTCTTCCATCCCTCCACAGGGATTGTGGAATTCCAGCACTGAATCCCACACTGCTCTTCCATCCCTCCACAGGGATTGTGGAATTCCAGCACTGAATCCCAGCACTGCTCTTCCATCCCTCCACAGGGATTGTGGAATTCCAGCACTGAATCCAGCACTGCTCTTCCATCCCTCCACAGGGATTGTTCAGATCCAGCACTCAATCCAGCACTGCTCTTCCATCCCTCCACAGGGATTGTGCAGATCCAGCACTGAATCACAGCACTGCTCTTCCATCCCTCCACAGGGAATTGTGGAATTCCAGCACTCAATCCAGCACTGCTCTTCCATCCCTCCACAGGGTCCATCCCTCCACAGGGATTGTGGAATTCCAGCACTCAATCCAACACTGCTCTTCCATCCCTCCACAGGGATTGTGGAATTCCAGCACTGAATCCAGCACTGCTCTTCCATCCCTCCACAGGGAATTGTGGAATTCCAGCACTCAATCCCAGCACTGCTCTTCCATCCCTCCACAGGGAATTGTGGAATTCCAGCACTCAATCCCAGCACTGCTCTTCCATCTCTCCACAGGGAATTGTGGAATTCCAGCACTCAATCCACACTGCTCTTCCATCCCTCCACAGGGAATTGTGGAATTCCAGCACTGAATCCAACACTGCTCTTCCATCCCTCCACAAGGGATTGTGGAATTCCAGCACTCAATCCCAGCACTGCTCTTCTATCCCTCCACAGGGATTGTGGATGTGATAATTGATAAAAGATTCATGTTAATCATAGAAGTTTTGGAGTTTGTATAAATCAAAATACTTAGAAAAAAAAGCTCTTTTTTGTTATTTTCTGGTTTTGCATCTCCCCTATAAATCTGGAGAAGGCTTGGGTTCAGTTTGAAAATTATTTCTGTTAATTTTTGGTACAATAAGGTTGCATTTCCCAGCTTAATCCAAACTGAAGGACTGCTGGCAGCACACTGAGAAATATGGAACATGGACCTAGATAAAGGGAAATACATGATTAAACCCATTCTGTTTAAATCCCCCTGTCATGAATATTGTGTATACCAGTAAAAAAAAAAAAAAAAAAAAGGTTTTCCATATTCTGAAAGTTTTTTTTTCTGAATCAGATTTCCTGCCTTTGTGTGATCAATCCCAAACTATCTGCTAAGATCAGACTTCCCACTTCTGTTTTGTATCCACCAAGACCAGATGGTTACAGGACCAATTGTCCCAGGAGCTGTCCCACAGAAATTTGGAAGTTTCTTTGACCACCACTGCTTACCTTGCAGAATTACTGCAACAAAACAATACAACAATAATTGTTACAATTATTGATTCCTACAAGTAAACCAGACTATAAAAAGGGAGCTGCAAACCAGGTTAGGTGGAAGTGGGGACTGGGCAGTGACCCCTCACATTTTCCCCAGCGCTGCTTGCTCTGTCTGTATAAAATAACCCAATCTGAATTCTGCTGAATATTGAGACTTTTATTTCTCATTTATAACACAGAGTTCCAGCACTGAATTCCAGCACTGCTCTTCCATCCCTCCACAAGGAATTGTTTCCCCTGGTGCTTGGCCTTTCTCTGATGAGTTTTATTGTATTTGTTCCACCCACGACTGTGCTGGGCCAGCCTGTCAGGTTGAGGTTTGATTTGAGTCAGACAAAGTTTTGACTCCAAAGTTTTAGTAAAAATGATAAAACTGTTTGAAACCCGTCCATTGTTGGGGAGTGGGGCCAGTTTGTGCTGGAGCCTGAGCTTAGTGCGGAGAACCAGTGTCAGCTGCACAGTAAAACTGAATTTATCAAGAATGTTTGATCTCTGTTGTAGGGAACATTATTATCCCAGTTCAGGCATTCGTTTCTGTTTTATTTGCTCTTTTTTTTTTTTTTTCATGGCATGACATTCCCAAATAGATGGGAGTGAGAAAAAGGGAGCAAGCAGCACTGTGAGAGAACATAAAACACCAGCTGCTATTGGAGTGCTGGTGTGAATGCAATTGGAATTTGGAAATTCAGGAAGAATCATCAGATATAAAAGGATAGAAGGCAAAATGTGGGATTTGGTTGATCCTCACAGCTGGTTTTTAGGGTTTTAGTGGCCCAGGTAATCCTTTCTGCATCATTTTCATTTAAAAAAAGTCTCAAACTGATTTACAAAGCAAGTTGTTGTTTTGGCCCACTATCTAGATCTGGAAAATGAGGAGAAAGGTTCACATGGAATAAAATTTTTAGGCAATTTAGGAAATTCTGAGCATTCTGTGTCCACTTTTTACCTTTTGACTGTAAAAAACTTGCATAGCCTGGGAGCTATTTTCCCAAAACACCTCCTGAACTGAGGTAAAATATAAAAAGTGTGAGTCCCTCACCCCGTGAAGAGTTACCCAAAGCTTGGTTCCAAATATCTTAAAAATGAAAATCCCTTGTGCTGCCATTGGGCTGTGGGGAGGGAGAGAATCAGAGAGAGGAGGAGAGAAAGCCCCAGCAGCTCCATCATGGGGGGGATGCAGCCCCTGCCAAGTGTCATTATGAAAATTCTTCCTTTTCGTGCGATATTAAACTCTCCTCTTGGCAGGTCCCCTGATGCAGCCAGTGTTTTTAGTGAAAATACTCGAGGTACTGAATTCTTTAACCTCAGTTCATTTCTCATTATATTACTCTGTTAATAGTCCTGGGAAATGCACAAAAACCCCAGCGCTGTGTCTGAGCTCAGCAGGGATCTCTGCATGTTTAGGGTGGCCCTTGGCAGTGAGAGAGCAGAGAAGAGGAAAAACCATTTTTGAAATGGGAAGAAGGCTCAGGAAGGGTTGATTTTTCTGAATTTAATTGGCCATTGAAGCAAGGCCATCTGGACCTCATCTTTCTCTTTAAATGTCAGGGGTTTGAGGTTGAAATCATTATAGAAGAAGTGCTGGGTTTGATTCCTCCTCAATTTGAAGATTTTGTTTAGTTCTTGTAGCCAGCAAAGAGAAGGTTGACATGGATTAAGTGTGGAGTTTGCCCCCAAGAAGTTCCTGCCCGTTAGGCAGGACCACAGTAAATGACAAAGTCAGTGTTTCTGTCACAAATATAAATCAGAGATGTGAAAGGACACATGGGAGTGTGACAGATCCCAATCCCCTGCAAATGGGGGTCACCAAAATTAACATGAGGGTGTTTCAAATACACCTGCTTTAGCTTGCTGTTCTCAGGAGCAGGCTCACAGTCAGCTTTTGTGGCTGGAGCCACCGAGGGAAACTGGGCAACTGCAATAAATTTATTGCTTATGACCATGAGTGTAGCTGCAGGAGACTGGACGGTGATTTATGGTGGTGTGGCCATAAATTTTGCTCCTATCTCCTGGTCTGGGTGTATTTCATCCAGAAATATTTGATTAATAATGTTTTGTTGTTTTTTTTAAAGCCAATTGATCTTTAGTTTTACTGCATCAGCCAAAGAAGTAGAGAAACCTCTAAAACTCCTGTTGAATATTGTATTGATTGCAGGTGAGCAGTGGGCAAAGCCTCTTGACCAGGAACTTTTGCACAGAAGTGTGAAAAATGAAGGAAGGAGGAAGAATGGTTTGCTCAGCATTGGGCAAAAAGTGGAAAAGCATCCCTGGTGATGTTTGCCCAGCCCCTGCCACCATTCCTGCCCTGGCTTCTCAAGGCACCACTGAATTCGTAGGTTGTTGTCAGATTCTGTCACCCAGCTGTGCTCTCAGCATTCCCAGGCTGGGAATCCTGCTGGGAACGGGGATCAGGAGCTGCTCTCACACAGAGACACTCTGTGCATCCTGCCTCCAACAAAACCAGTGCTCCAGCATCTCTTCCAACTCCTGCTCCTGCAAATGCTTGTTCTGAGCCAGCACAAACTAAAAAGATGTTTAAAAGTTCATTCACTCTTTTTTTTTTGCTTTATTTTTGTCCCCTCGCTTTGCTTTTAGTTCAGACCAAGCTTTAGGTTGGGAGTTTTTAAGACCATTCATGGCTCTACATGCAGCACCTCAAGGCAACCTCTATTTGTGCATATCTCCAGAAGCAGCAGGAAAAAAAGTTCCATTTTCCAAAAATTCCTCCCACTTCCTCTTCCCTGCGTGTGCCTCTAACCACTGCTGTATATGCAGTTAATTGAAATGGTGTTTGTTTTATCTTGAATAACCTTGTAATTGATTGAGGTGGTGGACAGCAAGACTCCAGAGTCATTTACATACCTGTGCATGGAGCAGTCGTTTCTGGGAGCCTTTCCACTGCTTTTTTTTTTTATTTTTTCAATTTTTTTTTTTTCCCCCTGAAGAACTATAGCGCCCTGTCTGTGCGTGTTTGCATATATCTATAGATACTCTCCTTCATATAGATCTCCCCACAGTCCATTCACTCTGGCTGCCACTGTCCATGTGCTGCTCCTTGGGATCTTATGTTACCTGGGCTGGGGAGACTCCTGGCACTCTTCCCTCTGAAAGAAAAACAGCCTGATTTGGGGAGTGCTCCTTCTGCACAAGGCCCCGATTGTGTGAGAGGGCCCAAAAAGTAACAAATGCACTTTAATTATGTTGGATGCTTGGTGGCTGGCTTTGCAAATCTTTTATTTGTTTTGAGAAGTGCCCCAGCAGCAGCAGCAGCAGCAGCACTAAATTTTGTGTGCATTTGGGGAGCCTCACGGGCTTGGGCTGGGGGAGGGAGGACTGCCTAATTAACTGGGCTGCTGTCAAGCTAATAAACTAATGGAGAGCTTAAACAAATACAAAAATAAAGGAAGTAGACATGATGGGGGAAAATAAAGTGACTAGACATGCAGTCTTGTGACGTGCCTTTGCAGCTCCCGTGGAAAGGAGGCCGTGGGCACCCAGAATTCTGGGGGGAGTTTTGTGTCTCCTCCTTCAAGTGCCCCTTTTAGGAGGCAAAGGTTTCGTGGATCTCTCCAGGAATGAGTAACGAGAGAGGAGCTTTTCCCATCCTGCCCAGAAACCAATTCCAGCTCATCAGAGTTGTTCATTTTGGAAAAGAGTCAGATTGGCGTTCATGGGACAGAGGGGAGTGGAAAGCAATCAATGTTTAAATCTTCTCTTTGCCAGGCCGAGATGTTACATAAGGTTGAGGAAAATGTTTTATTATCCCAGCTAAGCCCGAAGTGTCAGATACTGACGGCGTTTCGGAGACAGGATGCTGGGCTGGATGCTCCAATAGTCTGACTCAGGCTGACAGATTTTCTCTCCCGCCCTCTCAGATTATTACTTGTTCTTTTTTGGTCCATTAGGTAGGAGGTGGTTTGAAATTCAGAAAGGTTAAAGCAGCACACACGTTACTTTGGGACTGGGCTGGAAGGACCCTCCCAGCTCTGCTCATCCTGGGGCAGCAGCAAATATAGATCTTTGCTCATCTGATTTCTCAAGGCTGCTGCTCCCATGATCTCATCCCGAGCTGGTACATGCTGGGATGGGGCACTACCTGTGCCCAGCTCCTTGGGTTTGCCTCATCCTCCTTTGGCTCAGTGTTATTCCACCAGACTTTAGGAGATCACATCCAACTTTCAGTGAAATTTCCAACCCTTTTATCACTTCAGTGAGTACTGCTTGTTCTACCTGCATTTTCCAAAGCTTATCTCAGCTCTAGAGTTTATTTAAAAACTCACTGGGCTTTCAAATGTTGTTGAACACTCAATTATCTGACCCAGTGGTTAACAAAACACACGGTGCTCCGTGTTCCTCTTTGGGAAAATATTTACCAGCCAATATCTGTGTTATTTGGCCACCTTTGCTTATCAAACACAGAGAAGCTTGTGCTGAATAAATCAAGGCAGCCATGCTGGCTAGTAACTTGAAAACCATCTTTTCAATGCTAAAGAAAGGAAGTTTTGCATTTGGGGAGATGCTGGGTGGTCCCAGCCAGCGTGGGACACGTATGGCTGGGATGACACAGCCCTGGAGCTGGGCCAGGCTCAGCTGGGAGCAGCCAAGATCTCCTGGAAAAGCTTTGAACTGCCCCCTGATTTCCCTTCCTTCCCAGGATGAAATATCAGCCCAGAGGTTCGGTGGTGCCTCCTGAGTGTGACAGCGAGTCAGAGGAGCAGGAAGATTTCGTGGTCTCAGAACAAACCCATCAAACCACATTTCCATTTTCTTCCTGGAGATCTCTGCGTGGCCTGGTGGTTTCTTTTCGACTTGGAAAGGTTTGAAAGTGGCTGAGGTTGTTGTTGCATTCTTGCAGCCCTCCTCACACATCCTCTGGGGTGACAGATTCTGGAGGGTGTTTCAGTCTGCCCCAAACCTTCCTGAATCCAAGGATTCCCATCAGGAGCCTCAGCCAGAGGCAGCAGCCCCACACAGAGCTGCTCCAAAGATTTGGAGGGAGAAAGAGAAATCAACACCAACATCTTCCAGGAGGATTTTGTGCATTTATTGTCATTTCTAAGGCACTTCAGGCTCATCTGTGATGAATAAATCTGGCTCTGGGAGCAGCTTTTGATGGCCTTTGGTTAATGCTGAGCTAGAAGATGCTGAGACACCACACAGATGATATGACTGAAAATTTTGTCATGAATAAAAAGAAGTTTGGGGCTGGGGGATTGCTGGTGGTACAAGCAAGTCCTAAGGAGAAATGTTCTCAGATCTGGGTAGATGTTGAGTGAAAATCAATTCAGAGGGTCTTGTCTCTATCCCAGTAACGTCCCTGGAACAGAGGAGAAGCAAAACTTTCCATTTGACTCACAACAAAAGCTTTCATCTTCCTCAACCCAAACCTCAGAATATTTTCTTGCCTCAAAAGCTGTTCCCAAGCTCCTGGAGGACAGGGAAGAGCTGGCTGGTGTCCCTGCCCCGTGGCAGTGTCATTTCCCATCCCCACTCTGCTCTGGGGCTCAGCAGCTGCTCTGCCCTGGCTCTGCCTCATCCTCTGCTGCTCCATCCATGGGCAATCTGACATCCCCCCCTCCCTCCACACAATGCAGAAGGAAATGGGCTTTGCTCAGAATTTTTAAAGCCTTTTAGGAAGTTTTATCCATGAGGATTGCTCACTTTCATCCCTGGGTGGTGAATATTCAAACTGAGCTGGGAGCTCTTTACTGAAATCCCCCCCCAAAAAAATAACAGAACCCAAATCAAAGAAATCAAACCAATCTTCAGCAGAGATAATTTACATTTTTCAAATTCAGAAATTGTAAAGGAATTTAAAACTTTTAATCAGGAGATTTGAGATTGGCACTGAGAATTGCTGCTGATGGAAAGGTTTGAGTTGTTAGGGATGGGAGCAGGAAGAATTGTTCATTAAGAATTTGTATTTCATTACTAAATCCTCCTGAAGCCAGGTTCCCTCTGCAGTCCTGATCCCAATATCCATCCCTTGTGCTTCATGGGCTGGATCTGGACCTGGGATCTGAGGAGCAGAGATGGTTAAGCAGTAAAATAATGGACAAAGAATTAAAAATACACTTCCAGAATTGACTGATGTGACACAGCCACAGCTGAAGATCCCTGCTCAGGAACTGGCTGCTTTCATCAGCAGCTTCAGAACATCTAAAACATTTAATTAATTCTGTTTCTCAGTCCAGCCTATCCCTGTGCCATGAATTAACTCCACTCGTGGCAGGGAGGTTTTGGTGGGTGCTTCACCTTTTCCCTTCATGCAATATGCTTCCAATTTTTTTTTCTTTTATTGTGGGCTTACACATCATATTCCTATTTTCCTGAGCTTTTTCTGGCTAAGGGATAAATAGAGGAATGGAGAGACTGAGGCAGGCTGGATTTAGGGCAGGTTTTAAACCAAAGTGAACAGCACTTGAGGGTTTTGTGTGTTTGCTGTACAACCAACTACAAGAGGTTTTTTAGCCTGTTAGGATAAAAAACCCCAATAAAACTGGAAAACATCAGTTCCAGCTTTGTTTTCTCTCAGTGTTTTTGCTTTTTTTCTGAAGACAAATGATGTTTTGAAGCATTTATCTCTGCTCTCTTGAAATCAATGGACAGACCCTGCTCTGAAGGACTCTCAGCTATGACATTATCTCCACGACAGATTCAGCACAGTCAGTAGAAACTTGTTAAAAACACACATTCAGAGGGGCTTTTTTTTGTTGTTTATTTTTATTTTTTTTTTTTAAATTTTATTTTTAATTTATTTACACATTTTAAAAGCTGCTTGCTCACAGATCCAGCCTTGGAGTTTCCAGCTTGAAAACACAGATCAGCACTTGGTCTTGCAGTCAGGCACAGATAAAATTCCAAGGTGTAACACTTCATTTAGCAGGGTATTAACCCCTGGGGGGAGCAGGGGAGCCCTTCAGTGAACAAAACTCCTCAGTGTGGAGCAGGTAAAAATATCTCTGCAGGATTTTTCCCCCTGAGTGTGACAATGGTGAGAAGGTGACCAGCCCAGCTCCAATCCGTTTGTTTAACTTGCTGGGAATTAATCAGAGCACCCTGGGATTAATAATTACTTAATCAAATAATCGCTTCGTGACTCCAACACTTATCTTTTTTTTTTTTTTTTCCTCCGAGCAGGCTGGAAATAAGAGCCGTGAATATGTAAATTGGAACTGATTAGAGGATTAGGTTTCACTCTTTTTTTTTTATTATTTGGAATAAAAACAGCCTGCAGATCCCTCCAAGCCAATGTCTCTGAATTACAGCACCAGCGCCTGTCGCCTGTGATAATTTCACTTCATTAAGTTCCAGATATAAATAGGGAATGGTTCTTTTTTTTTTTTTTTTTTTTTTTCCATGCACCACCTTTAATAAGCAGGGCCTGGAAACACAGGGGTTATTGATCCCTGCAGCCATGAGGAGCAGGGAGTGAGGACCAAACCCCAAACCTGCTGCCTCCTGCAGCCAGGCACAATCCAGCTCTGTTGAATCCACTGGAAAAGCCAGAGAAGCCTTGGAAAAGTGGAAGTGGTGCTGCCCCATCTGTACCAAAGCAAGCTGAAATTATTTGATTTCAGCAGGAAATGTTCAGGTGACCCCAATAACTCCCTGGCACTGCTGAGCATCCTCAGTGCCCCCTAATCCACAGGGAGGCTCGTGCCAAGCAGCCCTGGACACCTTCCTGTCAACAAGATTTGGAAAAGTTCTGTCCACAGCCCAGAATGTGCCCCCCAGCAGGACTTTTAACCAGGATCAAGGAGGATTTGTATTTTACATCGTTATCCATTGTTTGGAAATCTGAGGGATCTCTGCTCCAGAGCAGGGAGATCACATCCTCATCAGGAAAGTGATTTACCCAGTCTTTACCCAGACTTTTAAATTTATATCAGGACATATAAGGCAAAATGTTCTTTGTTGAAGCTCAGCAAAGAACAGAACCATTATTTTGTCAGAATTTAACCACTGTGTTATTTCATTTCAAAAATTTGGGGATGGCTCCTAGCTAAGGACACAGAATAAAAGGAAGTTCCTAATCTTGCACAAAAAACTTTGCCAGGAATAAAAAGAAGATTGAAGGTGGGGATTGCTGGTGGTACAAGCAACTCCTAAGGAGAAATGTTCTGATAGATGTTGGGTAAAAATGAATTCAGAGGTTCTGGTCTTTATCCCAATTAAATTCCCCAAAAATCTCCGTGGAGTGTGGCCGTGGCCACATGTGGATCACAGCCTTTCTCTGCCCAGGCACTGCAGGAATTTCCCTGTGTGCCAGTGGATTTGCAGGTACCAATTCACCCCTGTGAGGAAATGATAAAGTGTTGCCTCCCCTCAAAGGTTCTGCAGCTGAGATTTTCTGTTCCTCTGGCAAATGAGCCTTGGGAAGGCTGACAGCTTTGGGAGAGAGGTGCTAACTGAGGAGTGGGGAATGTGGAGGAGCCGTGCAAAGGGGGAGGCTGAAAACGTCCAAATGAAATCTCTCAGTTTAGCTACAGGGACCAAACATGGCAATAAAGCAGCCCTGTGTCCTAAAAACCCTGAGGGTTATAATTAATGCAGAATTCTCAATGAGGATTGCTCCTGGTTCTGAGATCACCCCATGGAATAACCAACCTCCACCACACAGGCTGAGATTTGATGATTTTCCTTTCCATGGCAATAATCCTGACCTACCTTTGATGCCAAGCAGGATTTTATCCAGCAGCACACAGTGGGAGATGCAGAAATGGAACCACAAAATCATGGAATGGTTGGGTTGGGAGACTCCTTAAATCCATCCCATTCTGCCCACGAACCCCATCCAGCCTGGCCTTGGACACTTGCAGGGATCCAGAGCAGCCCCAAACCCTTGAGTGGATGCTCACATTGTGTAAATTCAAGTTTGAAAGCTTTAAATACTTTTTTTTTAATATTTCCCCACACGTGGGGCTCGTTAGGGAGCACTGACTGCTCCAGTGGTTCTTAAGGATTTAGGAGGAATTGCAATTTTGGAGTAAAACCTTAGGCACTACAGCTAATTCTTATAAGCACCTTGTGGGTCGTGGGTGCCTTTCACAGACGTTTTCTGAAGAACTTGGATGGTGATTTCCTGAACAAAAAATGGAAATGGGCAAAGAAAAAGCCTTGCTGTGAAAGTGCAGAGAAACCTTGATGCCTTTACCAGCATTCCCAGGTACTTTTGGGCTAGGTGTGCTTGAAATGGAAGTGCAGGAATTAGAGAACACAAAGTTCATTTATTCAGGAGCAACTGGAAAACGTGAATGCGTTTCCATGGAGATGGGGTGATTTCCTTTCCCACAATTCAAATCTTTTCCACAGGTCCTGTTTCATTCTGATCACCCTCATGTTTTGTCGAGGAGAAGTTTTTTTGGGGGGATTTTGATCTCAAGAGTTGGCCGAGCTCCAGGCAGAACAATGAAAAAGTAGTAAATCACTTTAATAGATACAGCAAGGAGAAAAAAAAGAAGGCAGAGGGATGGAGGGACTGAAATCCAGCAGTCCCAGCACATCCATCAAACACTGAATGCTCTTCTTGAGGAGCAGGAGGGCTCTGCAGTGAAACAAAGTGCAGAGCTGGGATGGTGCTGGAGGTGCTCTGATGCTCAAAGTGCCAGTCAGATTAAATTCTAAAAAACACTTTTTGATATTTTCTCCTAATTATGGTGCTGGGGATGATCACATTTGTAGAATCATGGAAAGGTTTGGGTTGAAGAGACCTTGAAGTTCACGGCAGGGACACCTTGCACTGTCCCGGGCTGCTCCAACCTGGCCTGGGACATTCCAGGGATCCAGGGACAGTCACAGCTGCTCTGGGAATTCTTTCCAAGGCCTCCTCACCCTCCCAGGGAAGGATTCCTTCCTGTTAACTTCACCTGTTATTTACACTCAGTTTATTGTGAGTTATTTACACACAGTTTATTTATTGTGAGCTATTTACACACCATTTATTTATTGTGAGCTATTTACACACCGTTTATTGTGTATTATTTACACACAGTTTATTTATTGGGAGTTATTTCCACACAGGAATTTATTTTGTCTTATTTACACACAGTTAATTTATTGTGTGTTATTTACACACATTTTACAGCACTTGGGTGGCTCTGGCTGCTTGCAGCTCCTGGTGATTCCACAGGTCTGTAGCAGGTGCCTCAAAGAGAGGTTGGTTGTTACATTATATTCAGACCATGCCCCTTTCAGCAAATCTGAAATGGGTTGGTAATAATTTTTAGCAATGTACAAGGGACCAGAAATTACAGAGTTTTAGTGGAGAATATTTTTATTGAAGATTTTTTTTTTTTCCTTCATCTCAGCTCGAAAAGCACAGTACACACAACCTCTCTCCTCCAGAGCTGATAAATGGTTTAGCCATTATTTAAAGTTTGGGAAAAGGCAGCTACAGAAATAACATTTTAATGTATTCCAGATTAGCCTTCATGCTATATTTGTAATAAAGCCTTGTTTCCAGCGCTGGTTGGCAGATCACTCGCAGGGACAATTATCCAAATGGCCATTAGGATACGATTGCTCTCATTTCCAGGCAGAGCTGGCCTGCCAGGGCTGGGCTGGGCTGGCAGCAGCCTCTGGGCTGACTTTTGGACAAAACCACAAGAATTTGTCAGTCGCCTTGGCCGTAAGGGAGTCTCCTTGTCTTGAGGCTTTTCGTTTTCCTCAGCAGGGAGAGGAGGCAGAACAAGCTCTGCCTTGGGTTGGGCTCCTCAACAGGAGGAGACTCAGGTGGGCTCAGGTGTGAGACCCTTCCCACCATGAGAGGAGCTCAGCAGGAAAAGAACCAAAGTGCTCTGGAAGGGGAGAGCCGAAGAAGAAATCTTTTATTTCTTGTATTTCTTTTTCTTTCTCGTATTTCTTTGACTGGGGGAGGGAGCACCTAATGCCAAGCTAAATCAGTGCTAGCTGGGCCTGGAGACTCCTCTCTCTCTCTGCATTTTGCTAATGTGTCACTTGGCAGCTCTGAATCACCCTGGCTGCTGCAGTCAGGAGCTCAGGCGAAGAACAGCAACTCCCTGAGAAGGGAAAAGAGCTGCTGGTGCCAGGGAACATGTTCTGTGCTGAGCTGATGTCATTGTTTAAGTCACACAGGCAGTGCTCAGGAAGCTTTTTCCTATTGGGAGATAAGGAGGTCCACAGTGGCTCATGAATCTTCAAATAACTCCAGTTGTTCCCTTTTCTAGAGCAGGAGCAGGTTCCTTATTTCCAGCCCAGCGTGGTCCTGCTCAGGCAGCAGGGAGCTCAGGGCTGCTGTGTCCTGTCCCAAACCTTGTGAAGCTCGTTTCAGGCCTTTGGATCACTCCAGTGATGATGCTCAGTGTTGTCAGCTGGAACCAAAGCATTTTGAGAGATGCTCAATATATTGAGATATTACCAAGAATTTTTTTCCCTGTGAGGGTGTTGAGGCTCTGGCACGGCTGTGGCTGCCCCTGGATCCCTGGAATGTCCAAGGCCAGGCTGGACAGGGCTTGGAGCAGCTCTGGAAGCTGTCCCTGCCGTGGCAGAGGGTGGGATGAGCTGGGATTTAAGGTCTCTCCCAAATCAAACTATTCTGGGATCCTGTGAGGAGTTTCACATTGCTGAAATGAATTTATGAAAAGTCATGTGCTCCATGTGACAACAGAGAACTCGAAGAAGGATCCAAAGCTCCTTTGCTCATCTACACTCCTGTACCAGATAAAGGTCTGGGACAAACCCAGCCCAGCAGCTGCTAGGAGAGGCCAGTGAAAAATAACTTTCCAAACTCTGTGTTTCTCAAGAGGAGGGGAAGATTCAGGCCTGAAGCATCTTTATTTTATTTTTTCCCATTTGCATATCACAAATAACAACTGCATTATATACATTACACACACACACACATATATATATACACACACATATACACATATATATATACACACACATATACACATATATATACATAAATACATATATATATGTGTATGTCTATATGCATACATAGATATACATATATAAACAATATATGTATAAATATATATACTTATATACACATATATGTATAGATATATATATTTATATGTATCTATAAATATATAGACATATATGTATGTATAAATATATAGATATATATACATATATATGAGTCTATATAAATATATAGAGGTATATATATGAGTCTATATAAATATATAGAGATATATAGATATATATGAGTCTATATAAATATATAGATAGATGTATATGAGACTATATAAATAAATATATAGATATATATGAGTCTATATAAATATATAGAGATATATAGATATATATGAGTCTATATAAATATATAGAAATATATAGATATATATGAGTCTATATAAATATATACATATATATGAGTCTATATAAATAAATAGATATATATATACATATATATGAGTCTATATAAATATATAGATATAAAAAATGCTGCAAAGTAGCTGCACAATAACCACTGCTTCAACGCCAGAAGCTGCAGTAATTCTGCTGAAAATAAAACCATTTAAAGGACAAAACGACCCCAGATCCTTCACTACAGAGTAACCTCAAGCTGTTCCCTGTGTCCCCCATGCAGGCTGTTCCTCGGGGTGACCCTGCCCCGGGGGATGCTCAGCAGTCCCTCCGTGCTGGCCCTGCTCCCAAGCCAGAAAATGGCTCCAAGGCTCCAGCAGCAGCAGCTCAGCAGGGCAGGGGCTGGATCAGCTCTAAGCAGCACCCATGGCCAATGGGGCCATTGTGCCCCACTCTGCTCCTGGGCGAGGGAAACGTGTGTGAGTGAGTGAGAGCTGCAGCTCCCCAGCCAGGGGATGATGAATGTGCTGCACTTGGCATAAAGTGGAACCCGTGCCAGCGTGGGGCCCTCCTGTTCCTTCCAGTCCCCACCACCTCCAGCTCTCCCCAAACACCACGTTATATTTTTAGCGTTTTTATTTTCTTGGAAAAAATATATAAACTGCAGTTATAAAGTGTGTTTAAACAAATGAAATGGAGCTAGCAGGTGTATGAAAAAAAACCGGCCTAAAATGCTTCCCAGAGCTGCAGTTAAACAAAAAAAAAAAAAAAAAAAAAAAAAAAAAAAAAAAAAAAAAAAAAAAAGTAAACTTAAACAGTTCCATAGTGGAAAAAATAATCTCTAGGTAGAGTATATAAATGTCTTTTTTTTTTTTTTTTTTGCACTGCACACTCAGTTTCAGTTTTGATTCCTAAAATCTGCCTAGACTTGTTCTTAGGTTGTCTCACCCACATTAAGGGGGTGAATTCTCCAAAGGTGCCTCCATTGTAAATCCTGAGATCACAGAATCCTGGGATGGTTTGGGTTGAAGGGACATTAAATCCCCTCTCATCCCTCCCCTTCCCACCCCTTCCCCTGTCCCAGGCTGCTCCAACCTGCCTTGGACACTTCCAGGGATCTTCCACTTCCCTGGGCAGCAGCACATCCCAGGGAGCTGATCTCCAAATCTGTGGCTCTTTTTTGTTATTTTCTATTTTTGCATCTCCCTGATTAATCTGGAGAACCCTTGGGTTCAGTTTGAAAATGATTTCTATTAATTTTTGATACAATAAGTTTGCATTTCCCAGCTTAATCCAAACTGAA
This sequence comes from Oenanthe melanoleuca, assembly GCF_029582105.1. NCBI lineage: Eukaryota > Metazoa > Chordata > Aves > Passeriformes > Muscicapidae > Oenanthe > Oenanthe melanoleuca. The sequence continues at coordinate 1,647,713 of NC_079351.1, forward strand.
GGACTGCTGGCAGCACACAGAAATAGAAATGCAGAGAGGGATTTGTATTTGGATGTGTGGATATGGAGAGGATGTCAATCCAAAATAATTTATAATCAAAATACCCCCTTAGCCAAGAGACAGGAGGCTGCACAAAGAAAGAAAATAATTCATTTTAAGTAGAGCTGGAAAGAGAGTTCTGTGTTGTGCTCGTGCTGCCTGTTTGATGGAAATCTGATAGGAAAGGGAGATTAAAATCCAGTGGGTTCTGATTCTCTTTGCCCTCTGAAGGCTCAGGGGAGTCAGTTCCTTGGATTTTGGTGTCACCCATCACTATCTCCTCGTAAGAACTGCTGAGCACTTTTAGCACAGCCAGGGAGGAGTTGGAATTTCATTTGACAAGAAAAGTGACATTTTTATGGGCCTGGCTCGGAATATTTTTCTCTGCCTCCCCAAATTTTGGTGAATTTTTTGGTTCTGTACCAGTCCTACAGTCGACTTTCTTTTCAGCAATCAGGGCTAGCAAAATACATGATTTCTAATTGAAACAAATCCTCATTTATTTCCAGGGGAAAGCAGTAAAATGTGCCACGCTCCTATTTCCAAACTTTCTGAAGCACTTTGGTTCTCTAAGTAAAAATTTTAATGCATAAATTTCACGCAAGATCAAAAGTTATTAAACCTCACTTTGCCATCTTTGTTCAATTTTTTTAGCCTGAAATATTATCTTTAACTGTGATAGAAATGTTGCAGCATTTATTTTTCAGGACTAAGTTTTTCAGTCATTCTATGAATTATTAAATAAATATTGTTATCATTGCTACTGTTTTGACTAATTAAATTTTTTTTAACAAATACCAAATTTGAGCTGTGTATCTGGAAGGATATTCTGGATTATTCCAGCCCCAAATGTTTGATTCAAATCCTCAATCCTGACTTTATGGAACCCCCACCCTCACTCTGGTTTGTTAATTTACGTGCAATTCTCCATCTCCACTCAGTATTCCAATGAATTCATCTGCAATGCTGACAAATCCATACAGATGGATTATTCCCACTTGTGTGTCCAATTTTCTTTTAATGGGTCATTTTCCTCTGAATGGGTAATTCATTCCACCCCTGCTCTGCAGAACTAGACCTGGTTTAAATCCCCCCTTTGCTGTGGAGTGATATAAATTGTGTGACTTGGTGGGGAGTCATTTAGAAACTGAAGAGGGAAAGAAATGGAAAAAAGGAGGGATGGCTCCCTGTCTGACAGACAAAGGTTCTGGCTGCAGACTGAGGCAAAGACAATTTAAATTAAAACATTTTAGAAGGCAAAGAGCTGTTGAAAAATGTTTGGAGATGTCTTCTCTTTATCATCATCATCCCAGCTTCTCCAGGCTTCTTGTTATCCTCATGTCTGAAGAGAATTCCAAATATAACCAGCAGGAAGGTCTGAAAGCAATCCAGATTTGTGTTTAACAGCACTGGACATGTGGGAAATCTGTTTTAATTCCTGATCCATGGGAAATTTAACATGGGAAGTTTAACGTGAAGTTTAATGTGCGAAGCTCAATGTGAAGTTTAACATCCAAAGTTTAATGTGGGAAGCTGAACATGTAAAGTTTAACACGTGAAATTTAATATGTAAAGTTTAGTATGTAAGGTTTAACACATAAAGCTTAATATGTAAAGTTTAACGTGAAATGTAACACGTGAAGTTTTACACCTGAAGTTTAATGTTAAGTTTAACATCTGAAGTTTAATATGTAAAGCATAACATGTGAAGCTTAGCATGTGAATTTTAATGTGTGAAGTTTTACACACGAAGTTTAATATATGAAGTTTAATGTGTGGAGTTTAATTTATGAAGTTTAGCATACAAAGTGTAACGTGAAGTTTAACATGCGAATTTTAATGTGTAAAGTTTAACACATGAGGTTTAATATGTGAAGCTCAACTTGTGAAGTTTAACATATAAAGCATTAACACGTGAAATTTAACATGTGAATTTTAATGTGTGAAGTTTAACACATGAAGTTTAATGTGTGGAGTTTAATTTGTGAAGTTTAACATATAAAGAGTAACATGAAATTTAACGTGAATTTTAATGTATGAAGTTCAGCACATGAAGTTTAATACATGAAGTTTAACGTGTGGGTTTTAACTTGTGAAGTTTAACACATGAAGTTTAACATGTGAATTTTAATGTGTGAAGTTTAACACATGAAGTTTAACATGTGGGGTTTAACTTGTGAAGTTTAATTTGTGAAGTTTAACATGTGAATTTTAATTTGTGAAGTTTAACACACAAAGTTTAACATGTGAAGTTTAACACATGAAGTTTAACATGTGAATTTTAATGTATGAAGTTTAACACACGAAGTTTAACATGTGGGGTTTAACTTGTGAAGTTTAACACATGAAGTTTAACATGTGAATTTTAATGTGTGAAATTTAACACACAAAGTTTAACATGTGAAGTTTAACACATGAAGTTTAACATGTGAATTTTAATGTATGAAGTTTAACACATGAAGTTTAACACACGAAGTTTGACGTGTGAAGTTTAACTTGTGAAGTTTAACACATGAAGTTTAACACGCAAAGTTTGACAGGTGAAGTTTGAAACAAAGTTTAAAACATGAAGTTTAACACACCAAGCTGAACGTGGTTTGCAGGGAGGCTGCTCAGAGCTCCCCGCGCTCGAGCCCGTCCGTGTGCGCAGACAAGTGAAATCTTTTCAAACAAACAGGCTGGAAATTCTTGGCTTCTCCAGGAACCGGCCTTATTTCCAGCAGATCGTGGTTTGGATTCCCATCCTGCCCTTGGCATTCCAGTTTTCCCCCTGCTTGCCACAGCTAGATTCTGTTTGCTGTTTCTGGACCGAGAGGCTGAACAGGATCCTGGTGCCTCAGGTAGGCGATGTTTTACCGTGCAGGAAGAAATCCCTGTCTGAAGTCAGGCAATGGAACCTCCTGGTTAACAACTGGCAGACCTACAGGAAAGGGATTGAGCTGCCGTCAGTAGGTAACTTATTAATGGCTGGTGTTTAATTTCTTCGGCTAAGACAGAAGAATCTGGTGGTCCTCACATGAGTGGTGTGAGTACAGAAAGGGCTGTGTGGAGAGGTAGCGCCGTTTCCTTCCAGCCACCATTAATGGCCTCGCAGATCTGCCAGAAAAGGGAAAATCAGCCTTCTGTGGAAATCCAGCAGAAGGCCTTTCCCCCTTGAAATCATTACAGCAGAACTTAATGGTGCATCAGCGAGCAGAGCCAGATGCACACGGGGTTCTTGGATGGCTGCTCTGCAGACACTGGAGCTCCCCATTTCCTCCACAGACTTCCCAGATTTGTTGGAGATGTTATAACTGCATTTCCCTGGATTTCTGAGCGGGTGAAGTCCAGAGGCTGTTTGGATCAGGGATAATGTCTGTGCTTAGCTCTGTGCCAGCTCCTCTGAGCACGTCTGGGAGAAAAACCAGCACCAAGGAGAGAAGGAGAAGTGACAAAACCTCAGTGAGGCATAAAACTTTTGTGATTATGCTCAAAATAAGAATGAAAAAGAAAAAAAAAAAAGAAAAAAAAAAAGAGAGAAATCCTTTCTTTTTAAGACCTTTTTAAATGCAAAGACTCATCCAGAGCCAACAGATGTATGGAAAGAGAATTTTCATTGGCTGGAGACCAAATTAGGGACAATGCTGTACATGAAACTTGCTCGTTTGACCAATGTTATGCTTCATTTTCATCAGCGCTGTCCATGGAATATTAGATATTCTGGCAGTTATTTAATAAGGCCAACGCACACAAGGAGCTCTTTAAGGTAAAAAGTAAAATAATCTCTATTTTCTCTTCAGGAGGTTTTGGCAAATGGGAGAAGATGGAGGAGAGGGAGTAAAAAGTGTATGTGAAACAAAAGTTTTAACAGTCTGTCTAACCAATTGGGATAATTAAGTTTTACTTCAGCCCTCAGGAAACCCCAGGGAAGTTTGTGGCATCCCAGTTCATGTGCATATTAAGTAGGGGATCATGTAACCTTCATGCAAAGCTGGAAAGGGCTGGATTTGAAGGAGTTGTGGCCCAGGTTTGGAGCTGTATCAGTCTCTGTTCGTCCAGGACTCTGCTGGGCTGCACAAAGCTGGGCTTGGATTCACCAGAGCTCTCCAGATTAGGAGGGGAGGCCGTGGAAATGTGGGGAGGAGCATCAGATGAGCCAAAAGGGTGGAAACTCTGCCCAGAACCCCTCAGAAGTCATCAGTGGGACGTCACCAGGGATCCCTCAGGGCCTGGGAAATGCTGGGGAGGGTGAACGATGCTCTCCCACTGTCCCACACAAACCCAGCTCCCATCTCCCTCCCTCCTGACCGGTGCAGGCCACAGAACACTTCTGATCTCTGCTGGTGAAAATCCTTGAGTTGGTACCAGAGGTGCTGGAATTACCTCCCACTTCATCCCCCCAAGCCACTCCTGCCATTTTCATCTTTGAAATGAGGTGGGTGCACAAGGAGTGTGGACACTGCTGCAGCTCAAGGACTTTTCTCAGCTCCAGCTCGGTTCTTTCCCAGGCTGGGGATTTTCTCAGAGATAAACAAGATGAGGAAGAATGAATAACACAGATTACCACCTGTTGTTGTCCACAGAGCCGTGCATGTGCTAGGTGGTGTTTTGCACGAAGCATGTTTTCAAAGAGGTGTTGCCTTCTTGGGCCAATGAGCCTTTCCCATTCTGTGTGGCACCATCTATCCTACAGAACTGCAGTGGCCTTTCAATAAATCACCTCTTCTTGCTGCTGTGGAAGAGGTCATGTATTATTTGCTGTATTATTTGCTGTTCCTAATTAGACAGTGACAGGAGAGACCCCCAGGGTTTGCTCAGGGGGTGCTGAGTGGGGTCTGCCTTGTGACTGTGGGAGCTGTGCTGGAAGAAATCAGGAGAATTCCTGATTCTCATTAATGGAAAAGCTGGAGTGGGAGAAACCTCTCCAACAAGGGCAGCTTTGTCCCCTCAGCAGCTTGGCTGGCAAAGCAGCAATTTTAGCTTCTTCCAAACATTCTTATCTGCCCAACGTACCCAAATCAGCTCACCCTCACCCTTAATCCCTCAGTTTCCTACAACATAAGGAGCCATTCTCAGATCTTCACCCAGCCCTTCTTTAATACTTAAAACTCTCACTTTACACTGACATTATTTCTTCCATTCAATGCCTGGGTAAATCCTCAGCTGCTGAATTTTATCACGGGATAAAATTCACATTGGGGGTTTCTCCAGATTAAAAAATAAATTGCGTTTTCATTCTAAACGAAAACATGAGAAGGTTTTTGTGTACAAAGTGATTCATTACAACTTTTGTGGGGTGAGTAGATCCCAACCAGGTGTAGGAAGAGAAGAGGAAGGAGGAAAGAGACTCATTTTAACACATCAACCATTAATGAGGTCCAAAGTCACAGCTTCCAGCCCTTCCTCCTTTTCCCTTCTTCAGCCCTCAGTCCTGCAGCAGTCCCAAATATGATACAGCTCCCAAATATGATACAGCACTCCCAAATATGATACAGCACTTCAGGGACAAACATTCCTATGGCATTTCAGGAGTGCTGAGGTGGAGAGATTGATTTACCAAGGCCTTACAGCCAGGGGGGATTTTGTAGCCCCCCAAACAATGCTGTTATAGAACATGTCCTCACAAAATATTCAACCCTTGCACATTTCCATTTTGGGCTTGCAACCAGGTGTGTCTGAGCCGTGTGCAGCAGGGTTTTTACCCAGCGTGGTTCCTGGAATTGAAATGCAGCTTTATCCCCGTGTGTTTTCTCCAGCAGCCTCAGTTCCTGGACAAGCAGTTCTTGCCTTGCACGTAGGTCACCTCCATGCTGGAAAAAACCTGCAAATAGCTCACCTCGTGTCCTCCAAAACACACAGGCATCTTCCCTGAGATGTTTCTCTTGGATTTCTTGGCTTGGCTGTCTGCAGGGCTGGGAATGTGCAGACTGTGGTACCTGTGCCCCAGCTATTTTGACCCAGCAGTGGGAACGGAAGGATTAAGGTTGTGGCACCCTCTGGGCTCAGTTTTGAGTGATCCCAACCAACAAAACTGGGAGCAAAGGGCACATTGAGCTCAGACCCTCAGTGCTGTGAGCGCTGAGCCCAGCCCAAGGCCACAGGTGGCAGCAGGAATGTCCCAGCCTTGCTCTCACAGGTGACTTTGTGCCACAGCATCCCTTTCCCAGCTGCTCAGTGGTAAAAATGGAGCATTTCATAAATGAGCTGCTCTGGGAGAAGCTGTTTGAGCTGCTCTGCCCACGGAGAGGGGCAGGCACCTGCCGGGAGGGCTGGGCCTGCTGGGATCTTGGTTCCTTGAGTCCCCTCCAAGCTTTATCTCGCAGCATCCTCACCATCCCTCTTTTCACCCCCATTGCACCGAAATTGTCTTTAATTCTTTCCCAAGCCCTCAGCGTGCCATGGAACAGAAAACTCCAGTCCGTGCCGAGCACCAAACCACGGCACTAATCAGAGAAGGGTTAAAAACACGATTGGTGGGCACGGCCCCCCTGTTCTCTGCAAGGTTGGTTGGAATTGTGACTCGAGACTGACAGCTTGCCTGAGTGTTTGTGGTTCAGCTCAAAACCACAAGAGCCAGGAGCACATGGTTTAGATTCAGTGTCTCTCTCCAGCTAACACAAACCAGTTGTTCCAGAAGCTTGCCTATCTCTTGGAGAAGAGTTTTGCACCAGGATCAGCCTTGATTCACCCCAGACGGCCCTTTGGAAACCCAGAGCCAAAAAAGAAATGAAAAAAAAAAAAAAAAAAAAAAAAGGAAAAGTTTCCTAAACAAAGCTTCACATTTACTTTTCCTTGTTTATTTTTGCAGCTTGTAAAGGAGCTACTAATATCCTGGTTGTAAAAAAGAAAAAAAAAAAAAAAGGGAAAAAAAAGAAAATTTGAGATGCCAATCAAAAGCAGCACCAAATTAGGGAGTGTTTACTTCAGAAATATGTTTTTTGTTGCCTTTTTTAAGGCAAATTCCTGTAATGTAGTAATGTCAGGGAGGGCATGGAAAGATGAGACTTAATTGACTCAAAAAATATATTTAGACCAATTTTCTCAAATTTGGATGGGTAAAATGAGACACAGAGCAGGGCTAAGGTTTAATCAATGAGCTTGCACATAAAAAGCATTGAATATACACCTAGAACTGGTCACTGAGCTTAATCCCACTGTCACAGAGAACTGCAAGTTTGATTATTGGAAATTAAAATTCACAAGGAGGAATATCCAGGTGTGGGTAACTCCTTTCCAAACCAGGTGAAGGCATCATCACCCAGCTCATGTTGGAGTGGGAATCAAGTGGGGGACAGGATTTAAAATCCAGGTTTCTTGTCCCCTCAGTGATTATCTGCCCTGTGCTGCTGGTCCCTGGGCCCAGATTTTGCACATCCTCTCTGTATTTCTCACGCCCTGGCTGAAAGGAGCTGCTCCCAAGAAGGTGGGAATTGTCACAGCCAGGTGTCAAATGTGCACAAACTCGGGGTTAAGAACAGCCCTTGCAGCTGGAGAGGCAGCAGGAAAGTCACACCAGCCAGGAGAATGAAAACCACTCTCACCTCGAGTGTGCAAGAGGCCGATTTGCTCTAATCATGTTAATTAGCCACACACTGAAACGAGGCAATGAGAAGTAATTTGATAAATTATTGTGGTGAGGGAAGAAACCCTGTGCTCACTTATCCCAGATCTCAGGTATTAGAAATTAATTCTCCTCTAACAATTTCCCATCACCCAGCCCCTGGGGATTATCTGTTTTATCTCCTTGATATAAAAGTGGCTCCAAGCTATTACATTGCAACATCATGGAACCACCTTCTGTCCTCAGAGCTTGGAAGAGGGAAAGAATCCTTCTCTGCTGTGTCTCTCTATCTCCTAGTTAGGAATAAGTGACCATAAAATCTGTGGATGTGTGAAACCACAATATATTCCCCTGTTCTGCCATTAAAAGCCACTCACGACACGAAGGTGAATCAGAGGTGGGAGGAGCTCGTGATCGTACACCAGGAGCTTGCTTCCAAGAACAGATTACATTTCTGGGAATTCCAAATACCATATATTTTATTTTAGTATTATGGGAATTTTCAGAAGGCTTCTAACGTTACTGCTCTTTAAGCTGCTCTATAATCACGGGATCATTTTTATTAACAAAAGGAATTTATGCCTTGGGAGCCACACGGGCTGGGGCTGATGGGGTGAGTAGGAGGCTCTGAGATGCTCTGTAGGTGCATCAGAGCTGCCCTGGCAGGTTTAAACCTGGCTGGAAATGCAGTTTTAAGGTGAATTTCTGTTGACTGAGCCATTTGGTGGGCACAGAAGTGGGGCTACACTGAAATTTCCACCACACACTTAGGGAAGCCTCCTTCTGCTTGGTGCCCGTCAGAACATGGGTTTGTTCAGGAGGTTGGTTCTGTTGTGAAGAAAAGCAAAAATCCTTCTCCAGGGGCAGAATTTCCCTTCTGTAGAGTCCCACAGAATGGGAGCTTGGGCTTCCATCCTTGATTATTTTCCTTTAGATTTACAGAACATCAAAACACATCAAGAACCTTCCACCATGAAGGGGCTTTTTAAAAGCAAAAGCAATGAAATTGGTTAATTCTTAATTCTTCTGTTTCCACTTAGGGTGTTTTTTTTGCAAATGTGGCTCCCAGTGTCTGGGATTATCAGATTCCTTTTGATGCCTGGTATTATGACAAGCTACTTCTCCCGTTTTTTCTATTGGGACAAATCATGTTTATGGAAACACAGAAGGGAGGGAACGATACCTTCAGGTTTAGGTTTTACTTTCCTATAAATAAAACCATCTGAACTGCGTCTTGTTTGGGAATGGAATGATTTTCTGGAATAGAAATAATAATAATAAAACCCCAGAGTGATATTGTACCAAAACCAAATTGAAGCAATATTAAATTAATAATATTAAATAATAGCACTTTTACCAGAATGGGAAACTTTAAAAAAGCTGAAATAGCTCAGTGCTAGAGCTCTCAAGAGAGCAGAGAATTTTCCCTAATTTTAATGGAAGTGTGATAACCTCCTGTGGATAAGGATCAGGAGCCTGGTCTGTGATTTAGAACATTTTCTCATATAAATATAATTAATTCACTGCTTTGTGCAATCAAGGGGTGGCTCACAAAACAAACCCACTAATTATTTACGAACCCTCTGATCTTGGTTTGGCCCTACTGATCCTAAAGGTGGAGCAGCTTTCCCCACCTGGGACTGGGAATTGCTGGAATTGGGAAGGGGCTGGGATATGGCACGAGCTGAGGAGCAAACAGAGCACGAAACCAAAGCCAGGGAGAACTTTTTACCCTTGTTCTTAGAGAATTCTTAGGATAATTAAGGTTGGAAAAGACCTCCAAGGTTATCAAGTCCAACCTTTGGCTGAATCCCGACGTTCCCACTGATCTTCTCCATGGGGCTGGAGTAGAGGGCCTCTAAAAATCCCCTGCAACCCAAACCACTCAATGATTCCATGATTCCACTCTTCACATCGTGCCACATCATCCCCCTTTGTGACAAGGCACCTTTTGGACTCCAGCCTGGAACGAGATGGAAGCTTCACCCCAACCCATCACCAACGGAATATTGAATTTCAGAATGACGCAGGGCTTGAAGGAAAGGCCATCTCCATCAAATACAAACCAGCAGCAGCAAAGCCTTGAAGAGCCAAGGGGGAGCTTTGGGGCTGTGCAGGAGCTCCAGTGGGATGGACACTGGTGCCTTTGTGGGGTGCACAAGCTCCAGGGAGGGTTCCAGGGGTGCCAGTGACCTCAGCCAGCCCAAACACACGCTGGAGTCCAGCCTACAGCTGACTGCAATCCTGAGGTTTCACTGGCCCACAGCCAGCCTCAAACCCACTCCAGCCACCCCGGTATTTTATAACATTGTAAAGACTTTATTGTTTAAAACATTTCAAAAATTCTCCGCACAACCTGGCGGCCTCCCAAAACCGTCTCAAATGAGCCAAAACTATCAGCAGCCACCCACCTTCCTGTCCATTATCCTCTGATTAATGACATTCCACCACCAGCCCCTGACATTTGGGGTGTCCCTGCTGCAGGACCTGTGTGTGGATGTCATCCCTGAGACCTGCAGTGTCTGTGTTCGGGCTGGGGGTGGCTCTTTGGCACAGGGGACCGTGCAGGAGGGGGATCTGGGGGTGCAGAGAGACCAGGGCTGGCAGCACCTTGGGAACCCTTCATGGACATGGCAGAGCAGGAGAAACCAAAACACCTGGAAATGTCTGTTTCTGGATGGGTTTTGTTTCTGGATTGTTTCTGTTTCTGGATGGGTTTTGTTTCTGGATTGTTTCTGTTTCTGTATAGTTTCATTTTCTGGATAATTTATGTTTCTAAATAATTGATTCGTCTAGATAATACCTGTTTCTGGATCCCTGTTTCTGTTTCTGGGTCCCTGTTTCTGGGATGGCTTCTGGTTCTGGATCATTTCAGTTTCTAGATAGTTTCATTCTCTGGATTGTTTCTGGTTCATTTCTGTGTCTGGGTCTCTGTTTCTGGATTGTTCTTTCTGGATTGTTTCAGTTTCTGGATATTTTCTGTTTCTAGATAATTTCTTTGTCTAGATAATATCTGTTTCTGGATCCCTGTTTCTGTTTCTGGATCCCTGTTTCTGGGATAGCTTCTGTTTCTGGATCACTTCAGTTTCTAAATAGTTTCATTCTCTGGATTGTTTTTGTTTCTGGATAATTTCTGTTTCTGGATCCCTGTTCTCTGGGATGTTTCTGCTTCTGGATTGTTTCTGTTTCTGGATCATTTCAGTTTCTAGATAGTTTTTGTTTCTGGATAATTTCTGGTTTGGGTGGTGTTTGTTCCTGGATAGTCTCAGTTTTTAGATGGTTTAATTTTCTGGATAGTTTCTGTTTCTGAATAGCTTCTGTTACTGGATCCCTGTTTCTGGATCTCTGTTTCTGGGGTGGTTTTTGTGCTCTTTGTCCACTCATCTTGTACCTTCTGAGGCAAAACAACCATAAGAACAACCTGAACAAATAGCTCCCAGCCAGCCTCGTCAGCTGGAATTAATTGTTGGATTATCTCCACCAGGAAGAAGAACAGCAATGTTTATTTCCTGTACAGATGCAATGTGCAGATGATAATTAGTTAAAGGATTAACATGGTTTAATGAGGGTGGGGAGGCCCTGAGGTTCACAGAGAAGCTGTGGCTGCCCCTGGATCCCTGGAAGTGTCCAAGGCCAGGCTGGAGCACTCTGGGGCACTGGAACTATCTAACTAGGGGTGGCACTGGAGGAATTTTGAGGTCTCTTCCAACCCAAACCATTCCATGATTCTATGATTGCATGATTCTGTGATTCAATGATTCTGTGAATCTGTGATTCCATGATCCTGTGATTCTGTGATTCTGTGATTCCATTATTCTATGATTCTGTGATTCCATTAGTCTGTGATTCCATGATTCCATGATCCTGTGATTCCATGATTCTGTGATTCCATGATTCGGTAATTCCATGATTCTATGATTCCATGATTCTGTGATTCCGTGATTGCATTATTCCGTGATTCTGTGATTCCATGATTCTGTGATTCTATGATTCCATGATTCTGTGATTCCATGATCCCATGACTCCTTCCCAAAGCATTAATTCTGCTGCACAAGGGCACGTGCTGCTCTGCTGTGCAGGTCCTCCAGCACACTGAGGTTTTATTCCTGAGTTCTGTGCTCATCTCCACCCAGAATTTGGTGCTGTTCATACACAAACATTTTCTGTCCCTATTCCTGCTTGAATCTTTACATGTACGTGTTTATTCCCATGTCTACACCAACACACAGCCCAAGTGAGGGTAGGAGCCCAGCAGATGATTTTTCAGGAGGTTTAATTTCCATGAGAAGCTTCAGAGCACATTTTCGCTCAGCACTGACTCATCGTTCTCTCTTTTTTTTCTCTTTAATTTATTATTTTTTTATTGCTGCCTAATCCAAGAAACTCTGACTAAGTCAGCCCTGCCACGTCCCGAGTGTAGCAGGGATTCCTTGATGCAAACAGAACTGGTAATTCTCCTCAGAAATAGCAAGAAACTGCTATTTGTGGGCTCCTGCTTTACGCAATGCTGACCTTGGCTGAGGCAGCCCCAGTGGAAAGGGCCGTGGTGCATGAAGTCAATGCCACTGTGGTAAATAAAGGCAGCGCCAGCTCAGCCCAGTTTCAACATCTGCTGGCACAGGAGGCAGAGCTGGGCAGGGGCACCGAGCTGGATTTTGTGAGCAGCAGTCTGGGAACTCGTGGCTCTGTGTCATGGGGCACAGCCCAGCTGTTTGGGTGAGTCCTTGCTGAACATGCAAAGCCTTCCCATGTTCTGCACTGCCACTAAAGAGAGCTGGCGGGAGAGCTCGTGGGCTGGGAGCACAATCAGAGGGTTTTGTCAGCTGCCCAGGCTGCTGCAACTTCAGAGGGGTGCAGGTATTGAGTGAAAAAAAAATAAGGGAGAATAAAAATATGACAGCCTGTTTCAGCACTTTGGCTTGGCAGAAAAAAATAACTGAGTGAGAGCAGGGCTAGGCCATGATTTAGCCTCACACAGATCCAGTTGAGATGGCAAAAGTCAAATTAGGTGAATACCTGCAGCCCATAAACCCCAATGACATGTGGACATGTTTCTAAAACAAAACACAGCTCAGACTCCTGAAAAAGGCCAACTGCCCTCGCCCAGCTTGCCCAGAGCTCAGCTTTATAAGGCTGATCCATCTTTTTTCCCCTATAAATCCTTAAATAACACCATGAGTAGCCAGTACCCGTCGAGTTCCTTCAGCTGATCAAAACTAAACTGCAAAAATCAGGCTTGGAGAGCCCCAGACCTACATTTTCCTGTGGATGGACAATCCTCATCCCAGGAGGGGATCAGGAGCCTGTGTCTGTCCCAGAGCTGCTTGAGCAGGGTCGTTTCCCTCCTCCACATCCTCTCCAGCTGCATTGGAACCCCCAGGAAAGAGCTGGGACCACTTCCCTGCTGGATGTGCCCCTCCTTTCAAGGCAGTGCTTTCATCCCAACCCCTTGTGTGAGGTTTAAATGGATAAATCCACGGATCTGCCATTGCTGGATCAGCTCAATTCCAGTGTCCTCCAGCCGTGTTTTCCCTCTCTGACATTTCCCACACGTGTTTGCTGCACAGGCTGTATCCTCGTTATCACATGAAATCATGTTTTGTTGGGAGAAATATCACCTCAGAAACGCACTGGAGCTACCTGAGCTGGCTGTTTCTCCCCCAGCTCTCAGCTTGCTTTCATCAGGATGGTTTTGCTGAGATGATATTGCCTCTCCTGGGCGTCATTCACAGCAGCTCCACAGTGGTGATGAATAAAACAACTGTGGCCAGACTGCAATAAATTAATTGCAGCATTTTATGTGAGTAAGAGAATGGGCAGGAGACCTGAGACTGAAACCCAAATCTGCCTCTGACTGGGGATCAGTGGTTGAAAGATTGGTCTGAAAAAGAGAAAAGATGTCAGAGTGGGAAGAGGGAGTTTGGGGGGAAAATAACCCAGAGCAGCCCAGCACGCTGTGGTTTCTAACAAGCAATTTGCAGTCTCCATTTCCAGCCAGCCAAGTACATGGAAGATCTGAATTTCTAATTTAGCAACTGCATGTTGTGTTTTATGAGATGCAGAAAGTTTTTTTTATGGATTTGTGTCTCTGCCTTTTATTGGCTGGCAGCTGATTGTGGAGCTGCATTTCAGGAGTCCTCCAAAAACCCAGGAGGGAGATGCCAGTCCCCCAGTCCAGCTTTTGCTTTGGCTCAGGGAGGATCTGAGTTCCAGGTCTGCAGCCACTGACAGATTTCACCTTCCAGGTGTGCTACAGCTCCCAGCCTTGCTTTGTTAATTTATTCATTACTTCAATCCTAGTCTGCAGTGGGAAAACTGAATTTTTATCTGGTTGAACGGAATATTTAGTGAATTAAACAATCAGAAAAATTGAGCCCATGGAGAGGAGACTCAGCCTGTGCTGGATGCAGGGTCCAGTGGGGGGTACAGCAGCCAGTCCTGCTGTGGAGGCAATCCTGGCATCAAAGGTGGGAATTGCTCCAATCTCACCTCCAGCCCTGATCCACTGAGATTTCTGGCACAATAAAATCCATTTGTGGAGTTTTCCTGCTGTGTTTTCATGCTGGCACTTGTCTGGGGTGCAGGGGAATCCCTTTTGTGCCCAGCAGGAACCCTCAGCCTCTCCCTGTCCTGGGAGGGGAGGAAATCCAGGGCAAAGCATTTGTTTGATAATCCCAGATTTACTCACAGATTATCAGATCTGGCTTTGCCAGGTGAAATTCAAACTCAGTGAATATTGGGCAAGGGAGCCTTTGGGTCTGGGATGTGCCATGACTTGGAGTCCTGACTAAATCCAGGCTCCTGTTGTGCAATCAGGATCATTTTCCAGAGAGATTTCAGGGATTAACTGGCCTGGTAAATCCTGTGGGGTGGGAACCATTTTACAGCTGTACAACAGCAGAATATTAATTTATTAATTTCTTTTGTTGCAAGAGGATGAACAGGTTTGCTCTGCTCTCTTTTCTTCAGAAACAAGCAATTTTTACACTAATTTTTAAAGGGAGGGCATATTTCAAGCTATATCCTTTTTAACATTGACATATTCATCAGAAATATCAACACATGCAGCATTCCTAGGACAAATTTCTGATTATTCACTGATTTTTCCAATCAGGGGTTAAGCCCACACTGCTACTTTTAAGTTACTGATATTTTTACTTATTAGGGCACTGCCAAAATCCAGTATTTTAATATGGATATGGCCACTGTTTTAGATATTTTGAATTTTGTGTCTAAACCCTGACATTTGACAGTTTCAAAATTTTTCTGCAGGATTTATGTGTGAATAAATCAGAGATTTGTCTGTAAATAAATCAGAGAATCAGAGACAGTTCAGTATCTCACTGCCAGACAGGGAAAAATCCGTGTCCTCAACTTCCTGTGAAAATCAATCAAAGAAATAAACCAGAAATGTGGGATTTGAGAGGGGAGGAAAAGCCCTGATTGCTCAGACTTTTATTTTTTTTTTTTTAATTTTTAAAGGCTTTCTGAGCTGACTGGTCAATGCTTTTCCCAGCATTTCAGGCCAGGCTGGGAATTTGGGAGGTGGGATTTGGTGTGGGGAGTTATGAAGTGTTTGGAGCAGTGATGATGGGCAGGCAACAGCTCCTGGTGGTGATTCCAGGGCTGGGACTGGGGCTGGAAGCAGAGCAGCCTCCCTGCTCTGACAGAGGCTGGGATGGCAGCATGGCCTGGTTTAAGGACAGGTGTCTGCCAGGAAAGGCAGGAGCTTCTCTTTGAAATGGAGAATGGAAAACCCCTCCCTCCAAATTATTGTAATCTTGAAATTATCTCAGGCAAAGATATGGGAATAGGAATAACAGTTCTTTACTAGGAAAATTAAAATAGCAATGCAGTATTACACAGAACAATCCCAGCCCTGCCAGAGTCAGAATCCAAGCTGACACCCGTCAGTCAGTCAGGGTGTTGGCACAGTCCCATTCAATGGTGGCTGCATCCTCCTGCAGGGGCAGATGTGGTTCAGCTGGAGCAGTGCTCCTGGAGAAGGTGCAGTTTCCTCTGAAGCTCCAGGGATGATGTGCAAAGGTCTGGTTTTCCTCTGGAATCCAGTGGAAAGAAGGTCCCTTGGTGTCCCAAATCTCAGTTTTTATCTGGGTAGGAAAGGCTTGGCTGCTCCCCTGGCTGGAGCATCTCCCATGGGATGATGGAATTTTATCAGTCATGCCCTGGGACTCAGTGGCCATGAACAGGAGATATCTCCTGGAGGGAGGATGGGCTGTGGGAAGATAAAGATGATTGCCCAGCTGGTTTAAAGATGCCCATGAGCAGAGAATGTGTGCCAGGAGATCAGGGTCACTGCCCCAATGCTTTTAATAGATTGTGACAGAATCCACAGTTCTGGCCACATCAACCCAACACAAGCAGCACATCTGGATCACCTCTGGATCACCTGGGATGCTCCCAGACTCTGGTTCTGCCTTCTCCAGAGGGATCCCAGGGTCAGGAAAGCCTCAGGAGATGTTGGAGGGGAAATGGGTCCAGCTGGGAGAGGGGAGATGAGCCCTCACCAACCCCAATCCCAGCTGCCCAAAGGGGAGTTTTAGGGGGATTTTGATGTCAGGCTCTCCCTCCTTTGGGTGAGATGGTTCAGGAATGTGTGGCCAGGGAGTTCCAACCCCTGCAGGGCATCATCCCAACCCTCCTGCTCTGCCCACACTGCAGAATCCATGAAGAAAACTGTCTCAGAAAGCCAATTCCTCCTCGTTTTGGGGAAAAAAAAATAAAAATAATCATAACTTTTTTTCTCTTTCACAGCAGGAGCCCCGTCCTGTAAACACAAGGCAGCCCTGTGGAAACATTGGGAACAAGATTTTATCTGTTTTCCTTGGATGTTTCCCCCTGTGCCCCCTCCTTTGTGGATCGTGGTTAAAGTGATAATGAGCAAATCCTGGGATTCCTCCAAAAATTTCAGCCAGCGCTGGAATTGTGCACAGATACCCAAAAAAATCCATGTCCATGGATTGTCAGCACCCCGATTTGAACAAAAAAAACGATGGGGACCCACTGTAAACATGGAATTTAAAAAGGGAATGTTGAGTGGGAATGAGCTGATGTTTATTCAGAGCTTTTCATCCAGAGGGGACCCAACTGCTCTGGAAGTCACTGCTCATGGATAACCATGGGACAACTCAGGGCAGGCAGGGAAAAATCCTAAATTCAGTAGGAAAACCCAGAGATCCCCCAGGAAGAACCTGTTTACAAGAAGGAAGGGCTGAGAAAGTGCCAGAGCTGCAGAACGTGCAGGGGATCATTTCCAGAAGGAGCAGGAGACGATTTCTGTGGCACAGAAACTCCAGGGAAGATCAAAACCACCCTCAGGGATCGAGGGAATGAGGGGATTTTTTCCAGCCCTGCTTGGATGTGCTGAGTGTGCTGTGCAAGGACAGTTTCCATTTGTAATGTTCATTTAGCCATAAATTCTCCAGCTCCAATCCCAGCTCCAGCTCTGGGCCATTCCCTCATGGCAAATCTTCCCCAGGCTCCAAAAAATGCCAGGGGTTGGTGGGGTCATGGAAGGGGAAAGGAAAAGAACATTCTTGAATTGGCTGCCTTAAAAACGACTGACTTGTGATCTCTTGGAAAAGGTGAAAGGTTGGTGGTGTTGGGTTTGGATGAATTAAATCCCAATTTTCCCACTTTATCTTGGGAAATCCCTTCCCAGGAGCCCCAGTTTTCCATCCCAGTCACCCACAGACCAAAAAGTGAAACGCTCTTCCAAAAACCCTGGAGATTTTCCTTCTGAACAGATTCTTTTTAGGCATTTAATGAAATGTTTTAGCTTTCAGCAAAGACAAGAAACCTTTTATGTTTTCCCAGGATGCATCTTTTATTTAAGAAAAACCTGATTTTCTCCAGCAAACCAGGCATTTGGTTGGAATATTTTCATTTTCTCAATCCCCAGTGTTTCTGTCAAAGACCAGCTCTGGTTTTTAGTGGAAAATAATCCAAGGAGTGCTTCATGTGATCAATTCTTAGCTCAGACTTTGCTCAAAACCTTCCTTAAATCAGTTCTAAATAACACTTCAGCTCAGCCTGATGAACTATTTATTTATTCATTGATTCCTCTTTAAATAAATCTGATGGAAGTCAATAGAAAGTTATTTTTCCTCCTCTTATTCTGTTATAAATTTGTAGGAACATCCTGTGGCACCCCAAAGAACAGATCATTCTATTTATCATCAGTATTCATAATTTTTTTTTTTTTTTTTTTTGGAAAAAACTCCATGTTCCCTCTCTGCTCCTTCCCCTTTTTTTCTTTAGGAAACTCAGGCACATAAAAGCAAAACAGAGAAGCAAAGCAAAGCACACTCAGCACTAATTTGGCAACGGGGGGAAGGCACTAAAACAGATTTTATTGTGAAAACCCAGCCTGAAGTTTTCCTCCTATAAAAAAAATACAGACCTTGGTGACATTTGTTGGAAATTCTGGGAGTGAGTGGCTCATGAATTCCACTGCAGGTCTGTAAAACCAGGGCTCTGATTCCCACTTGGAGAAAGGGGGAAGCTCCACAATTCCCAGGGATCTGAATGTGAAATTCAGATTAAATTCAGGAGGATTTGGAGCTCCTGGCCTGGAGGAGGATTTGCTCAGTGTGTGCAAAAAATGCACACAATCCATAAAATTCACATAATCCCACACAATCCATAAAATCCAAACCATCCACTCAATCCACAAAATCCAAACCATCCACACAATTCATAAAATTCACATAATCCACAAAATTCACACAATCCATAAAAATCCACAAAATCCAAACCATCCACATAATCCATAAAATCCAAACCATCCACTCAATCCAGAAAATCCAAATCATCCACACAGTGCAAAAAAATGCACACAATCCATAAAATTCACATAATCCCACACAATCCAGAAAATCCAAACCATCCAACAACCCACAAAATCCACACAATCCATAAAATCCACACAATCCATAAAATCCACACAATCTACAAAATCCACACAAATCTACACAGTCCACAAAATCCACAAAATTCATAAAATCCACGAAATCCACAAAATTCACACAATCTACAAAACTCATATAATCCACACAATCTGCACCACCCACACAATCCAGAAAAATCCAGAAAATCCAGGAAAATTCGGGGAGGGGGGGTGGGGGGGGAAATCCAGGAAAAATCCAGAAATATCCAGATAATTCAGTGTGGCCAAGGAGCTCTCAGAGCTCTCCGAGCACTGAGATGAATCTGATGGTGGAATAATAAGGAAATCAATCAATAAATCAGGGAACAAACCCCCAAATAAACCAGGGAAGAATGAAAGAAATGGAGAAATTGGCCTGGCAGCTTTGCACCAATGGGTGACCCCACATGGAAATCCCAGTTTGGAGCTGGGATGTGGGAACTGGGAAGCTCAGCTGGTTTTTTTGGGTCAGAAACTTGATGGAATTCAATAATCACATTTCTGCAGGATGAGGGGAAGAACAGAAACCACGAGTGAAACCCTGCCCAGCACCACAAAGGGAGCCCAAGCTCGGGGTTTTGGGCTCTGCCTCCCCTGCCCTGAATCCTTTTCCTGTTTGCCTCAGCCCCAGAACACGTCAGAGATTCCCAGGAGACTTTTCTGGTGCTTCCTGCAAGGCTCTGCCTGCTCCCTCATCCTCAGGGTCTCGGGGTTTTTGCTCTCTGACTTTTCTCTGTAAATCCCAATTTTTCCCAGGAGTACACCCCAGGCAGGCATTTGCTCTCAGATATTCACTCTGCCCCCTTCCAGGTGCATGTTGTGCATGGATTTATGTGAAATTATATGGAATTATATGGAATTATATGAAATTTGTCACTTCATTCCCATTTTTCTGTCCTGAAGGAAAGCAAGAGCCCCTCAGCATCAGGCAGAGAATTCTGTCTCCCCTCCTCAACCCAAGGGTTTCTCTCCAGAATTATTTATTTCTGTTCATTTGCCTTCATTGTCCCACATATCCCCTGCCCCTACAGTGATGCTTCCAGTAGGGAATCACTTCTAAAATTTGGGAATTTTAGCAGCCAAGGTGAATATTTTAGAGCACCAGCCTGGTATTCCTGAGGGGAAGAAAACAAAACAACCCAGGGGGTGTTTTATCACAAGAATTGTTGTCACTGCCTGGTCCTCAAGGGTGAGAATTCCAGGAATTCTGTTGGACATTCCAGGATCCCAGTGCCCTGCAGCTCTGCTGGAATTGTTTCATGGAATGTACATAATCCATAGAAACCTCCCTGGACTGGGGCTGCCATTGTTCCACTCAGACACACCACAAACCTCACAGAGTCTGTGGTTGATCCAGCCCAGTGCACTCAGACTGGTTCCTTTCCAATTCTGGAATTCACAAAATTCCTGAGCTGCCATTCCCAGCTCACCTGAGGAGCCCTGGAGCTCAAAACCCAGCTGAGGATCAGGTGGAGTTACTCTAAAATATTAAAACTGACTCTTAACCCAGCCCCTAAATCCAAAAATCTGCTTCTTAAAGATAATTTGGAATGGAAATATTTTTTAAAAATTGAGGTTTTCATTTATAAAACAGAACAATGCTTAAATTCTGTGCCTTAAATTCAGTCCAGGACTGAGAGAAATTTTGCATCCCTCCCTTGGAAGCAGCAGTGGCTGCAAGTCTGGGAGTTTTTCATCCAAACATCCCCACTGGAATCACTTTAATCAGATTTCCTTTGTCCAGGAGCATTTCACAACCAGAGTGAAGGTGCAGATACCTGACCCTTAAAAGAATTGGAATCCTTAAAAAAGTTGGATTTTTTTGTTTGTTGGATTTGTTTGCTTCCCTCATGAAGTAGCAAGTGGATTGATTTGGCAGCCAAATCCCAGCCTGAGTTGGGGAATTTGGGATCTTCTCTTTTATCTCCTTCAGTGCAATACAAAAAGTCCTTCTCCCCTGCACTCCCCTCCTGTAAAACCCAAGTGTTTTCATGGCAGTTTTGTTCAAAACAAGAGGCTAAAAGCCCCAGAGGTCCTCAGGTGGTGATGTAAGGCAGGGATGGAGCTCCTGCAAACCTCAGGTGGCCCAGACAGAAACTGTCCTTGGGCCAGCAGAGCCTCAGGAAGCTCCTGGAGCTGAAATAAAGTGAAATAAACACTGGGAGCAGTTGCTTGGACACCCTCCTGCAAACCTGCAAAACAAGGGTGGAAACCTCGTGAGCTGCTCAGGTTGGAAATAGGAAATTCTGCTTCATGGGTTACAGCTCCTCTCCTCATCACCATGACTCAGGAGAGCAGCAAAAAAAAAAAAAAACAAACCAGAAAACCCATCAGATGGAGGCAGTG
Organism: Oenanthe melanoleuca; assembly: GCF_029582105.1. Lineage (NCBI taxonomy): Eukaryota > Metazoa > Chordata > Aves > Passeriformes > Muscicapidae > Oenanthe > Oenanthe melanoleuca. Next base: position 1,668,586 of record NC_079351.1, read on the forward strand.
GAGCTGGACAGCCCTCCCAGTAAAGGATTTGGGTGTTGAGGGTGAATTTTGGCAGGAGGCTGAGGCAGGACACGAAACCTCCCTGCTGCAAATCTGCACTGGGCTCTTCCTTATCACGTCTGACCTTTTATTTATTAAATCCTCCAGGATCGAGTTGCTGGGTCTGGAGCAGGAGGTGGGACCTGCACTGCTGCTTAGTCTTTCTAGGAAAACTGGCACGGTACAAAAACACTGGGATCCTTAATTGGCCTCGTTAAAGACTCTGGCCATCTGGACCTCACTCATTCTAATTAGTCATCAATAGGGTGGTGATTTAGTCATGAAAAGAAGGGGGAAAAAAAAAAAAAAAAAAAAAAAAAAAAGCCAGCTCCACTGTGTCAGCTCTGCCTTTACTCAGCTGTTACCACCAGGCTGGAGGGGATGATGTGCTCCCAGCACAGCTCTGCTTCTGGCAGGTCACTGCACCCCACAGCCGTGCCAGGCTGCAGAGGATGGATCTAAAAGTGGCACAGAAATCGGGAAAATGCCATCACCCCGCCCTGCCCGTGTCAGCCAGGCTGGCACCCACACTGCCAAGGGTCACTCCTGTGCAGAAATCCTTGCAGGACACAGGGAGGAGCTGCCAGGTGGAAATCTGGGGCTCTGCCCTGGCACCCCCTTCGTTTCCAGGCAATTCCTGTGTTGCTTTTCCCACCAGGGCAGCTCAGGGGTGGAGGAAAAGCAGCTGAGTGAGTCCTGCTGCCTCTTTTAGGATTGCCACATTCACATGTTCCGTGTGCTGCCTTTGACTCACCCGGTTTGTGCCAGGCAGAGCCACCAGGACGCTGCTCCAGGCTGGAGCCTCCCTGTGTTTGTCCACCCTGGGACAGCACAAACCCAAACAATCCCAGAAAACCACAAGAAGGTGGCTCAGCAAGGATAAATAACAACATTTGCAGCAGTGGGTGGGGAAAAACAGCCAAAATTGGTCCCTTCAGCACTGGTGATGCATCAGGGGCTAAATCACATGTGGGTGGTCTTAAAAAGAGGAGGAATTCTGAAATTTTCCAAAGCTGTCCCATCATTCCCAAAGTTATCACAACTGCTCAAAATCTCAAAATCTCACCTTCCTGCTCTGGGATGGTGTCATCCTGAAAATGATGTGTTCAGGGATTGTATCTGAAAATAGTGATGGAATATGTGCCCAGGCCCACCAGAGGCAGGTGAAGAGAGATTTACTGGCTGCTTTTCAGAGTGAAATGTCATGGTTCTGTACAGATTGTGCTGGGGCTTAATGAGCCTGAGCTGCTGTGACCTGGCTGGGTCCAGGACATTCCCCTAAAATTAGTGACAGCAAGATCCAAACCCAAGGTCTGGTTACAAGCAGGGCTGGAGGAAGGCTGTTGAGTCAGGGAAATAATCTGGCTTGGCCACCCCATATATTTGACAGTTAATTTTGTATCTGTATTGAGGAAAAAACACCCCAGAAATTTGGTTTTTATTGGGCCAGCCAAGGCTCTGGGTTCTGGCCACCTTATTAATAATATTCTTCTGCAGGAGAGGGACACAGTTCTTTACAAAGATTTATTAATAGTCATTATTATTTGCACAGGAGCTTTAATGTGCAGTAAAAGACCTATAAAGCCCAGCAACCAAAGGAACTCTTCGATTTCACGCCGATCTGCACTGAGAAAATACCATTTTTTTTTGTCTTTTTTTTTTTTTTTTTCCAAATAATAATAAAACAAAGAGCTTTCAGGAGCAGCCCCAGCAGAAGGCTAATGTAAAGTGATATATTTGAGCCCCAGGAGGATGGTGTAAGTTACTCTTGCCTCTGAGGCCTGTTTATTGTGTTTGTCTGGTTGCCCTGGGAACCAGCTCACGCCGTTTCACTTTATTTTCTAATGTTCCTGTAAATGTTAGGTAAGGCCAGGATTTATTATCCACTGTCAACACCTCGGGTGGAACGCGCCGCTCGCTGGCGTTTCCCTGGCACGGAGCCCTCGCTGCTCCTCTCACCAAAAACCTTTTTGTAAACTGGAACGTGTGTGAGCGTGAGCTGCACAGGCCTGGGATCCCCAGCGATAAATCCTGAACTGGTTTATTCACCCAAAGAATCCCTAACTGGTTTATTCACCCAAAAAATCCCTAACTGGTTCATTCACCCAACCAATCCCAAACTGGTTTATTCACCCAACTAATCCCAAACTGATTGATTCACCCAGCAAATCCCAAACTGGTTTATTCACCCAACCAATCCCAAACTGATTTATTCACCCAGCAAATCCCAAATGGATTTATTCACCCAACCAATCCCAAACTGGTTTATTCACCCAACCAATCCCAAACTGATTTATTCACCCAGCAAATCCCAAATGGATTTATTCACCCAACCAATCCCAAACTGGTTTATTCACCCAAAAAATCCCAAACTGATTTATTCACCCAACAAATCCCAAACTGGTTTATTCAGCCAAAAAATCCCAAGCTGATTCATTCACCCAACCAATCCCAAACTGATTTATTCACCCAAAAAATCCCAAACTGATTTATTCACCCAACCCAATCCCAAGCGGATTAATTCACCCAAAAAATTCCAAACTGATTTATTCACCCAAAAAATCCCAAACTGATTCATTCACCCAGCCAATCCCAAACTGATTTATTCACCCAAAAAATCCCAAACTGATTTATTCACCCAACCCAATCCCAAGCGGATTAATTCACCAAAAAATCCCAAACTGATTTATTCACCCAAAAAATCCCAAACTGATTAATTCACCCAAAAAATCCCAAACTGATTTATTCACCCAAAAAAATCCTGAACTGATTTATTCACCCAACCAATCCCAAACTGATTTATTCACCCAAAAAATCCCAAATGGATTTATTCACCCAAAAAATCCCAAACTGATTGATTCACCCATCAAATCCCAAACTGATTGATTCACCCAAAAAATCCCTAACTGGTTTATTCACCCAAAAAATCCCAAACTGATTCATCACCCAAAAAATCCCAAACCGATTTATTCACCCAAAAAAATCCTGAACTGATTTATTCACCCAACCAATCCCAAACTGATTTATTCACCCAAAAAATCCCAAATGGATTTATTCACCCAAAAAATCCCAAACTGATTTATTCACCCAACAAATCCCAAACTGATTGATTCATCCAAAAAATCCCTAACTGGTTTATTCACCCAAAAAATCCCAAACAGATTCACTCACCCAACCCAATCCCAAACTGATTTTTTCACCCAACCCAATCCCAAACTGATTTATTCACCCAAGCCAATCCCAAAAGCTCCTCATGGGGATGGCAAAGGGTGGCACAGGCACAGGAGCTGGGTGGGAGCTGTGACTCATTTTTGGGGTGAGGTGGATATTTTGGGGTGTTTACCAGGAGTGTTTATTATCCCAAGGCAGCAGTGGGATCCTGCTGCTCCTGTCCCCAAAGAGCTCGGGCAATTCAGAGCGATGAATCATCAGAATTATTAGCGCTGGAACGAGCTCCTCTCCCTCTCCCTCTCCCTCTCCCTCTCCCTCTCCCTCTCCCTCTCCCTCTCCCTCTCCCTCTCCCTCTCCCTCTCCCTCTCCCTCTCCCTCTCCCTCTCCTCCTGCAGTCCCTCAGTGTGACAGGGCACATTTGGTGACAGACTGGTGGGTGTGAGGTTCATTTTTTAATTTGCTTTTTTTATTTCCCTTGGGTGGTACCTCCCAGTTTCACTGGGGACACTCTTAACCCAGTCCTGACTCCCGGACAAGTGTGGCTTGGATTCTTCTCCCTCTCTTTTCCTCAGTCCTGCTTGGAAGTGCAGCCTGGTGTCTCCTTCCCATTTCCCAGGGGAGGGTTCTCACCCACCTCCCACTTTGCTTTGCACAGGAACAGCTCCTGCTCCAGTTCCAGACAGGAATTCCCATTCCCTCTCCATTTGTTACAGCTCCCTGTCTCCCAGAATTTCTTCACCAAATGGATTGTCAGCTTTGGGATGGGCTGCCCAGGGAAGTGGAGGAGTCACCACCCCTAGAAATGCCCAAAAAAACCTGTGGATGTGGCTTTAATGGTGACCATGGTGCTGCTGGTTTGACTTGATGATCTTAAAAGTCTTTTCCAGTATTAATGATCCCATGATTCCGTGATCTGCACCAGCTCCTCTTTGCCTTGTCCCAACAGGATGGATTTGGCAGTGACTTGGTGTGGCTGCAAATGCCAAAAACTCCCCTCCCTCTGGACATCTGTGCTCGACTTTGCTGCTGGTGGGATTTGCCTCCATTTTTACAAAGGGATTTGGGTTCAGCAGTGAAGAGATGAGCTGGGTCAATCCATGGGGAAAATCCAAGGAAAATCCCTTTTGTTCCTCCCCACTCCTGGGCTGATCCCAACTCCCCTTCCCTGCTGGGCAGGAACCTTTCCACCATGGAACCCCAAACACTGGGATGAGGCTGAGGTGAGGCAGGTGATGGGAATATCCAAAATATTTGGGAAAAGGCCTGGAGCAGAATGACTGGCCAGATGGGGAAAGCTGGATTTGCCTTTTGGTTGGAATGAGTTAAGGGTGGTAAAGTCCCTTAGGGAATGTCACAGATTGGGATTCCTGTTTCCTGTGTGATGCTGAGGAACTGAAATCTAAATTCCCAAGTTCTGTGTGAGAACTGGAGTGAGGTGGGATTAATTCACATTTCAAACATCCTCCACCAAAGCCTTCCCTGGGCTCAGGTGTGTGGGAGTGTTTCCCAATAAAACCAGGCCCTGTTGCTTTGTTTCAGGGGAGATAATGGACAGAAAATGGAATTTTCTTTGGCTTTGCAGGAAGGCCAAGGCTGTGCACAGAGCTCTGGATTTTCCAGAGCCTCCTCAGGCAAAATCCTTGGAATTTGTGACAGCAAGAGCCCCTGAAGCACAGTCAGTGTAAAACACATCCCTCAGCCATCTCCACTTCAGGGAATATTTCCAAATGCACAAAGCGTGGTTGTAACGATTTAAAATGAAAAATGCCACCCCTAAAGAAAAATGTAATGGGCAAAATACCTTTTTAATGAGCCTGGAATGGAATGGGGATGACAGAGACAAGAGTAACTCAGTGAAATCCCAGCTGCTGCTTTTAATTGCTCCTAATTTGCTCTCAGGTAATTGGAACAATTTGCCTTCAGGAACCTGTGAGGTCTCAGACATTCAGTGATTTTTGTCTTGCTTCATCAACATCACCAAAACCAGAGATGTTTTCACTGCCTGGATGTTGGGGAGGGAACAGAAAAAGCTTATGAGTGCCTAGCAAGTAGTTTTAAAATAAAAATGTTAGCATACTTTAACATAAACTCTAAAAACATACATGTAAAGGCTTAAAGCTTCTTTTTTTTTTGTTTAGATAATACCAAATGCCACAAATACCAAAAAACTAAGAAACATCCTGTCTCAAAAAAGGTCTGAAGATAAAAGTTACAAATAAGAAAGCCATAAAATGTGGTAGTTTAGTAGTTTTTATGGTTGCATGCAAATATTAGGAAATTAATATATTGTATTAAATTGGTTATTGAAAATTAGAATGTTTATCATAAAAAATACTTATTGTATTGTAAATGGAAAATTAATCTCTTACCTCTCTAATTTTTCTCTAAGCTCTCTCTTAACCCCTTGCTCTTATTTCCATGCTCTACACTCTCTCTTACACTTATGCCTTTATAATAAACTACAAACCTAAAAAACAAAAAATAATAAACTTCTAAGTCTGTCCAGCAATCCAACCCCCCACACCTGGATTTCAGCTCAGAGCCATTCTGGGTGAGACACTGGGCAGAAAAATGTCCCCAGCACCCAACTCCAGCACCCAAACCACGCTGGGGCTGAGTCAGGGAGAGCTGAACATTCCTGAGAAATACCCCAGAGAGACAGCACAGAGCTGGGGGGTGGAGAATCAGAAAAAAATAAACTGCAACCTGGAGTTTATTCCAACTCAACCAGCCCTAACAAATGTGGTGTTTGCTGGTGTTTCTTCCTCGTGCTCGGAGGGCAGCTGGATTTTAATGGAAAATAAGCTCAGCCTTGCAAGGGCAGCAGGAGAGAATAAATCAGAGCACGGGCTCTTTAATTTTTCTTTCTGAAAAACAAGCCCAGTTCTCAGTGTTGTGGTTTAAGGAGGCTCTGTTATTCCATTTCTGGAGGATTTATTGCATTATTGTCATCTGGTACAGAGGAACAGTGCAGGAGACATCTCAGGAAACACTGGAGTGGCCTCGAGGTCACTGCTTGGGAGCAGGAGCATCCTCAGGGCTGACACCCAACCCCAAATCCCCCAGGAGTTATTTCTGAGCCCCCTGGGGCTGGGTGAAGCTCAGAGCTGCTTTCACTGCCCTGTTGATCCCACATTTTCCTCTCCCCTCCAGTCAGAGCCCCAGGAAAACCCAGGGGACGTTGGTGAACTCCCAGGAAAAGGGGAGCAGCAGCTGGATTGGCTTTGGGCTCACTCTGGTCCCACCAAACCCACACCAAGAATTGCTCGAAATTCAGGAAAGTTGATTTGCTGCTCAACAATCCCCCATCATTTCCATTTTTTTCCCCCTATAATTTGCCCAGTTTAATAAATTCTGCATTGTTTTGCTGAATCAGTGTGAAGTTGCACAGAGGTGTAAATCCCTGCTGGATCAGTGCATCCTCTCCTTAAATATTTTTTTTGGATCTTTCCCATCTGATTTTGAGGAGAATCACCCTCAAAAGGAGCAGTTCCATGTTTGCTGCATTGACACCAAATCCCAATTCCTTACAACTGTAAATTTCCATTTGCCATCACCCATTTTCCAAAAGGAAGTAGATTGTGAGCCTGGAAAGATTTATTGCTCCATTCTAAAATATCCATCATTTTACATCCACTGAACTGCCATAGATAGGCTGCTAAAGTACTTAAAAAATGATTAAAAAAAAACCCAAAAAAACTTCACAATATATCCAGATATTTCAAGCCCTTTTTGTGGGGCATGGACAAACCTGGAGCCATATTTCACAAAACTTATTTACATTTCATCTCTGTGTTTTTGCTCTTTATGGCTCTGCATTGCCAAGGCTTTTTTTTTTTTTTAATTTATTTTTTATTTTTTTGCAGAAATAGAAATTTTCCTTGCTGTGACATCACTGCTTGTCCTCAGGAACACCCCCACCCTCCCAAAATCTGACCTCAGGTGTTGTTTTTTTTTTTTTTTTTATTTTTTCGGTGGAACCATTCTTGCAAACCCAAAGATTTACAGGCTGGGAAAGGTTTGTAACGATCCCAGATGAAGGGTGGGACTTTCCAAACAGTCCCAGCCTTGAGAGCTTGAACTCCATTACCCAGCAGCTTTTCAAAGCTCCACCCTGAAGCTGAGGGAAATTATTCTGGCAGAGTGGAGAGAATATTTACCTAATGTCAAATATTAAATATTACTGCCCATTAAAATATAGGCCCTCATTATATCTGGTGGAAAAGGGCAGGAGAGAAGGAGAATTATCCTTGCCCAGCCTCTGGGGTTGGCAGAGGGGCTGGCACTGATTTTTGGGGTCTGTTTGGGATCAAGAGATCATTTTTGGGGAGCTGAGCCCCATTCTTGTACCACAGTTATCCAGGGCTCAGAATGCAGTGGGGTCTCTGATTTTTCGTGTCTGTTTGTGGGTTAGGAGCTCGTTTTTGGGGAACTGGGTTTTTGGGCCCCATCCTGGTGGAAAGGTTCAGGAAATAAGGAGAAATTCTCCTTTCCCATTCTCTGGAGCTCAATTTAGGGGCTGTCACTTTTTTTTGGTGTCTGTTTGGGATCAGGAGCTCATTTTTGGGGAGCTGAGTCCCATCCTCAGGCTACAATTATCCAGGACTCAGAATGCAGTGGGGTCACTGATTTTTGGTGTCTGTTTGAGTTTAAGGAGCTCATTTTTGGGGAGCTGAGTCCCATCCTGGTGGAAAGGTGCAGGAAATAAGGAGAAATTATCTTTTCCCATTCTCTGGAGCTCAGTTTAGGGGCTGTCACTGATTTTTGGTGTCTGTTTGAGGGTTAGGAGCAACTTTTTGGGGAGCTGAGCCCCATTCTTGTACCACAATTATCCAGGAGCTTTAGGATGCAGTGGGATCTCTGATTTTTGGTGTCTGTTTGTGGGTTAGGAGCTCGTTTTTGGGGACCTGAATCCCATCCTGGTGGAAAGGTGCAGGAAATAAAGAGAAATTCTCTTTTCTCATTCTCTGGAGCTCAATTTAGGGGCTGGCACCGATTTTTGGGGTCTGCCTGTGGGTTAGGAGCTCGTTTTTGGGGACCTGAATCCCATCCTGCTGGAAAAGTGCAATAGAGAAGGAGAAATTCTCTTTTCTTATTCTGTGGAGCTCAGTTTAGGGGCTGGCACTGATTTTTGGTGTCTGTCTGAGGATAAGGAGCTCATTTTTGGGGAGCTGAATCCCATCCTCAGGCTACAATTACCCAGGGCTCAGAATGCAGTGGGATCACTGATTTTTGGTGTCTGTTTGAGGGTAAGGAGCTCGTTTTTGGGGAGCTGAGTCCCATCCTGGTGGAAAGGTGCAGAAGATGAAGAGAAATTTTCTTTCCCCAGTCTCTGAAGCTTGGGTTAAGGGCTGGCACTGATTTTTGGTGTCTGTTTGTGGGTAGGGGCTTCTTTTGAGTCCCATCCTGGTGGAAAAGTGCAGGAAAAAAAGAGAAATTCTCTTTTCCCATTCTCTGAGCTAAGTTTAGGGGCTGGCACTGATTTTTGGGATCTGTTTGAGTTTAAGGAGCTCATTTTTGGGGAGCTGAGTCCCATCCTAGTGGAAAGGTGCAGGAAATAAGGAGAAATTCTCCTTTCCCATTCTCTGAGCTCAGTTTAGGGGTTGTCACTGATTTTTGGTGTCTGTTTGAGGGTTAGGAGCAACTTTTTGGGGAGCTGAGTCCCATCCTTGTACCACAATTATCCAGGACTCAGAATGCAGTGGGATCTCTGATTTTTGGTGTCTGTTTGAGGGCAAGGAGCTCATTTTTGGGTCCCATCCTGGTGGAAAGGTTCAGGAAATAAGGAGAAATTCTCCTTTCCCATTCTCTGAGCTCAGTTTAGGGGCTGGCACTGATTTTTGGGATCTGTTTGAGGGCAAGGAGCTCATTTTTGGGGAGCTGAGTCCCATCCTTGTACCACAATTATCCAGGACTCAGAATGCAGTGGGATCTCTGATTTTTGGTGTCTGTTTGTGGGTTAGGAGCTCGTTTTTGGGCCCCATCCTGGTGGAAAGGTGCAGGAGAGAAGGAGAAATTCTCCTTTCAGCTCCTCTTTTCCTGGCTGTGCTGCCTGCAGCACGGACAGACAGAGGGACTGAGCTCTCCTTTGCTTTAATTCTTATTTTTTAGCTGGGGCAGAGATGTCACCCAGATTGTGGCTTTTCTTTTTCTTGGACTGAAAACCCAGCAGGACACCAGGAGCTCTCACCTGTGGCACTTTCAGGATTTGATATTTTCCAGCAGGAGGGACTGACAGAGACTGAGCTGAGCCACACCCCTGACAAGGGTGAATCCAAATTTCTGAATTTGCCATCTCTTCAGAACAGCAAGAGGATTTATTGTTTATTACTATTATTATTATTATTATTATTATTATTATTATTATTATTATTATTGTTATTATTGTTGTTATTATTGTTATTATTGTTATTATAAATGCTTGTGAATACTTTGCTTGTTAAATAAACAGGTTTTTTTTCCCATAGAAAGGGTGACAAGAAAGGAGGAATTATTTCCATATATAATGATTTTGTACACTCTTAGTGACATTGGTGAAAACCAAATTAAAAGCTCAGCTCTTTGGAGGTTTAAACTGAGATTATTCCCAAGTGTTTTATTGAATATTCCTCTTTCCTTTTTTTTTTTTAATTTTTTTTAGGGCAGAGGAGCAATGGAATAGCAATGGAATAGGAAGGTTTGGACTGAATATTCCATAGAAATGGTGACAAGAAAGGAGGAATTATTTCCAAAAATAATAATTTTGTACACTCTTAGTGACATTGGTGAAAACCAAATTAAAAGCTCAGCTCTTTGGAGGTTTAAAATGAGATTATTCCCAAGTGTTTTATTGAATATTCATCTTTCCTCTTCTTTTTTTTTTTTTTTTCATTTTTTTTTTTTATTTTTATTTTTTTATTTTTATTTTTTATTTTAGGGCAGAGGAGTGATGGAAGAGGAAGGTTTGGGCTGGACGTTCCAGCAGAAGGGTGACAAGAAAGGAGGAATTATTTCCATATATAATAATTTTGTACGCTGTTAGTGACATTGGTGAAAACTGAATTTAAAGCTCAGCTCTGGCTCCTCTTTGGAGGTTTAAACTGAGATTATTCCCAAGTGTTTTATTGAATATTCCTCTTTTTTTTTTTTTTTAATATATATATTTTTTTTTTATTTTTATTTTTTGATTTTTATTTTTTATTTTAGGGCAGAGGAGTGATGGAGAGGAGGGTTTGGGCTGGACATTCCAGCAGAAGGAATTCCAGCTGGCTGGTGGCAGCTGCTGTGTCCCTGCCCCTGCAGAGCTGTCACATTTTGGGGACACTGCCACGCCCCGGCCCAGGTCACCCCGGTTCATCTGCCTCACACATTGGGAGCCTTCTCCCCGTCCTTGCCAAACAAACCTTTTTATTTTTGCACACGTTTATGTTGATTTTGTGGTTTCTGAAATTGGATTCTGTCTCCTACGGGCCTGAGTTTCCACAGCAACCCCAGCCCTTATCTGCTGCTGCTGTTTGGCACTCAGACAACAAGGCCTTTCAGTTTACTTCTCCCATTTTCCCCCTAATATTATTTTCTTTAAAAACCCTTTTTTTTTTTTTTCCTTCTTCACCGTGTTCTTTTTCTTTCTCCCTTTTTTTTTTTTTTTTTTTTTTTCTTGCACTTTTAATCTTATTTTTACTTTCCCCAACCCCTGTCATTTAAAAATCACATAATTAATTGAGCACATCCTGTGCCACACGGGGCTGCCACGGCTTTGAAGTCCCAATAGATCATTTTATTGAGCCCTGGGTACCATTTTTTCCAAGGCAGCACCAGGCGCCAGCTCCAGGCCTTGTGGAATTCAGCATATCCTACTCCAGGTATGATAAAGAAACCTTGGCACCTTCTGTTTGTTTTTACTAATTTCCTTTCCAAACTGCCTTTTCAATATAGAGGAAAGACCTCAGGACTTAAAGTTTGTTATTTTCTCTCCAAAGTTAGTCCCTGTTCCCCCTGGCTCCCTCCCTCCCTTCCTTTAAACCAGACTGAACTGCTTCTCCTCTCTCCATGCTAAATTTGCTTTTTTTTTTTTTTTTTTTTTTTTCCCCTCCCTTTTTCTTTTCTTCAGGAAAAGTGTGGTCTGATTTAGCATCATGGAGCTGGGAGCTGTTACTGATCCTGCAGGCAAAAAGAGCCTGACAGGCTCTATTAACCCTTAAAAACAATAAATGATCTCATCAGCCCCTCAAAGACAGAAGAAGAAATAATAATGCAATCATTGGCTTGGGTGAGGGAACAAGGCTTTGGGGGATTGATGCTGAAATCCATCCCCAAAGCCCCTGGTGCTGGAATGAACCAAGAGGGGCTGAGCTCCCCTAAAATGAAAAGCTTTAAAAAAAGGAGAATATGGATGCACAGATACAGCAGAACTTGTATTTATATATATTTAAAATATTCATGTATATTTAATATAAATAAATACATTTATATCTGTTCATGTGGGCATTGATGTGAGCAGCAGAGAGAGGAAGACAAGAAAAATCTTAAGTGAAAAATAATTAAGTTTGCATAAAGTTGCCTCCTGCATTTGGAAAAAAAAAAAGGGCTGCAAAATTCCCTAAAAACTCTTTAAATCCCAGTCAGGAACTTCTGGAGTTATTTTTTTGTTATTTTTCATGTGTTTGTAGCACTTTTTGAAAAAACAAACAGCATCACTCGGGGTGGTTTTCCAGCCAGAATGAATCTGTGCAGGATGATTTTCTTCCCTCTGGAATGGTGGGAATTCTGTGTCACTCAAAAGAAGAGAAATGAGATTTTTTTTCTTTTTTTTTTTTTGTACAGACATTTCAAGCCAGCTCCTGCCATCTGATGGGAAATCACATTCCTGCCTGTGAATCCATAAAAGGATTTCAAAATCCTGCAGGGAAAAAAAAAAAAAAAGAATCTTATTCTCCATGAAATTTTGAACAGTTTTAAAATGATTTCTGGGAGTGTTTATGCTTCATTTTATAGAGTTTCCTTCATTTCATGGGGTTATTCAAAATGGTTTTATTCAAAATCCCACGTTGGAAATGAAAAATTCCCATTGTTTCTGGTGAGCTTTGGATGGAGCTGTGGAGAAACTTTCTGTGGGACTCAAAATGGGAATCAATTCATTATGGAATCATTTTAAAATTGTTCTGTCTGTGGGGGCATTAAATTCATTAAATCCTTGTCCTGTGTCTTGTATTTCATCCTGAGGCAGGAAAATTCTCATTTTATATTCAAATGATGCCAGTAGGAAAATGGGTGAATTGAGCAGGGCTGGAATGAAGAGCTGAGATCTCCAGTCATTCATCCTCTAAAAACTGCTTTTTACATGCCATTAAATGTTTTTATAAATTATTTTGTCATTCTGGCTGTTTTAGATGGGTATTTAATGTGATTTATTTCAGTTTTCTGCCTCTCTCCCTTTGTCCTCCCTTCCCTTCTGGAAAACTCACACATTCATGAAAAGTGAAGAATATAATGAACTTTATGCTCCCCTAATTTGCATCCTGCTCACTGTAGGATGACAAAAATAATTCCAGATTGCTTTGAAAATGCTTTTTATTTTTGTTTTCCTTGTGATGAAAGAAAAAAAAAAAATCCTGAATTTTGAAGCATTTCTGTGTTGACAATTTTGATTTTTTTTATTTCTCAGTTGTAACGGTTGGAGCTGCAGTGAAATGCAAAATTGAAAACTGCAATATTTGGTCAATACATCATAAAAAATGTCATTTTCCCCCTTCATTTCCCAACTTTTGGGGCTCTGGTTTAACAGAGCCAGGGATAATTCCAGGGATTCTGTGGGAGGGAGGTTCATCCTCTGCCCAGCTTCACTGCTCACTCCCTTTTCTCTGGAATTCTGTGGGCTCCAGGCAGCTCAGCTCCATAAATGAACCCATCCATCCCAGTAAGAAAACCCCATAAATCTGGCCTGGATTTGGACTCAAAGTTGTGCAAATTTCAGATGATTTGGGGGTGACACCACCAGCAGTGCCTCAGTGAAATTCAATTTTTGTGCAGCTTGGGAGTGATTTCCAACAGCCACTGGGGCTTTCTGAGAATTTCTTTCACTCTAGAACATGTTCAGTGCAAACCTGGAGGGATTTTTTTTCTCTCCTGCAGACAATGAAGTTGCAGAAAATGTACGAGACTGGTTTTGTTTAACTTTGGTCTTCTCAATTTACCCTCCCTGCCACTGCCCTCTGGATATTTTTATGGAAGCAAAAGAAAATGCTCCTTTTATGAATTAGGGCTGTGCATGGGGGTGACTCATTTGGCAATATTAATCCGAGGTAGAGTCAGTTTTATTTTGAAATCTCCTCCAGAATTATTTGGGTGAAAGAGGAAAATGGTCAGATGGCAGGATGAGGCCAGGGAGGGTTTTACCTTTCCTGGTGTTTCTAATTCTGCAGAATAACAAGATTAAAACCAAAACACCCAGCATGGGCTGCAAAGAGAGCTGGTTCCAGGCAAAGCCAGGCTGGGATATTCTTGTTTTGGAGGGGAAGATGCAGCTCAGGCTGGGAAAAGCTGGGAATTCTTCCCATTTTGGGGAAGGGTGATAACATCACACCCTGCTCCAGGCATGGCTCTTCCTCTGAATGGATCCTGAAATTGGGATTATTGGTGGTTCCTGGAGAATAGATTTGTACCATGCTGGGGGTTTAATCCCAAAATCCCTGTTTCCTGCTGGCCTTGTGGCCAGTCCAGAGGAATTGCCTGATGGTTGCAGAAGTGAAGCCCAGAGCAGCCCCTGGGCTGGGTTTGTGCTTTTGGGGTCTCTTTTAGGGGCTGTGACAGCTCTGCCTCAAACACCAGCAGGGCTCTGGGTGCTGTAGGGTCTTCTGCCTTCACATCAGTCTGAAAAATGACCCCAAACCAAGAAACAATGTGAGAGGGGAGAAGGAGGAAGAGGCCACCAGTGTGTTCACAAAGGAAGGGTTTCCAGCAGCACAGCCTCCCCAGGCTCCAGCCTGGCCCTCCTGTTTCGTTTCATACCCTGAATTAAATCCCATCCATCATTTCATCAGGTAATTTTTGCAGGCAAGTGCAAAGGAAGGGCAGTGCCCTGATGAAAGCTGTGTGCAAGATAACCAAAATGTGCTTTTAGAAATGGCTGTGTCATGCTGGCTGCTTGGGTGGATATTTGGTGTGACTTTCCCCTCTTCTCTCCTTTTCCTTTGCTCTCCTCTTCAGGAAAACTCAAATTCTCTGGAAGTGAAGAGAAGCAGGAGCTTTGTGCTCTCCTGATTTCAGTCCTGCTCACAGCAGGATGGCAACAACAATTCCAGGTTCTCTGAGTGTGGCTCAGCTTGGCCTGTGTTACCCTGATCCTCTTCCTTGGCCTTTAAATGAAGAGTTAGTTAAGGGATAAAAGGTTTTTATTTCAGTATTTAATATGGATTTTTATGGTGCAATAATTCGTTAAGGTTCCACTCGAACAAATTACAGTGTGCAATTTCAATACACAATTAATGTTTCAATGTACAATTAAAATGTATATTTAGGGTGGGTCACATATAATTTGATAGACTTTGCAAATCAGAATATTTGACGAAGATCTTTTAATGAGAGGTTTAAATGAGTAGCGTGGCATCTCTTTATCTTCAAGTATTTTTTTTTAAATGGAATTAATTTTTGTTTAAAATATATATTTTAGAGGGGACTTTGGTTTTTTTAAGATAATGTAAGGTTTTTTTGGCTTTTAATTGTGAGGCTTATGTTTGGTTTTCTGGCTTAATAGATATTAAGATATTAATGTTAAGATATGTTAAGATATTTGACTTAATTGTATGTATTGTAAGGTAAATACATACATTTATTATGTATATATGATATATAGTCTTATAGGAATATATAAGATGTATATAAATGAATATATAAAAGGTATATAAATGAATATATAAGATGTATATAAGTGAATATATAAGAAGTATATAAATGAATATATAAGATGTATATAAATGAATATATAAGAGATATTTAAATGAATATATGAGGTATATAAATGAATATATAAGAGGTATATAAATGAATATATAAGAAGTATATAAATGAATATATGAAGGTATCTAAATGAATATATAAGATGTATCTAAATGAATATATAAGATGGATATAAATGAATATATAAAATGTATATAAATGAATATAAAATAGGTATATAAATGAATATATGGGAGGTATATAAATGAATATATAAGAAGTATATAAATTAATATATGATGTATATAAATGAATATATAAGAGGTATATAAGAGAATACATAGGAGGTATATAAATGAATATATGAGGTATATAAGAGAATATATAAGAGGTTTATAAAAAGAAAAGGCAAAAAGTCACCATGACATTTTCACTGCCTTTGCCTCAGCACATGCCCTGTTCCCTCCCTCCTGCATTTCCCAAGGCTGGCACATCCATCCTTCCATTCCCCACTGTCTGCAGCTCTGCAAACAACAACCTGAGTGACTCCCTAAACCTGAGCCTGTCCCTACCCACAAACAACCCCAATAACTCAACTGGCCACTTCTGATCCTGCAGAGCAATTCCCGCTCCCTGATGGATTCCATTATTCCTGGGGGCTGATAGGGCCCTGCCCAGCACCAGGCCTCTGTTTTCTCTGCAAACACAGCCTACAAAATTTCAACAAGCCAGCCCTTGTGTGCCACACCGGGAGATTGATGACAAACCACATTATTTTTCCCTTTCCATAGAACTGCCCACAATTACAGCAGGGCTCTCTGCAAACACTGCTCTGTTTTTGTCCAGCACGGGCTGCAGGCAACACTGAGCAGCATTATTTGGGGAAAATAAACTTTTCTAACCCCTTTTTATTCCCCCACTCTTATCCATGATAAAATATTGGAGCTGATTCTGCCACGTGGGTTTATGGCATGAACCAGCAGTAAAGGTTATCTCAATAGCAAGGGGAGGAAAGGAGGGATCAGATTGGAAAAAATTCCCTGGTCTGTTCCTGGGATGCTGCTCCCAAACCAGGAAAATTGGTGAAATTTGGGAATATTTGTGGTTGAGGGGCTCAGATTGGAAAAAATTCCCTGATCTGCCCCTGGATGCTGCTCTCAAACCAGGGAATTGGTGAAATTTGGGATTATTTGTGGTTGAGGGGCTCAGATTGGAAAAAATCCCCTGGTCTGTTCCTGGGATGCTGCTCCCAAACCAGGGAATTGGTGAAATTGGGAATATTTGTGGTTGAGGGGCTCAGATTGGAAAAAATTCCCTGATCTGCCCCTGGATGCTGCTCTCAAACCAGGGAATTGGTGAAATTTGGGAATATTTGTGGTTGAGGGGCTCAGATTGGAAAAAATTCCCTGGTCTGTTCCTGGGATGCTGCTCCCAAACCAGGAAAATTGGTGAAATTTGGATTATTTGTGGTTGAGGGGCTCAGATTGGAAAAAAATCCCTGATCTGCTCCTGGATGTTGCTCTCAAACCAGGGAATTGGTGAAATTTGGATTATTTGTGGTTGAGGGGCTCAGATTGGAAAAAATCCCCTGGTCTGCCCCTGGATGCTGCTCTCAAACCAGGGAATTGGTGAAATTTGGGAATATTTGTGGTTGAGGGGCTCAGATTGGAAAAATTCTCTGATCTGCCCCTGGATGCTGCTCCCAAACCAGGGAAATTGGTGAAATTTGGGAATATTTGTGGTTAAGGGGCTCAGATTGGAAAAAATTCCCTGATCTGCCCCTGGATGCTGCTCTCAAACCAGGGAATTGGTGAAATTTGGGAATATTTGTGGTTGAGGGGCTCAGATTGGAAAAAATCCCCTGGTCTGTCCCTGGGATGCTGCTCCCAAACCAGGGAATTGGTGAAATTTGGAATATTTTTGATTGAGGGGCTCAGATTGGAAAAATTCTCTGATCTGCTCCTGGGATGCTGCTCCCAAACCAGGGAATTGGTGAAATTTGGGAATATTTGTGGTTGAGGGGCTCAGATTGGAAAAAATTCCCTGATCTTCCCCTGGATGCTGCTCTCAAACCAGGGAATTGGTGAAATTTGGATTATTTGTGGTTGAGGGGCTCAGATTGGAAAAAATTCCCTGATCTGTTCCTGGATGCTGCTCCCAAACCAGGGAAATTGGTGAAATTTGGATTATTTGTGGTTGAGGGGCTCAGACTTGGAAAACATTTCCCCAGCTGGGATGCTGAGGCTGCTCCCAAACCAGTGAAATTTGGATTATTAGTAGTTCCTGGAGATTAGGTTTGTACCATGCTGGGGGTTTAATCCAAAAATTTTCTGTTGGCCTTGTGTTTGATAATCCAGTTAATTAATTATCACTCAGAGAACACCACCAGACAAATCCCACATCCTGTAAAGTGTCAGGAGTGAGCAGTTTGCAAAAATAGAACTAGAACTAGAACTAGAACTAGAACTAGAACTAGAACTAGAACTAGAACTAGAAATAAATAGAAATATAAATAATAATGGAAATATAAATAATAATATAAATATAAATAATAATATAAATATAAATATAAATATAAATAGAAATAGAAATAGAAATAGAAATAGAAATAGAAATAATATAAATTAAATAGAAATAGAAATAGAAATAGAAATAATAGAAATAGAAATAGAAATGAAATAGAAATAGAAATAGAAATAATAATAGAAATAATATAAATATAAATGTAAATGTAAATGTAAATGTAAATAT
Organism: Oenanthe melanoleuca; assembly: GCF_029582105.1. NCBI lineage: Eukaryota > Metazoa > Chordata > Aves > Passeriformes > Muscicapidae > Oenanthe > Oenanthe melanoleuca. The sequence continues at coordinate 1,686,460 of NC_079351.1, forward strand.
AATAATATAAATATAAATATAAATATAAATATAAATATAAATATAAATATAAATATAAATATATATAAATAATAATATAAATATAAAGGCTCCATCTCCTGCCAGAAGACACCTGGAGAAGCAGGACCACAGTGCTGTTGTCATCCCATCATCCCTCATATCCCTAATTTTTTCAACCTCCAGTTTTTAATCTGATTTTTATCCACTTGCATTTTGCTTCCATCACTTTCCCCATACTCAAATCTGGAAAACCAGGGATTGCTGGCTGCTCTGATGATCTTTCCAGAAACCTGCTGAGCTCCAGATAACTGAATTCCCAGACTCCACAGAGAACTTGGGAGCATCTGAAAAGCAGGAATCCCTTTTCAAGTGAAAAAAAAAAAAGTGAAAAATCCAACATCTGTGAGAATCCCCTAATTTGTCACCAGGCTCATCCATCATCCTGCCACTGCCACTGGAAATGGTGCTGAAAAGATCCAAGTCATTGCCTCCAAAATTTTGTGGGTTTTTTTTTATAAAACATGTTTAATTTGCCTGGTTTCTGTATGAAATTGAGGTTTTTTTTTTTCTGGTCAAAACATGGATGTGCAGCAGATTTCTGAGTGATAAAGAACCTTCTTGTGTGGAGTTTATCCCTTGAAATTTTAATTATTTTCTGCTAATTCCATTTTTTTTTGGTCGGGTTTTTAAATTTATTGACTTAGATCTCCAAATAAAAGGTGACAGATGTACAGAATATTCAGACCACTGCAGGTAAGAAATTAATGGCTTAATTCTTCAATTATGGCACCAATATTACCAATATTTAGCCCCAAAATTGGAGTTTCTAATGAGACTAATTTAATCAATCTGATTTTTAGGGGAAAAAAATACAATTTCTACAGTTTCTCATGCCTGTAAAAATTTTTGTGTGTGTTTCTCTCATTGGTACTCCAAAGTTTCTTAATAATTTCTGTGAGATTATTGTGACTTCTAAAGCTTATGTAGCTCTAGAAAAGATACACAAATTCCTGAAAAAGAAAAAAAAAAACCCTAAAATTCTTCTGGAATTGCAAATTGTCTCTGCTTTGGTTGTTCGAAGCTAAATTGCTCTAAAAATTTAATTCTTCCTTGGAATTTCAGATAAAAAAAAAATTCTAGAAAATAAAAATGAGGCCTTGAGGTTTCAGCAGAATTCAGACACAAACTTCCAAATTCTGTGTGAATTTCTTGGATGTCGAAGCAGATTGGAGAATAAAATGAAATGTGACTGGAATGCTGATAATTAATTTATTATTAATATAATGATAATAAATAATACAGACAATTTATATTGTCTGTAAATATAGACAATTTTAATTCTAGGGCACTATTAAAAATCCAAAATTTTCTTGTAGGAAGACAAAGAATCATCAGCAAACTCGGCTCAGTGCAAAGTGAGTTTTTCACAGTTGCCAGGGCAGGGAATGGGAAGGATTTTCAAGGAATTTTGGCAGGGAAAGGGGATAAAGAGCATTGGGCTGGTGCCTCCAGCAGCTCTGAGGATCCCACCAGTTTTCCATGAGATTTCTGATGCCTCTGTGGAAAATCTGAACAATTCCATTCTGGGAGCTGCTCTTGAGGAGAAGGGAGCTGGCAGCACTGGAAAACCTCTGTAGTGAACTCAGAAATTGTAGCAAACAGGAATATATTTAATTTGTTTTAATTTATTTTAATTTATTTCAATTTTTTTTTTTTTTTAATTTTAAAAAATTTAATTTAGATTAATTTTTTTTTTGCTGTTTATTTTTTAACAACCAATCAATTCAGAACATCCTGATCAATCAAAGCCTCTCCTTGAAAGAAGGATGAGTTCAAGCTGTGGCCTTGCAGGGCACTGAGTTGGGGTGGTGAAAAGCAGGCAAGATCCATTTCTTTCATTTAAAAAAAAAAAAAAAAATGAAAAAAGGAAAAAAAAAAAAAAGGAAAAATAAAAATAAAAAAAAAAAATAAAAAGAGAAAGGCAGCAATAAAGCAAAAGGCACTTCCTACAGGCAGCCATTAAATCATTCAACACTCAGCTCCCCCCGGAGCAGAGGGCTCCTCTTTCCTTTCCAGGAGGGGTTTTCAGGACCATTCCTCATCCCCTGCTCGGTGTCCTCTCCCTGGGCTTTACCCCAGAGCCCATCCCGGGCAGCCCCACAGATTCCCTGATCCCATAGATCACTTCCCAAAAAGTTCCCAATGCCTCCCCAAAGAGGAGGGCAGGGCTCTGCTCTGCTCGTGATAATGTGCTAATGCTCCAAGACCCTGCATAAATCTTCTCCCTGCATCATCATTTGTCAAAGTCACAACACAAGGCTGGAAACAGCAAAAAAAAAAAAACCCAATCCAACCAAAAAAAAAATTAAAAAATTAAAAAATAAAGTAGGATGAGAGAGAAAACGTGGCTTTGTATTTTTCGTCCCTCCCATGAGATTTTTCCCCCTCCTCTCCCTCCCCCCTTCTCTTTTTCTCCTAATCTCTAAACCATCTGATTGTAGAGAAATGCTAAATCGAGGGTTTGCTTTCTTTGGTTTTCACGTGCATGGTGTGCTGGGCGCTCAAAAATGGAAAGTCAGAGTTTTTTGGAGGAGCCTTTGCCACCTCTGCTGAGGAAAATGCTGTTTGGGGAGGGCTGGGGCTGCTTCCAGTTTAGTCATCGCTTGGGCTGATCAAATTCGATGGAAAAACACGATTGTATCAAGAGCCCTGATGGCTGGGGGAATTTGTTTTTAATCATCTCTGAGGGAACAATCCCACAGACCACATCAAAATGTTCTCCAGTGCCTGCTTGAAGTGAAAAGAAGTCGTGAGAGAGAAAATCGAACTCGTTTGGATGTTTTTATTTCTCTTTTCATTTTCAGCTCCCTTTCAATGCCTTCTCCTCAATTTTATTTTTTTCCCCCACCATCTCCTTGTCATCCTGATTAAATGGTTCTGTTTGAAACATCTCCTGAAAATCACTGGCTGGGGATGTCTGGCTGTTGTTTGTGCTCTGAAGTGCCAAGGCAGACACATTTTACTGGTTTTATTGGTAATTCTGTCTTTGATGAGCTCTTGCTGTCCACAAAGGGAATTGTGAACATTTGAGCCCTGTCCCTCCCTTGTGCTTCTGCTGATACATAAACACCCATTATAGGCAAGAAGGAAAATAAAGAGATCTCTCCACCAGCATTTAACTGGATCTACTGGGAAGAGCCAAGACTTTGGACCTGACATTTTAATCATTATCAGCCCAGCCAGAAAGAGATGAAAGCAGGTGGGGAACTGATGGGAAAACGAATGTGAGTTGATGTGGTGACACCAAGCCCAGCTCAGTGCTGCTGTTTTCAGTCAGTTCTTATCAAACACATGGTCATGGCAGGATAATCTCCAGCTCCAAGCCCTTCCCAGCCCTTCCCATGGCAGCAGTGCCAGTGAAGCCCCTGAATCAGCAAAGCACAATGAGATCAGCCCCACGCCCCTGGGGCACGAGTGGGGCAGCTTTGGGGGGCAGAACCCAGCCTGCAATGCAGAATAAACAGAATAAACAGAATAAAGAGAATAAACAGAATAAACAGAATAAATAGAATATTTTTACTGAAGCATGAAGGGATAGTGTTGGTAGCCACCACTGGATTCCTAAATCCAGCCAGAGCCTGGAAACTCTTCCAGGATTGGAGCATGGGAGCAAACCTCTCCTTTGTGCACTCTGACATTTGATACGCATTCAACATCAAATATTAAATATTATTCTCCCAAAGGCTGACACTCTCCCTGCACTGAGGTGGCACTGAGCTGCTCCCAGCCCTCCCCAGGCTTTATCTCTGGTGTCCCCTGAGACCAGGCTGGGATCAGGCTGGATCTCCATCCCTGCAGGAGCCCCCGGCGCTGCTGGCAGCATTCCCAGCCCTGGCATCTCCTCCAGCCCCTTCAGGCTTCACCTCAGGTAACTCTTCAAAGGAAAACTCTCAGTAATCAGAACGTGACGGGGGACACGTCAGGAAAGGCAAAAACGAGCCTGAAATGCAGCACGGAGCTGCAGAGGAAAAGAAACGTGGGGTTGTTTCCATCAGGGGGCTTGGCTGGTGCTCAGGGGCTGAGAGGGGACAGGGGGCACCTGGGGTGGGGGAAATGCAAAGGTTTCCACTAACAGGATCCTCATGGAGCAGGGCTTGGGTTTCACACCCTGCTGACAATTTGTTCTGGTTGGTAACGGGAGGATGAGAAGGGAAATGGTTGTGGGGTGTGTGGAGAGGAGAAGGAACCACAGCGGTGCTGCAGTGGCCTTTTGGGGTCTCTCTCTGGAGAGAAGGAGCCCCATGATGCTGCAATGGCCTTTTGGGGTCTCACTCTGGAAAGGAGGAGCCCCATGATGCTGCAATGTCCTTTTGGGGTCTCCCTCTGGAGAGGAGGAGCACAATGATGCTGCAATGGCCTTTTAGGTTTTCTTTTATGGGGTGTGTGGAGAGGAGAAGGAACCACAGCGGTGCTGCAATGGCCTTTGGGGTCTCTCTCTGGAAAGGAGGAGCCCCATGATGCTGCAATGGCCTTTTGGGTTTTCTTTTATGGGTTCTCTTTCTGGAGAGAAGAAGTAGCTTCATGATACTGCAATGTCCTTTTGGGGTCTCCCTCTGGAGAGGAGGAGCCCCATGATGCTGCAATGGCCTTTTGGGTTTTCTTTTATGGGGTCTCTGGAGAGGAGAATGAGCCTCATGATGCTGCAATGGCCTTTTGGGTTTTCTTTTATGGGTTCTCTTTCTGGAGAGAAGAAGGAGCCCCATGATGCTGCAATGTCCTTTTGGGGTCTCACTCTGGAAAGGAGGAGCCCCATGATGCTGCAATGGCCTTTTGGAGTCTCCCTCTGGAGAGGAGAAGGAGCACAATGATGCTGCAATGTCCTTTTGGGGTTTTCTTTTATGGGATTTCTCTCTGGAGAGAAGGAGC